>NC_044306.2:205565213-205934466 GCF_007474595.2 Lynx canadensis | reverse complement strand
CTGACTCTTGATTTACACTCAGGCCATGAACTCACAATTGGTGAGATCGGCCCCACATTGGGCCTTGTGCAGACAGCGCCGATCTCTCAAAATAAATAAACATTAAAAAAATAAAACACAAACACAAAGACCAATCCAAAAAAGAGAAAAATTGATAACATGGACTTTATAAAATTAAAACTTCTACTCTGATAAAATTTATTCAAAGAACCAAAAGACAAGCCACAAACTGGTAGAAAATATTTGCAAACCACTTATCTGATAAAGGATCTTTATTCAGATTGTACCTTGATCCTAAACCCTAGCTCTCTCAAAGTCTTCTGCCTCTCGGTTGGAACCCACAAAGTCCATTTATTCAGTCTAGTGCTCTCCCTAATAAGTCCTCTGGACAACTGGGTTCTCCTTGCATCTTCCACTGCCCCAGCCTAAATACATTAACCATTATCTCCAATGGCTCACGTCTCACTGTAACTCCTATCTTCATCTCCTAAACCCTCATTCCCTAAACCATTACCACCTGATCCCACTAATCTCTCAAGAAATAAGCAATCATCCCCAAAACCTTATAAACACATACCCAATACTCTTACCCCCTCACCACCTAAATTATCACCCTCTCAAACCCCCTCACTCACCCTTAAACCATCACCCTCCAAATACTGAGCCCACCAGTTCCCCATAGACCACCCACTGAACCTCCTACACCATCCCCTCACAAACACACACCAGCTCACCCCCTCATCCACTCACCCCCAAAAACCTTTCATCTCAAACCCAACAACACTCATTCCATCTTCTTCCCACGTCCTCACACAAAAACACCCAAATCATTAGGGATTGTGACCAAAAAGCCATGTACCATAAACCCAAAACCATACACCACTAAATAATAGAATCCTAATCTATAAAGCCATAATCTGTAAACCATACACCATGAACTCTAACTAGATACCGTAAGTCATAGGAACAAACCATAACCATGATCCACACATCATGAACCAGAACCGTAATCACAACCAAAGCCAACATAAATACTCATAGCAATACTATTTACAATTCGAAAATGGTATTAAATATGCAAACATACCACAAACGGTAAAGGAATACATAACATGGGTAGATCCATAAACTTAAATGTTCTTCCAACATGTAAAGAAATGAAATAAATTTGTGCAGCTGCTGAGGAAAACTGAATGGGAGTTCCTCAAAATCTTAAAAATAGAATTAATTAATATACCTCAGGGTATATACCCCAAATATTTGAAAGCAGGGATTCACTCTAGGAATTCCCCCAAATTCATAGCACCATCATGCACAATAGTCAGAAGGCTAAAGCCGACCAAAGTGTCCATTGAAAGGTCAATGGGTGAAGTATACACAACGGAATATTGCCCCGCCATGCAAAGGACTAAAGTACTGATTCATACCACAATACAGATGAACCTTCAATTCACTATGCAGGGGTAATACCAATCAAAGAAAAAAAAATATTATAAGATTCTACTTGTTTGAGATATCCAAAATAATCAAATTCACCTACAAAAAGTAAAATATGATTGCCAGGCAGAGGGGAAAGGGGAATGAGGAGTTAATTTAACAGGTAAAAATAAATGATTTTTAAAATGAAACCACAGGCCCCCAAATAAAGCCACTTATGTTAAGAGACCCATGTTAGCAATCCCAGACTTAATACCTAACCTAACTGCAATTTCACATACCCCCCACCTCCAAGTAAACTTTCAACAGTCAAGCTGTAAAATGTGCTGAGTGGCCCCTTCTGTTCCCGTTAGGAGGGAAACTTTGCCTAAAATAATGCATCCTTTTTTCAATCCCCTCTCTACCTTTAAAAACTTTCCCCTCCCGGGGCGCCTGGGTGGCTCAGACTTCGGCTCAGGTCATGATCTCGCAGTTTGTGAGCTCGAGCCCCGCGTCATTGGGCTCTGTGCTGACAGCTCAGAGCCTGGAGCCTGCTTCGGATTCTGTGTCTCTTCCTCTCTCTGCCCCTCCCATGCTCATGCTCTGTTTCTCTCTGTCTCTTAATAATAAATAAACGTTTAAAAAAAAGAAGTTAAAAACTTTCCCCTCCCTGCAGT
Source organism: Lynx canadensis (assembly GCF_007474595.2). NCBI lineage: Eukaryota > Metazoa > Chordata > Mammalia > Carnivora > Felidae > Lynx > Lynx canadensis. Next base: position 205,932,373 of record NC_044306.2, on the reverse strand, counting down.
TCAAAGAAGCTCTTTTCCATTTGTTAAATGGAATGCTGCCCAATTAATGAATTGTTCGATGAAGACAATATAATCTTTTAATTATTACGTTGCATTTTTATTAACAGATTTCACAGGTTTTTTTTATTAACAAATGAGATTGAATAGACCTCTCCTATAAGAATTCCAAATAATGGATGTAGATGTAGACGCTTGGCCATCCATCAAGGAGATGGAGCTAACTCCCCTCTCCTAAAGTGTGGGCTCCACATAGTGTCTTCCTACTCATGAAGACACACCATACACACATCGGAAAAGAGTAACTTCATGGTGGGAAGCCTGACCAACACTGCCTCAGCCAGGTGACCAACATTAACACCAACAGTGACAAGTGTTCCTTTGTTATAAAGTGATGACAGAGCACTTCACCTCTGTGATCTGCTTCCTCAAAACCCATAACCACAGTCTAATCAGGAATAAAACAAGTAAATCCCAATGCAGAACTTTCTATAAAATGCCTGACCAGATCTCCTCAACACTGCCAAAGTCAGGGAAACAAGACAAGTCTGAGGGACTGTCACAGCCAAGAAGAGCCTAAAGAGACATGATGACCACATGTCATGTGGTGCCTTGCATGGGACACTGGAGCAGGAAAAGGTAGAACAGAGGGAACCTGGATAAATTATGGACTTTAGCAAACAATAACATATCAATATTTGTTCATTAATTGCAACAATTCTGTAGAAAACTAGAAAGAGAGTAGAAATTAAAGGTCAAATAAAAGAAACCTATTGCATCAGACTAGAAACCTAGATAAAATGAGTTATTTCTTAGTAAAAATACACAGTAACAAAATTGACACTAATTAAGAAAAAAAACCAAGCAGACTAATTAGGCATCGAGGGGCCTCCTCCTCCTGCTGGTTCTCCTCTCACTCTTCTGGGGTTTTCCACTCCCAGGACAGAGAAGGAACAGGGACAGAGCTGTTCTGGAGCTCCTCTGAGCCCTGGCCCCACCCACTGTCTTGGTCTTCTCAGCCATGCCCAGCCCAGTGAGGATACCATGAATAGGGAGTCTCGGGGATTGTTCATTCTGATGTGTTGGCCAGTACTTTTGGATTGCAAGGGACTGGACACACTTACTAAAGTAAAATAAATTAATATTTTTAAATGGTGGGAAATAAACTAATACTTGCAAGCAGCAAGTTAAGAGTGGGTTTGAACCTGACAGGCCCAGAGGCTCACACTCTCACAATGTGACCTGGACCCTCTCCAACCCTCCATCCTGTTAAGTGCCTTTGGGGTGGCCTAATTCACAGACACAGTCTCTCTCACTGCATCTGGGGCCTCCAGCAACTCCAGGCTGACACTCACTCACTGTCCATTCTAATGGGAAGGGTTTCTCTTTCCCTTGGATTCCATGAAGAGTCATGGCTTTAGCCATGGCTGTAGCCTGAATTGGGTCACTGCCATAGACTCTAAGTCTACAGTTCTCTTTTGTCTAGCAAAAGAGTGAAGGCGGGATTAAAACGAGAGATGGCTAATGTCCAGGAAAAAGACAAAAGCCCCAAATAAGGATCCTTGCCTTGTATTTATTCAGATGAGAAGGTTTACAAATGTGATGGGCATGCACAAAGAGACAAAGAAACTGTGAACATGAACTTGAGGATGTGAGGGGGGGAAAGGGAGTCTTGAAGATATACAGTGCTTGGGTTTGGATCAATATAAAACAAACTCCAGGTGCCGGGAAGATGGGGTAGATGGTTGTTAACATAAGGGGAAGAATCTCAGGGTTAACAAGACACCTTTTCTTTTGTTAACCATCTCGCTCCGGGCTGCTTTGCCTGCAGCACAGTGGTCCAAAGTCCAATTCACCAATTTACCTAACCTGGCCCTATTCTCCTATGAAAGCAGCTTTCTGCTACAGTACTAAACTTGGGGTGCTTTCACCCTGAATATCTAATCTCATTAATCCTATGTGTTGGGCACTTTTGCACCAATTCTACTTCAGGCCTTTGCCTTTCCCTCTCTATTTTGGGGGGTTCCATACCCCCTCCCTATCTTGGGGTGGCTTTGCACCCCCCATTCTTGGCACCTTTGTGCCTCCCTATTCTTGGAATGCCAATCTGTTTTTCCCGAACTCGGGTGTAAGCATTTTTTGACTTTGTGTTTCTTTATGCCCTGTTAACCCATTGGTGTAGGCCCAGGGAATTCCTAATCTTATCCCCCACATGTCACATTCTCATCCTTGAAGCCATCAGAGCATCCAGAGGATGGGGCATGGGGTTAGCTAGATTTGGATCAAATGCTCATCTTCAAGGTAGGTAGAACGTGGGAACTGCCTTCTGGAACTGTTTGTATGGGAGGCCGGTGATATGCAGTTCCCAAAGGAAAGCTGAGGTGCTGGACTTGGGCATGAGAACAGATGCTGGGTTGGTAAAGCAGCAGATTCTGCACTACTGATGGCTGACTGCACAGCTGTGGAATCTGAAGTCCAAGGAAGGAAGGGGTTTGCTTAGAGTCAAGGGCTACAACCACCCATCCAATATTCTTGCCATTGTCCCATGATGGCAAAAGCTCTTCCAACTGCTGAAATAGCAACTTTGTTGTCAGTGGGAAACTCAAGGCTCCTGCTTTGGGCATTGGGTCCTCACATCTCAGAGATTAGAAGCCACACAGACCTCACTCGTGACCCTGGGAGAAGAGAGCCCAGGAGACCCACCTGGCCACCACATTCATCTCCAAAGAACAAACTGGCTCATTTTCCACTCTCTTCTCTCTCCTTTACAAAGAGCAGAGACCAGAGGGAGGGGCCAAGATGGTGGAACAGCATGGAAGTTTTTTTGCGTCTCTTCCCTGAAATACAGCCAGATCAATACTAAACCATCCTGCACACCTAGACAACTGATTTGAGGATTAACACAACAATCTGCATAACCTGAACCACAGAACTTAGCAGGTACATGGCATGGAGAGATGAACTAGGGGAGAGAGAAGCTGTGGAGGGCAGGGAGTTGTTTTTCCTTGCAGAGAGAGGACAGAGATGGGAGGAGAATACGGGAAAGCATCCCTCCCTGCCTGAAAGCAACTGGAGAGAAAAGAAAGAGTACACAAGGGACTGAACAATAAAGGGGAGAAAGGAGAAAGCAGAGGGTTTAAATTCCATTAAGACTCTACAAATAGGGGGAGTGCAGACTCTGAAACTCCACAGCTCAATACCTGGAAATGCTCTGGTGCGAAGGGTGAATCCCCAGGAGCAGAAAGCGAGGTCCAAGGGGTCCTCGGGCCGCTCAGGGAGAGGTGGTTCCCCTGCTGGGAGGACATTTGGTAGAGGCTGTGTGGCCACCCCACAGACAAAGGTCCCAGCAGACCCAGGAGAACAGCCACATTTGCGGATGCTGGAACAAGGACATTAAGTGGGAAGCCTGGTGCCAGATGTGTGTTGTGATTTTCCATAATCCCTGAAACACTGCTGCTACATGATCACGTGAACTTTTTCTGGGGCGGACTGGCACCCAGCCACAGTCTCTGGGCATTGGCAGCAGCATGGTTCCAAGAATGTTCCTGGGGGCAGGCGGGCACCCGGCCATTGCTGGGAGACCCTCCCCCAGAAGGTAAGAATGGGTCAAAGCCACAGTCCCTCAGAAGTGAGAGGTTGGGAATCACAGCCGCATCTGAGATAAAATTCAGGAGGGAGGTGCTTCCTGGCAACCTGATGGCTTGGTCATGGGACAATGTAAAAGTGGGAGCGAACACAAGGTGGAGACAAAAGGGGTGCATGATTGCTGGTCAGGGAGAACAGAGTTCCAATACTAGAGACTGGGTAGCTGAGTGATGCCATTTTCACCCCTCCTGCGCATGCACATACACACCTACAAGCGCCACAACAATCCACCCCAGTAAGCTAAGCAGTGCCATGTAGTGGAGAACAGAGCCCTTACACTAAGTCCCACCCAAATGGGCCAACCTCGCCCTTCAGGAGCACCATAAGTCTCTCCCTTCAGAAACACCATAAGTCTCTCTGCCTGCTTAGTTTACAGACTAGAAAGTGCTTCGTAATTTGACTGCTAGGGGAAAACAATGTAACTTCAATCGTATTTCAGTCTTTTCACTCGTCCATTTATTCAATTTTTTTCTTTTTCTTTTCCTATTCTTGAATACAGAAAGAGAAAAAAATATTCTTATTCTCAATTTTTATTAAAAATACTTTTCCTTAATTTTTTCTACTATATTTTTACTTTTGTATAAATTTTTCAAATTCAATTTTACTTTCATCATATCCCTTTATTCTATTTCATTGTATTCATTTTTTCAAATTTTCAAATGCTTTCCTTTTTTTTCTTTTCTTATCTTTTCCTTTTTTCTCTAATCTAGCAAGCTCCTGTCAACAACCAGACCAAAACACACCTAGGATCTAGCATCATTTATTTGATTTTGTGTGTGTGTGTGTGTGTGTGTGTTGTTTTTAATTTTTTAATTTAAATTTTTTACGTTATTAATTCCTTTACCTCCTTCAAAATGATGAAACAAAGGAATTCACCCCAAAAGAAAGAACAGGAAGAAATGACAGCCAGAGACTTAATCGACACAGATACAAGCGAGATGTCTGAACCAGAATTTAGAATCATGATAACAAGAATACTAGCTGGGGTTGGAAATAGATTAGAACCCCTTTCTGAGGAGATAAAAGAAGTAAAAGCTAGTCAGGATGAAATTTTTAAAAATGCTATAACTGAGCTGCAATCTTGAATGGATGCCACCGCAGCAAGGATGGATGAAACAGAGCGGCGAATTAGATATAGAGGACAAACTTATGGAGAATAATGAAGCAGAAAAAAATAAGGAGACTAAGGCAAAAGAGCATGATTTAAGAATTAGAGAAATCAGCAATTCATTAAGAAGGAACAACATCAGAATCATAGGGGTCCCAAAAGTTGAAGAGAGAGAAAAAGGGATGGAATGGTTATGTGAGCAAATCATAGCAGACAACTTTTCTAACCTGGGGAAAGACACAGACATCAAAATCCAGTAAGCACAGAGGACTCCCATTAGATTCAACAAAAACTGATCATCAATAAGGTGTATCACAGTCAAAATCACAAAATACCTAGGCAAGGAAAGAATCATGAAAGCAGCAAGGTAAAGTCCTTAACCTACAAGGGAAGACAGATCAGGTTTGCAGCAGACTTATCCACAGAAACTTGGCAGGCCAGAAAGAAGTGGCAGAATATATTCAATGTGCTGAATTGGAAAATAATGCAGCCAAGATTCTTTATCCAGCAAGGCTGTCACTCAAAATAGAAGGAGATATAAAAAGTTTCCCAGACAAACAAAAATTAAAAGAGTTCATGACCACTAAACCAGCCCTGCAATAAATTTTAAGAGGGACTCTCTGAGTGGAGAAAAGGAAAAAAAATACCAAAAGCAACAAAGACTATAAAGGAGCAGAGAACACCACCAGAAACTCCAACTCTTCAGGCAACATAATGTCAATAAATTCATACCTTTCAGTACTCACTCTAAACATCAATGGACTAAATGTTTCAATCAAAAGACATAGGGTAACAGAATGGATTTTTTAAAAAAAGATCCATCTATATGCTGTTTACAAGAGACCCACTTTAGACCTAAAGGCACATTCAGATTGAAAGTAAGGAGATGGAGAACCATCTATCATGCTAATGGTCGACAAAAGAAAGCTGGAGTAGCCATACTTAGTCAATCTCGACTTTAAAATAAAGACTGTAACAAAAGAGGAAGAAGGGCATTATATCATAATTAAGGGGTCTATACACCAAGAAGACCTAACAATTGTAAACATTTATGCTCCAAATGTGAAACCACCGAAATATATAAATCAATTAATCATGAACATAAACAAATTCATTGATAATAATACCATAATAGTAGGAGACTTCAACACTCCATTTACAACAATGGACAGATCATCTAAAGAGAAAATCAACCAAGATTTGGGAACGGATGGACTTAACAGATATATTCAGAACATTTCATCCTAAAGCAACTGAATACACATTCTTCTCCAGTGCACATGGAACGTTCTCCAGAATAAATCACATACTGGGACACAAATCAGCCCTCAACAAGTACAAAAAGATCAAGATCATACCTTGCATATTTTCAGGCCACAATGCTATGAAACTTGAAATCAACCACAAGAAAAAATGTGGAGAGATAACAAATACTTGGAGACTAAAGACCATCCTATTAAAGAATAAATGGGCTAACCAAGTAGTTAAAGAGGAAACTAAAAAGTACATGGAAGCCAATGAAAATGATAACATCACAGCCGAAAAACTCTGGAACGCAGCAAAGGTGGTCATAAGAGGGGAGTATATAGCAATTCAGGCCTTCCTAAAGAAGGAAGAAAGATCTCAGATACACAACATAACCTTACACCTTAAAGAGCTGGAAAAAGAACAGCAAAGAAAACCCAAAACCAGCAGAAGACAGGAAATAATAAAGATCAGAGCAGAAATCAATGCTATTGAAACCAAAAAAAAACAAAAAACCAAAAAAAAAAAAAAAAAACAGTAGAACAGATCAATGAAACCAGAAGCTGGTTCTTTGAAAGAACTAACAAAATTGACAAACCCCTAGCCAGTTTAATCAAAAACAAAAATAAAAGGATCCAATTTAATAAAATCAAGAATGAAAGAGGAGAGATCACAACCAATACAGCAGAAATGCAAACAAATACAAACAAGCAATTATATGGCACTAAAATGGGCAACCTGGAAGAAATGGACAATTCCTAGAAACATATAAACTACCAAAACTAAAACAGGAAGAAAGACAAAATTCGAACAGACCCATACCAGTAAAGAAATCAAATTAGTAATCAAAAATCTCCCAAAAAACAAGAGTCCAGGGCCAGATGGCTTTCCAGGGAAATTCTACCAAGCACTTAAAAATAGTTAACACCTATTATCCTGAAGATGTTCCAAAAAATAGAAATGCAAGGAAAAATTCCAAACTCTTTCTATGAAGCCAGCATTACCTTGATTCCAAAACCAGACAAAGACCCCGCTAAAAAGGAGAACTATAGACCAATTTCCCTGATGAACATGGATGCAAAAATCCTCAACAAGATACTAACCGGATCCAACCGGATCCAACAATACATTAAAAAAAAATTATTCACCACAACCAAGTGGGATTTATACCTGGAATGCAGGGCTAGTTCAATATCCACAAAACAATCAATGTGATACATCACATCAATAAAAGAAAGGACAAGAACCACATGATCCTCTCAATAGATGCAGAGAAAGCATTTGACAAAATACAGCATCCTTTTTTGATAAAAACCCTCAAGAAAGTAGGGATAGAAGGAGCATACCTCGAGATCACAAAAGCCATATATGAACGACCCAACACTAATATCATCCTCGATGGGGAAAAACTGACAGCTTTCCCCCTAAGGTCAGGAACAAGACAGAGATGTCCACTCTCACCACTGTTATTCAACATAGTATTGGAAGTCTTAGCCTCAGCAATCAGACAACACAAAGAAATAAAAGGCATCCAAATCAGCCAGAATGAGGTCAAACTTTCACTCTTCTCAGATGACATGATACTCTATATGGAAAACCCAAAAGATTCCGCCAAAAAACTGCTAGAACTTATCCATGAATTCAGCAAAGTCGCAGGATATAAAATCAATGCACAGATATCAGTGGCATTCCTATACACCCACAATGAAGCAACAGAAAGAGAAATCAAGGAATCGATCCCGTTTACAATTGCGCCAAAAACCATTAAATACCTAGTAATAAATCTAACCAAAGCAGTGAAAAATCTATACACTGAAAACTATACAAAGCTTCTGAAAGAAATTGAAGAAGACACAAAAAAAATGGAAAAATATTCCATGCTCCTGGATAGGAAGAACAAATACTGTTAAAATGTCAATACTTCCCAAAGCAATCTATCTACACATTCAATGCAATCCCAATCAAAATAGCACCAGCATTCTTCACAGAGCTATAAAAACTATCCTAAAATGTGTATGGAATCACAAAAGACCCCAAATGGCCAAAGTAATGTTGAAAAAGAAAACCAAAGCTGGAGGCATCACAATCCTGGACTTGTAGCCTGTACTACAAAGCTGTAGTCATCAAGACAGTATGGTACTGGCACAAGAACAGACACTCAGATCAATGGAATAGAATCGAGAACCCAGAAATGGGCCCACAAATGGATGGCCAACTAATCTTTGACAAAGCAGGAAAGAATATCCAATGGAATCAAGACAGTCTCTTCGGCAAGTGGTGCTGGGAAAACTGGACAGCGACATGCAGAAGAATGAACCTGGACCACTTTCTTACATCATAAATAAAAATAAACTCAAAATGGACAAAAGAACTAAACCTAAAACAGGAAGCCTTCAAAATCCTCGAGGAGAAAGCAGGCAACAACCTCCTTGACCTTGGCTGCAGCAACTTCTTACTTCTTACTCAACACGTCTCTGGAGGCAAGGGAAACAAAAGCAAAAATGAACTATTGGGACCTCATCAAAATAAAAAGCTTCTGTACAGTGAGGGAAACAATCAGCAAAACTAAAAGGCAACCATTGGAATGGAGAAGATATTTGCAAACAACATCCCAGATAAAGGGTTAGTATCCAAAATCTACAAAGAACTTATGAAACTTAACACCCAAAAGCAAAAATAGTCCAGTGAAGAAATGGGCAAAAGACATGAATAGACACTTCTCCAAAGAAGACATCCAGATGGCCAACTGACACATGAAAAAATGCTCAACATCACTCATCATCAGGGAAATACAAATCAAAGCCACAATGAGATATTACCTCACACCTGTCAGAATGGCTAACATTAACAACTCAGGCAACAACAGATGTTGGCAAGGATGTGGAGAGAGAGGATCTCTTTTGCACTGCTGGTGGGAATGCAAACTGGTGCAGCCACTCTGAAAAACAGTATGGAGGTTCCTCAAAAATTTTAAAATCGGACTATCCTGTGACCCAGGAATTGCACTACTAGGTATTTATCCAATGGATACAGGTATGCTGTTTTAAAGGGGCACATGCACCCCAATGTTTATAGCAGCACTATGGACAATAGCCAAAGTATGGAAAGAGCCCAAATGTCCATCGATGGATGAATGGATAAAGAAGATGTGGTACACACACACACACACACACACACACACACACACACACACACAATGGAGTATTACTCAACAATCAAAAAGAATGAAATCCTGCTATTTGCAACTACCTGGATGGAACTGGAGGGTACTATGCTAAACGAAATTAGTCAGAGAAAGACAAATATCATATGACTTCACTCATATGAGGACTTTAGGATAAAAACAGATAAACATAAGGGAAGGGAGGCAAAAATAACATAAAAACATGGAGGGGGACAAAACATAAGAGAATCTTAAATATGGAGAACAAAAAGGGTTGCTGGAGGGGTTGCGGGAGGGGGATGGGCTAAATGGGTAAGGGGTACAAGGAAATCTACTCCTGGAATTATTGTTGCACTATATGCTAACTAACTTGGATGTAAATTTAAAAATAAATAAATTATTAAAAACAAAACAAAGAGCAGAGACCAAATGCAAGGACGGTAAGTAAATTATTGCTCAGTGAAACAGTGAGAAGCTCAAGGGTTATTCCACAGCACATAATCCACACTTGGCAGGCTTTTCAAGGCCACAGACCCTGGGCCTTGCATGCAGCTCTCTGAGACCATGCAGTCTCAGTGAGAAACTGCCTGCTGGGAGACACAGTCGCTCCTATATCATTGATTCTTAGTGAGTATGCATGTCAAAGGTTTACATTACAACCAGGAGGCCAAAGGACTGCAGGACCAGTCTGCTGGTCCTTGTGGCCAGGGCCACATTCTATGTTTGGAGGATCATTACCTCTCTTGGCAGGCTAGGAGGCACTTGTCTCAACCACACAGATGTTGGGAATGGAAATATCTCAAAAGGCTGACTACACTGTCCATGGACCTGTAAAATTGCCAGGAGCACAGTCGACTCAGTAATTGGCCATGCAGGTTGTGGAGACCCAGACTGGCCTGAGCCGGAGAACCACAGAATGCCTGCCTGGATGATTGGAGGCCAAGGGCTGTCTATCTGTGACCTGATTGTCTACTGCTGATCGGTGGGATAGGATGAAGGATCCAGCTGGTGCCAGGAGATCCCCACCAACCCCCAAGAAGGCTGCACATGGGGGTTGATAGGCCACTGCAACCAGACATGTGTATCCATACATGTCCACCGAGGGCCCTTGCCAGTCAGAGCTGTGCTGGAACCTGGGGCTGCCCAGGCAGAGTGGGGCCAGCAGCACCCTTCCCAGGAGGGTGGGTGGAAGGGACCTACACAAGCTCTGAGGCCATCCACAACTCTTGACTGGGGTTGAGTTGGATTTGATACAGTGGCCAGATAGATATTTCACTCTTCTTTTAGAGCCTAACACTGACAGGCAGAAAAGAATTGCTCTAGCTCAAACTCTAAGGCAAATGTCACCACAGGTGAGTTCTGTCCATCCTAGAGGTTCACAGAGATAGAGGAGAGATAGAAGATGAGGAAGAGGGTCACTTATACAAAAACCAAACCCTGACCCTGACCCTGGCCCTGATGCAGAACATGAACCTGACCCAGACCCAGACCCTGACCCCAACCTAGATCCTGAACCTGACCTCAAGCCTGACATTGACCCCAACCCATGACCCTAACCCTAATCCTAACCCTAACCCCAAGCCCTAACCAGTTCTTTTTTTTTTTTCAACGTTTATTTATTTTTGGGACAGAGAGAGACAGAGCATGAACGGGGGAGGGGCAGAGAGAGAGGGAGACACAGAATCGGAAACAGGCTCCAGGCTCTGAGCCATCAGCCCAGAGCCTGACGCGGGGCTCGAACTCACAGACCGCGAGATCGTGACCTGGCTGAAGTCGGACGCTTAACCGACTGCGCCACCCAGGTGCCCCTTTTTTTAAAATTTTTTTTTCAACGTTTATTTATTTTGGGGACAGAGAGAGACAGAGCATGAACGGGGGAGGGGCAGAGAGAGAGGGAGACACAGAATCGGAGACAGGCCTAACCAGTTCTTTTGAGATAGCAATACTGTTAATGAGACTTTTAAGTTTTGCTCTTTTGCAAAAAGTTCATCAGCTACTTCATGTTTATACTGGCACTGTATCTTCCCAAATGCACTTGGATAATTCTTTCAGTGTGTTCTTGCGGGCTTCACTATTCTGCTTTCATGGCTTCTTTAAGCAGAGATGTCCAGGAGGCATGCATGACTCTGGGTTTGCCTTTGTAGGGAGAACCTTTCTCCCCTAAGTCAGAATAAGTGCCGATAAATATTTCAGTTTGCTACTTTCAGAGTAGAGTCCTAGTCTAGAACTGCCATACAATTTGGAATTATGTTACTTGTTCTGTTTGTATAATGATTTTTAGTTTTCTATTTTGTACCCTGTCAAACTTCTCAAAAACAATGTACCAAATAAGGTGATGGCTGGCTCTACGCTTCAAGATGATTTCCAGTGCTTATGATCTTGATGAATATGCACTATAGATGGGAAGTGCCTGAGCATTCTCCCTCCTGACCTTCCTTATTACTCAAATATGGCCTTAAGTGTTTTCCAACTACTATGCACTTTCCCTCTGATGTGTACAATATGACAACCAGAAAAAGTCCTTCCTGGAACTGAGGGACACAACCACTAAATATGGAAAACCCTGACTCCCGATCAGCAATGCTTTCAAAGAAAGATCTTGATCAAAAGGGGGAAGTGTGAAAATCAATAAAAAATAAACCTCATTTAACTATAGACAACAAACTGAGGGTTGATGAAGGGGAGGAGAGGGAAGAGGAGGTGGGCAAAGGATGGGCTAAATGGGTGATGGTTATTTTTTTTTTATTTTTTTTAAGTTTATTTATTTTTGGCACAGAGAGAGACAGAGCATGAATGGGGGAGGGTCAGAGAGAGAAGGAGACACAGAATCTGAAACAGGCTCCAGGCTCCGAGCTGTCAGCACAGAGCCCGACTCGGGGCTCAAACTCACGGACCGCGAGATCATGACCTGAGCCGAAGTCGGAGGCTCAACCGACTGAGCCACCCAGGCGCCCCTAAGGGTGATGGTTATTAAGAAGGTCACTTGTTGGGATCAACACTGGGTGTTATATGTAAGTGACTAATCACTAAATTCTACTCCTTAAACCAATGTTACACTATGTTAACTAACTAGAATGTAAATAAAAAATTGATATTAAAAAAAAAAGGAAACCTTATTTAGAATGGAGTTGGAGGCCAGCAGGAGGAGCTCTCATGCCTTACAATACTCCTTTAGCTATTACTTTCCCAAGGAGCAGTAGGAATGTTTCAACCTGACCTGGCAACACCTCAGCCAGTGAGAAACGACTACACTTCCCGCTCCCAGTTTACTCCAATGGACTTTCTGTTTACAACAGCCCCTCACAACGCCTGCCTTTCCTCTACAAAAGAGCCTCTTCTAGTGTTTTGGTCTACCTTGCTGGTCTTCCATTGCAATTCTCTGCTATTTCTAAATAAACCTATTTTGGCTGGTAAAATAACTATTTTGCAGTTTTAAAGTTAACACTTTATTTTGATTGATGTCTTTAAAAGCCTTATCTTCAAATACAATCACATTCTGAAGTACTAAGGGTTAGGACGTCAACATATAAATTTTTTGGAAGGACACAATTCAACCCATAACAAGGACCCTTGTAAGGGAGGAGGTGTTTTTTGTTGTTGTTTTCTTTGGTTTTTCTTAAAAGCCAACAAAGTGTAGAGATTCAAAGCACAGGCTGAGTCAGATTGATAGCTCTAATTCTTGACTCTGTGGCTGTTTAGCTTTGTCACTTTCGACATGCTACTTCAACATTTCTTTGTCTGCAATAAGGAACAATGACCAACTACTTTAAAGGGTTCTTGGGATGATCAAATGAAATAACCAACGGCTCGACCTAGTGCATGGCAGGTGATAAACCAGATAAACCCCAGCTGTTGTTTAGCAGTTATTATTAACACTCATGGTGAATGAGCACTGGTGACAAGGTGGTAGAAACCTACAGTCATCCGAGCTTGAGGTGACAGACTTGTTTTAGAGACATCGCATGTAATGCCTGGAGACACAACCTGAAGTCTGCCTGGGGCATGGGAATGGGGTTTGGGTACATGCAACTTATCCGGGAAAGTTCTCGGAAGTGTTAGGGTGTGAGGAGAGCGGAGGAAGGCAACAGGGATGCAACCCCAGGAGCTGCAAGCACAGACTGCACCAGAGTTAACCTCCTCTGAGGCAAAGTGGCACTGCACTCCTCTGAGGCCCCCTTGGCACTGCAACCTGTCAGGCACGGGCTCCGGATGTGTGCGGAGCGGTACCCTATGGGGAGCTCAGCGGCTCCCAGTAGCCTAGGGCGATTCCCCAGAGGAGGGGGCGGCTATGAGCTACCGGTCCCCAGCACACACAGAAGTCGAGGACAGAGGCACCGTCCAGTAAGGGGTCTGGAACGGCGCCTCAACAATGTCTTGGAGTGTAATTCGCACAGGGACACCCTAGTCCAGGAAGTCAGCTTGACCTTCTCTAGGTCACTTAGCGATGTAACGGCGGCCCAACTTGAAGCCCAGCTCAGAGAAGGCGCCCGCTGCTCAGACCTGCGCAAGAAAGGTGAGGGTTCTGACAGCGAAGGCACTAGACTCAGGAGGCTGAGGTGACACATGCGAAAGCTCCCGGCAGGAGGAATGGCACACGTTAGGTTTTCCTACCCGCGGGAGACACACCCGACACCTCCATCTGGAAAGCGGGGGCGGGGCCTCGCGGGCGGGAGGGAAGGCGCGAGCGCGCGCGCCGGAAGTACTCGCAAGAGGACTCTGGGATTACCGGCACCCGGAAGCGTCCGTCTGTTTTGCATATTTCTGGCGCGCCGGCGGACGTGATGACGCCACGAGTCGCCGCCTGTTACGCGTGCCAGTTCAAGCTTGTTCAGGGGCTGCTCCCGGAAGCAGCCGGTGCCGAGGGAGACTCGGGAGGGAGCTCGCAATTGTGAGGGGTGGGGGAGCACGGGTCCTGGCCCTGCGGGTGGGCACGATGCGGCTGGGCTCCGGGACCTTTGCCGCCTGCTGCGTAGTGATCGAGGTGCTCGGGGTCGCGCTCTTCCTTCGGGGATTCTTCCCGGCTCCGGTTCGTTCCTCTTCTAGGACGGAGCACCAAGCAGAGCCCCCAGCGCCCGAACCCTCCACTGGTACGGACCCCTCCCCGGCCGTCTCCGCTCCCCTGGCCCCACTTTCTCCAGAGAACCCTCCTTATGAGCCTCGCCTCTTGGACTTCTCGGGCTACCGGTGCTCGTCTCTTTCATTCTGGTCTCCACACCCAGGAGCCCCCCTTTTACCGCCCAGCCTCTGTCTGTATCGTTTTGTGGCAACCACCGCTACTAGCCCGCCTCGAATCTCCTCCCTGGTCGCCGCAAAGAAAGCCATCCACACCCTGGTTCTTGCCTCCCCCCGGGTCTGCTCCTGCAGCTAACACCCCCCGCCCCCTTCCCTGGACAGGCCTTTGGGTCACTCCCTTTTCTAGGCGCCTTTTTTGGTTAATAAGACATAACAGGTAAGATACTTGCTGACCCCTCGCGTTTTCTTCTATGACATTCTTCTAAGAGGTTGGTTTTTGTTTGTTTGTTTTATTCTCCCCAGTAGCCCTCACCTACCCAGCAGTACAAAAGGCTCTCCCGCTTGGACCAGGGCCACACAATACCAGCCACTGACCATGTAAACACAATTTGTAAATGCTTCCCTGTCTCCTACCTGCAGCACTGTTTTGAATCAGTCTCCCTAAAGGTCCAGTTTTCAGGACCTTCACGAAGGGACTCCCCTTTTCCAGTATTCACCATGCAGAGGGCAATTTACTGCTTCATACTGGGGCTCTCAGTGTATTTGTCACCCCCGCATTGTCTACCAGTAACTGGTCCTTTTCTTTGGATTGAGGTAGGTAGATATAACAATATATATGGTGCAAAAGTAGATTACAAGCTGCTTGGATGCTAAGTACGGTTTAAAGTTCAATTTCCTTTTTTCTTTCAAACCTTTTTAGGAGCCAGTTCCAACTGGACCAAGCTCCCACCACCCCTCTTCAGTAAAGTTGTTATTATGCTGATAGATGCCTTGAGAGATGATTTTGTGTTTGGGTCAAAGGGTGTGAAATTTATGCCCTACACGACTTATCTCGTGGAAAAAGGAGCATCTCACAGTTTTGTGGCTGAAGCAAAGCCACCTACAGTTACTATGCCTCGAATCAAGGTAAATGGTTTGACTTCCTTTGTTATATATGGGTTGATCTTTGGGAGGTTTGAAGGGGCTGTACTCTTTTACTTGGAGTCCCAATTTTTACTAAGTAGAAGTTAGTTTGGTGTTGTCAACCTGACTGGGACAGTAAAATGCTGAAGAAGCCTCACAAGGTAGGCTAGAACTGAGACCTGTGATTTATGTCCCCTGTCAAGTAGCCAAAGTTCACACTTCATGGAAAGCGTAAAGTATTTAGATCCAGATCATTCAGGTCAGCCTGATCCAAGAGCTAGTGTCCTCCTTGCTAACCTGGTCTCTAATTGTCAGTGGGTCACCTACATTCCAGAAAGGAGCCTTTAGGGTTAATCCAGTTCATTCTTTTGACTTTATAGATGAGAAAGCAAACTCAGATAAGTTCGATGACTCGTCAACAATTGTGGTATGCACAGTGATCAAACTTGCATGATCTGGCCGTTTCTAGTGTTTCTAGTGAATACCTGTTTCAGGTATTCAGCCTAGTGAGTGTGGCTTTAAAGCACATGGTGCTTTACCCAAGAACTATGAGTTGAAAAAAAAAAAAAAAAAGTACAGCTTTATTGATTGGCTCAAGAACTGTTCATTAAGCAACTACTATGTGTCAGTATTGTAATGGGTATGCATTTGGGGGAAAATAGTATCTACCTTCATGGAGCTTTTAGTCACTTAGGAGAGACCTAGCCATTACACAAATGAGTAGACAAATTAAGTTCACTTTTAAAGTGTGATTAATGCATGATGAGAAAGAATAGGATGTGATGCTCATTGCTGGGTGGGTTAGGAGGAGCCCCAATTTAGATTGAGGGTCAGAAAAGCCTATCTGAAGAAATTACATTCAAGTTAAGCTGAGGATGAGTAAAGAGGAGGCAGCAGAAAGGGACAGAGGAGCTTCAAAGTTTGTGACTATGTTGCTAGCATGGTATAAAAGTCCTGGCTAAGGCTTACATCTATGGCTGATCATGTGACACGTCAATATTTGATGAGACGGAGCCACTTCTTGATTCAAAGCTTGGGGCAGCATTTAGTAGGTACTCAGTAACTGTTTACTGGATGGATAAAACAGCCTGGGATTGTAAGGATTAAAACCACATCTTTCATTGGCTCTTTTCCTTGAGTTTCCCACTCTCTGCCACTTTTGGATGTAGTGTGTCCGTCATTAAGCAATATTTATTGAGCATCTTCTGTGTACCACACAGTTTTAGATAAGAGGGATTCAGTGAGGAACAAGACAGCAAGTGCCCTATCCTCATGGAGCTTAATTTCTGATTGAGGGGACAGAAAATATGTAAGTATACAAATAAATAATCAAAGTTTCAGAAAGTGATAAGTGCTATGGAAGAAATCAGGGAGGAGAACATGATGGAGTGATGAGGAGTGGGAGGTGGGGAGCACCTTTAGTCAAGAAGCTCAGGAATGGTCTCTTAAGAGTACTCCTCCTGTTGAGCCCAGTCTTGTGAAAGCTGGAAGAAAAGCATTCAGGCTCCTTACCATCAGGAGCACTGTCTTTATCTGTTCTATCAGAAGTATGGAAGGAACCCGTTCCTCCTTCGTTCTGGTAAGAAAAGTATTACTAGGAATCTGAGCAGGTGTGTAACAAAATGTGTAAATGGGTGTGCAGACCTGTATGTGGGCCACTGTGGTTCTTAGGGCCTCCCGTCTCCAGCCCATTTGTGTCATTTCATGAAACCGGTGTTTTGTTTCATTTTGTCTGTTTTGTCTTCAGTCCTTTACAGGTTCTTGGTCCTCGTTCCTCATCAAGGAGGAGCTAGAACAGGAAGTCCATACTGGAGTTAGGGTTACACAGCTCTAGAATTTGGTAGGATTGGGTAGTGTTGGCTAAGGAGTGTGTCCCCTACCCTGCCTTCAGTTAGGGAAGGGACTTCAGTAATCTCAAAGTGTTGATGCAGTTGTCACAAAATGCTGACCTAAATGACTCCAGACTAATGCCCCTCATAGCATTTGGTCGTGTTAACTAATATGTGACTGCTTTTCCTTTCTTCAGGGAATTTATAGTCACAATAAGGAACAGGTACTGAACAACTGACTGCAGTGAGCACAGAGCACAGGCATTTTCTCATGTGCTGTCACAACAGCCCCATGTTAGGCTTCGGGAGGCAGGTACTGCCATCTTCTCCATTTTCCAGATGAGGAAACAGGCTTGAAGTGGTAAAACCACACAGGTGACATCAGAAACCAAGCCTAAGCCTATGTGTGTGTGGCTCCAGAGCCTCTGTTGGTCACAGTGAGTTTACACAGCAGTGCTGCCCAATAGAGTGACCAGGCCACATCCTCTTCCAGTAGTCTCTGCAGAGCCCTCCTTCAGTCTCAGAAGGCAAGAAACTACTATTCCCAAGGCCACAGCAACCACAGAAAGACCTCCAAGGTGATGTCAGGCTTGGGCTCTCACTTAGACTTCCCAGGGCTCTCAGCTGCCTGCATGCCTCCTGCTGGCATGCAGGAGGGTGAAGGGTACTAAATAGTCCCTGCCCTCCTTGAAAATGTCAGTGGAAACCCAGCCTAGTATGAGAAGGAGGCAAGTGCCTTATAAAAGCCCCTGGGAAAAAGATGGACAGATTAGACCACGTGGAAACAGAAAACCTTTATGTGGTGGAAGACACTATAAAACTAAGTCAACTGACAAATGATAAACTTGGAAAAATCATTTACAGCTGAGATCACAGACAAGATGTTAAGCCCGTGATGTGTAAAGAGAATCTGACGGAAAACAATCCAGTGGCAAAGGATATAAAGAACCCCACAAAGGAAGACATTGAAATGGCGAGTAAACATAGGAAAAGATGTCTTTACTAGTAATCAGGGCAAAGCAAACTAAATCAATCTGTAAACCCAGTTTTTGTCTATCACGTTGTACAAACTTAAAGATTGGTGATGACCTCTTCCTCACACGAAATGAGGTGGACAGGTACTCTCAACACTGAGCCAACCCCTGCACTGCCTGTCCAAACAAAGCAGCTCGTGGTGCACTGGTGCTAACCCAGGCCTTGAGGCTACATGGTCCTGTCCCTGTTTACCTGTCCACCCTCATCTGAGCTGCCTTCCCTCTTCCTGTGTCATTCATCCACAAGGATCCCCATAGCTCTCCGTACCCCAAGTGTGCTGCCCTCCTTCAACCTTGGGGCCTTCACAGATTGCGGTGCTCCCCCTTGGAAAGCCCCACCTCACCTCCCTTCCCCTCCCCTAGACAACATGTCAGCCTTCAGATCTCAGCTCAGATGGCACTTCCATTGGAAGCTTTTAAAAATAAATGTCCACTAAAATGGTCTTGGTCCCAATACTGGATTACTTTGTAGGTGCTAAAAAAGAAGCAGCAGCAGCAGCTGTGTGTTTTCTGGGGAAAGAAGTTCATGATATGTTAGCGTTTGAAAAACAAAAGCAAGTTGTGGAATTATTTACATAGTTTGTTACCATTTTGGTAAAGAAAAATATGTACCTTTGTGATTGTACACATACAGGGAAAGGTACGGTATGATACTCCCCAAGAGTAACTGGTTACCTACAAGCAGTAGGATTTCAGGGAGGGGGAGAGGCTCACATTTTAAAAAATAATTTCATTGAGATAGAATTTTCATACGGTGCAACGCATACATTTTTATGTGCACAGTTTGGTGAGATTTAACAAATGTGGTATAGCCATACAACCACCACCACACTCTGGACTTTGATCCGCTACCCCAGGAGTGGTGGTTGTTGCTGTCATTTTGTTGGTTTGTTACTGTAATCACTTGCCTAAACTCTTTCTGTAGAGTCTGTCTCCTCTGGAGTGCACAGTAACGGGTATGCTCATTTTTGTTTTAAATTCTTGTTTTTTATTTTTAAGCTGGTCTTCTGAAAGGTTACCCCTTGGTGAGCATAGTTAGTGGTTAGCCAATGATTGGTCAGAGGTTGTGCTTAAATACATTATGCAGTGGGCCTTCCACCCTTTCCAGGGCTCTGTGTATGGTTTGTTCTCACTGTTCAGGCACCTAGTAAGCCTGCCTTCTCACTTTCTGTGTGAGCACTGCCTTTTGCTCAGCTGGAAGGAACCGGTAACTAGGCACTGTCTGATCTCTCCTGAGTGCACACTCAGCCCCGTGTGTGCATCCAGGTTTCAGGAATATGTGGGAGCTTACAGAAATATGCTATAGCTGTCTTTTATATATATTACAATTATATCCATTATATATAATTTTTTGTCAAATTGGTTTCCATACAACACCCAGTGCTCATCCCAACAGGTGCCCTCCTCAATGCCCATCACCCACTTTCCCCTCTCCCCCACTCCCCATCAACCCTCAGTTTGTCCTCAGTATTTAAATTTTTTTTTTTCAGCGTTTATTTTATTTTTGGGACAGAGAGAGACAGAGCATGAACGGGGGAGGGGCAGAGAGAGAGAGGGAGACACAGAATCGGAAACAGGCTCCAGGCTCTGAGCCATCAGCCCAGAACCCAACGCGGGGCTCGAACTCACGGACCGCGAGATCGTGACCTGGCTGAAGTCGGACGCTTAACCGACTGCGCCACCAAGGCGCCCCTGTCCTCAGTATTTAAGAGTCTCTTATGGTTTGCCTCCTTCCCTCTCTGTAACTCCCCACCCCCCTTCCACTGCCCCTTGGTCTTCTGTTAAGTTTCTCGGGATCCACATATGAGTGAAAACATGGTATCTGTCTTTCTCTGCCTGACTTATTTCACTTAACACAGTACCCTCCAGTTCCATCCACGTTGCTGCAAATGGCAGGATTTCATGCTTTCTCATTGCCAAGTAGTATTCCGTTGTATGTATAAACCACATCGTCTTTATCCATTCATTGCTTGATGGACATTTAGGCTCTTTCCATAATTTGGCTATTGTTGAAAGCACTGCTATAAACATTGGGGTACATGTGCCCCTATGCCTCAGCACTCCTGTATCCCTTCCTAGTGGTGCTATTGCTGGGTGATAGGGTAGATCTATTTTTAATTTTTTGAAGAACCTCCACACTGTTTTCCAGAGCGGCTATACTGGCTTGCATTCCCACTAAGAGTACAAGAGGGGTCCCATTTCTCCACATCCTCGCCAGCATCTATAGTCTCCTGATTTGTTCATTTTAGCCACTCTGACCAGTGTGAGGTGGTATCTCAGTGTGGCTTTGATTTGTATTTCCCTGATGAGTGATGTTGAGCATTGTTTCATGTGTCTGTTGGCCACCTGGATGTCTTCTTTGGAAAAGTGTCTATTCATGTTTTCTGCCCATTTCTTCACTGGATTATTTTTCGGGAGTTGGGTGAGTCCTTTATACATTTTGGATACTAGCCTGATATGTTATTTGCAAATATTTTTTCCCATTCCCTCAGTTGCCTTTTGTTGATTGTTTCCTTTGCAGTGCCGAAGCTTTTTATCTCGAGGTCCCAATAGTTCATTTTTGCTTTTAATCCCCTTGCTTTTGGAGATGTGTCGAGTAAGAAATCACTGCAGCTGAGGTCAAAGAGGTTGTTGCCTGTTTTCTCCTCTAGGGTTTTGATGGTTTCCTGTCTCACATTCAGGTCTTTCATCCATTTGGGATTTATTTTTGTGTATGGTGTAAAAAAGTGGTCTAGTTTCATTCTTCTGCATGTTGCTGTGCAGTTCTTCCAGCACCATTTGCTAAAGAGACTGTCTTTTTTCCATTGGATACTCTTTCCTGCTTTGTCAAAGGTTAGTTGGCCATACATTTGTGGGTCCAATTCTGGGTTCTCTATTCTATTCCATTGGTCTATGTGTCTGTTTTTGTGCCAGGACCATGCTGTCTTGATGATTACAGCTTTGTAGGAGACGCTAAAATCTGGGATTGTGATGCTTCCCACTTTGGTTTTCTTCTTCAATATTACTTTGGCTATTCGGGGTCTTTTGTGGTTCCATACAAATTTTAGGGTTGTTTGTTCTAGCTTTGAGCAGAATGCCAGTGCAATTTTGATTGGGATTGCATTGAATGTGTAGATTGCTTTGGGTATTATTGACATTTTAACAGTATTTATTCTTCCAATCCATGAGCATGGAATGTTTTTCCATTTCTTTGTGACTTCTTCAGTTTCCTTCATAAGCTTTCTATAGTTTTCAGCATACAGATTTTACATCTTTGGTTAGGTTTATTCCTAGGTATTTTATGATTCTTGGTGCAATTGTGAATGGGATCAGTTTCTTTATTTGTCTTTCTGTTGCTTCATTATTGGTGTACAAAAATGCAACTGATTTCTGTACTTAATTTTGTATCCTGCGACTTTGCTGAGTTCATGTATCAGTTCTAGCAGACTTTTGGTGGAGTCTGTCGGGTTTGCCATGTAGAGTATCCATGTCATCTGCGAAAAGTGAAAGTTGGACTTCTTTGTCAATTTTGATGCCTTTTATTTCATTTTGTTGTCTGGTTGCTGATGCTAGAACTGCCGACACTATGTTAAACAACAGTGATGAGAGTGGACATCCCTGTCATGTTCCTGATCTCAGGGAGAAAGCTCTCAGTTTTTCCCCATTGAGGATGATATTAGCTGTGGGCTTTTCATAAATGGCTTTTATGATGTTTAAGTATGTTCCTTCTATCCCAACTTTCTCTAGGGTTTTTACTAAGAAGAGATGCTGTATTTTGTCAAATGCTTTCTCTCCATCTATTGACAGGATCATGTGGTTCTTATCTTTTCTTTTATCAATGTGATGTATCACATTGATTGATTTGTGAATGTTGAACCAGCCCTGCAGCCCAGGAATGAATCCCACTTGATCATGGTGAATAATTCTTTTTATATGCTGTTGAATTCAATTTGCTAGTATCTTGTTGGGAATTTTTGCATCCATATTCATCAGGGATATTGGCCTGTAGTTCTCTTTTTTTGCTGGGTCTCTGTCTGGTTTGTGAATCAAAGTAATGCTGGCTTCATAGAATGAGTCCGGAAGTTTTCCTTCCCTTTCTATTTTTTAGAACAGCTTGAGAAGGATAGGTATTATCTCTGCTTTAAATGTCTGGTTGAATTCCCCAGGGAAGCCACCTGGTCCTGGACTCTTATTTGTTGGGAGATTTTTGATAACTGATTCAATTTCTTCACTCCTTGTGGATCTGTTCAAATTTTCTATTTCTTCCCGTTTGAGTTTTGGAAGAGTGTGGGTGTCTAGGAATTTGTCCATTTCTCCCAGGTTGTCCAGTTTGTTGGCATATAATTTTTCATAGTAGGCCCTGATAATTGCTTATATTACAGAGGGATTGGTTGTAATAAATCCATTTTCATTTGTGATTTTATCTATTTGGGTCCTTTTTTCTTTTTGAGAAGCCTGGCTAGAGGTTTATCAATTTTGTTTACTTTTTCAAAAAAAACAACTCTTAGTTTCATTGATCTGCTCTACTGTTTTTTTTGTTTTTGTTTTTGTTTTTAGATTCTATATTGTTTATTTCTGCTCTGGTCTTCATTATTTCTCTTCTGCTGGGTTTGGGATTTCTTTGCTGTTCTGCTTCTAGTTCCTTTAGGTGTGCTGTTAGATTTTGTTTGGGGGATTTTTTCTTGTTTCTTGAGATAGGCCTGGATTACCATGTATTTTCCTCGTAGGACTGCCTTTGCTGCATCCCAAAGGGTTTGGATTGTCATGTGTTCGTTTTCATTTGTTTCTGTATATTTTTTAATTTCTTCTCTAATTGCCTGGCCGACCCATTCATTCTTTAGTAGGATGTTCTTTAACCTCTATGCATTTGGAGGTTTTCCAAACTTTTTCCTGTGGTTGACTTCAAGTTTCATAGCATTGTGACCCAGATGTCACTTTTAAATGTTAGGCCTTTCTCTTACCAGAAACAGCCCTGACCCCTCAGGCAGCTGTAAGGTTGGCCTTCCTTGCTTCCAACATATCCCTGGCATGGGACTTCTCTGAGCAGCTCCAGGTCAGACGGATCCCCATGACTGCTATATCGCAGGGGTAGGAGAAGGGGAGCAGGCTATGTTAAACAGCACAGGGACTCACAGCTCTTCCTGAGATTCAGTAGTTTGTCTTAGATAAGAACTTCTCAATTTGTTTTATATCCTTGATGAGCTTTCAAAGTCCGGAAATGGTTGCTTTTGGCAGTTTGGTCCCATTTATCATTGCTCTTATGGGAGGAGATATGCCAAGCTTCTCTAGCATTCCAGAAGTCAGGTTAATCCATATTTGCATTTTTGGCTGTTAAAGAAGTCCTGGAAAACTTAGTATGCCTGTTGGCACTGTCCAGATTTCTGTTTATTTCAGTACATAGGTCCCTGGGTGCCAGTATCATGGGTTGTTGGTTAACTCCAGATCGTAGGAGACACATGACCTGTTACAATGGCCTCTTAGACTCTATGCTAAAATGAGGGAGGTTGTTGACATAACTCTACATCAGAAAGGTATTGGCAATATGTCTCGCCTACCCTTTCTTCCCAGAAATTTCAGTAGGGTGTGTGTGTGTGTGTGTGTGTGTGTGTGTGTGTGTGTGTGTGTGGAGCAGGGGTGTCCCACCAGCAACCTGGGCCAGTTAACGATGGGAATTCCTGAGAGTTTTTGCTTAGAGACTGCTTTCCTCCCAGGTGTGTGTGAGAAGCTGTTCATCCACTCAAGGTGGACATTAGAATTGCTGTGTTGTAAGATCAGTACATGGAGTTTGCTCATCACACAGAGCAGATTTGAAGCTTAGGTGAGGACCTGACAGGTGGTTGAGTAAACAGATTTGTGTTTTCGATGCATAACACACTTTGCCATCTGCTTCAGTTGCTGTAACTCACGGCTTTCCTGTCCACCACTGTCATCCAGCTGCCCGCAGCCGCCTCCATCCTCCCACTGGCTGAAATACAACAAAGTCTTTGTGATCAAGTTTGCTAGCTTTGCCAGAACGTATGTGCAGCTTTCCCGTTTGTCTTAACACTGACCGACCCTCCGGTGTTGAGGATGCCCTAGTTTTATGCTTTCCTCTTTCATCCATAAAATGATTTTTGGCACCCCTTCCCTCGCTGTGCTTTGGATTCCATGGTCTAAGTTCTCGAATGTTTCCTCCTGCAGGCACTGATGACAGGGAGCCTCCCTGGCTTCATCGATGTTGTCAGGAACCTCAATTCCCCTGCACTGCTGGAAGACAATGTGATCACACAGGCAAAAGCAGCTGGGAAAAGAATGATCTTTTATGGAGATGAAACATGGGTGAAATTATTCCCACAGCATTTTGTGGAATATGATGGAACAACCTCATTTTTTGTGTCAGATTATACAGAGGTCAGGTTTTCAAATAAGAAAATTTTGTCATGATAGATGGAGTCTGATATACTCTTAGAGGCAACATCATTTTGTATGTGACTTTTACCCTCTTAGAGGCAACATTGTTTTGTATGTGGCTTTTATTAGTATATTGGGAGTAGTATGGAGAGGTTGTAAAAATTGTCCATTCATTCACATAATCAGTTACGGCCCAGGGACATGAACCCTGATGCAGTTGTGATCAAAACTCTCTTGGAACAGCCAAGCGCCTGTTGATGGGGGTACAGAGGATCAGGGCCAGCAAGGAGCCATTTAAGCTGAGTTTTGAGAAGTGAGTGGGGACTTCCCAAGTGGACAGAATGGCGGGCACAGCATCTGTACAAGGCAGAGCCTGAGGACTCCGTCGCCTCTCTGGGATCTTTGAGGATGTTCTCCTGTTAGTGTGGTGGCATCCCCTGCGGGGAGGTGGGAGGACAGATGGTGAACTGGGCAGAGCCTGGTCCTGAGGGGCATTTCCCTGTGCTGGGAGTGCAGTCTCCAACAAGAAAGAGGGCATGATTAGTCCCATAGTTAGAAAGCTGACCCTGGCTGAGACCCTGGATGTCTCAATCAGTTGAGCATCTCACTCTTTATTTCAGCTCAGGTCATGGTCCCAGGATGGTGGGATTGAGCCCGCATCAGGCTCTGTGCTGAGTGTGGAACCTACTTGAGATTCTCCCACCCTCCCTTTCTCCCTCTGCCCCTTTCTGCCCACTCGTGTGCGCGCGCGCGCGCTCTCTCTCTCTCTCTAAAATAAATAAATAAATAAATAAATAAATAAATAAATAAATAAATAAATAAATTTAAAGACAGTTGACCCTGGTCAACTCCAGAGGGAGTCCCCATAGAGTAGAGGCACACCCACAGCAGCTCAATTTGCTGGGCCTCGTAGAGCATCTGCGGTCTTGCTTAGGTTGATATCCTTTCCTGAAGTTGACGTCTGTAGATGAAGCAGTTACTGAGTTTTCTTGTCTTCTGTCTCATCAATTAGAGACCCTTCCCTTTGTAGTGACTTTTCAGTGGGAGGGAGGTGGGCCAGCTGAGTGGTCAGGGCTGACCAGGCTCACGGCTCTGTCGGTGGCTGCTCTACTAGTTGCCGAAAGCTGTATCTTTCCTCCCAGAACAGCCTTCTCGTAGGACACTCAGCTTCACCCCAGAGGTCACCTGAACTCTGGCACCTGTGTGACCTGGTTATCTGCTTAGTGTTAGTTAACTCCCAGCATGGATCCTGCAGAATGTTTTTTTTAGAATAATACTTCTCATTGAAATTATCTGTATAACGTGTTCTATCTGTAACTTAGAAATGTGAAACAGTATTAGTAAAAGCTTAATCTAATGCTAATATTTATTTTTTTTATATTTTTAATGTTTATTTATTTTTGAGAGAGACAGAGACAGAATGTGAGTGGGTTAGGGGCAGAGAGAGAGGGAGACACAGAATCCGAAGCAGGCTCCAGGCCCCGAGCTGTCAGCACAGAGCCTGACGCGGGGCTCGAACTCACGAACTGTGAGATCATGACCTGAGCCAAAGTCGGACGCTCAACCGACTGAGCCACCCAGGCACCCCTTGTTTATTTTTTTACTGACAGCTTTTTCTGTTTGTTTATTAGGGTTTTTTGCTCTTTTCAGACTCTTAGTCCTGTTACCTAAAATAAATGCTTAGGTTTTAAAAGGACTGTATCACTTTCTCTTGGAGAGTGAAGATCAAGGGAAACGAGGAGTTATTCGTACGTACTTTTCCCCCTTTACAGGTGGATGATAATGTTACAAGGCATTTGGATAAAGTATTAAAAAGAGGGGATTGGGATGTGTTAATCCTCCACTACCTTGGGCTGGACCACATCGGCCACATTTCCGGGCCCAGCAGCCCCCTGATCGGGCACAAACTCAGCGAGATGGACAACATCCTGATGAAGATTCACACCTCGCTGCTGTCCGAGGTGAGGCTCACTGTGGAGCGCCGTGGAGTGCTAGAGTCACTGTGCCAGCGTCTCCTAGGAGAAACCAAGTTCCTGAAGTGGACTTGGGACCTACGTGAATGCCATTTAAGCAGCTACTAGTTCCAGAATGCCTTTTATATCATTGTTCCTGTCTGGGCATCTGTGGAGCTTATACTCTTGCCAGGAAGGACAAACAAGGGGCATAATAAATGAATACATGAGTATACTGGAAAGTGATTAGTGCCAGAGGAGAGCATAGGGCAAGAGGTGGGAACAGCATCTGAGAGAGAAGTTGTGATTTTAAACGGTGAGATGAAAGCAGCTGTCCTTCAGGACGTGTGAGATGTGAGCGGAGCCTTGAAGGGAGAGAGGGGCGGATACGCCATCTGTGAAGGTGCGTTCCAGGTGAAGAGGCAGCAGCGGTAAGGCAGAGCCTGCTGGGCAAATCCAAGAACAGCAAAGGTCCTTTGCTGGAACGCTGGGGCTAAGGGGCAACCCCGTTTGACACACAGGAGACAGGCCTGACAAGGAGGGCACCTTGGCTCTCGCAGCTCGGCAATGGCAAAGACAGAAACCAAGCTCAAATCCTCTGCCTTCGGAGGCCCTAAATGTAACCTTCCTGGGCTCTGTGACCTCCAAGTGATTCTGTTTGTTTTATTTATGGTACTCGTTGACTTTAACCCTTTGATCTTGTAAGCTCATAGGTTAAAAAAAAGTCTAACATGTTTAGAAAGAGCTACTATTTATAAAGTACAGCTAAAATCTAAAGTTTTTCCTTAACAAGAGCATGCGTTCTCCTCAGTCTGAATGCAACTGAAATATTTTTCCTTTGTATTGTAGGAAAGAGAGAATCTTTCACCCAATTTGCTGGTTCTTTGTGGTGATCATGGAATGTCGGAAACAGGAAGTCACGGGGCCTCTTCCATGGAGGAAGTTAACACCCCCCTGATCTTAATCAGTTCTGCATTTGAAAGAAAGCCTGGTGAGGATTTAGGAATGTTTACTATTTTCCTTTTTTTTTTTTAATGTCTATTTTTAAGAGAGTGAACACGTGTGCATGGCAGGAGGGAGGAGGCGGGGCGGGGGAGGGTGGGTAGAGAGAGGGGAGGACAGAAGATCCAAGCAGGCTCCATGCTGACAGCAGAGAGCCCGATGCGGGGCTTGAACTCATGAACCATGAGATCATGACCTGAGCTGAAGTTGGACACTTAACCGACTGAGCCACCCAGGCGCCCCGGAATGTTTACTGTTTTAAAACCGTATTTTACGTAACTTCTTTCTATAGTCTGATTTTAAATTTAAAAATCAATTTTTGGAAGCTGGGTGTGTTTGAAATACCCTGAGCAATGTGAAGATGAGAAGTAGTGGGACAGGGTGCAGCCAGGGTTTGGAGTTTACATTTCTTACCCCAATTCTTATAATGCAGACATTTCTTGTGGAAATTTTGTTGTATGAATGTCACTGCCTGAATATCTGGAGGTGTTAATAAAAATTACCACCAGCTTGGAGACATCTGAACACATATATGAACTAAAAGAAAGAGACGTTAGTAATTCAAATTTATTTATTTATTTATTTCAACATTTTTTATTTTATTTTTGGGACAGAGAGAAACAGAGCATGAACGGGGGAGGGGCAGAGAGAGAGGGAGACACAGAATCGGAAACAGGCTCCAGGCTGTGAGCCATCAGCCCAGAGCCCGACGCGGGGCTCGAACTCACGGACCGCGAGATCGTGACCTGGCTGAAGTCGGACGCTTAACCGACTGCGCCACCCAGGCGCCCCAGTAATTAAAATTTTTATAAACTATCCATCTTTGGAAACTATTAAGGGTCAGAGCGGGACTACCTGAGGGCCCATCTTTCAGCATTGAGACACCCAACTCTCCACCCCAAACACACACGGGCAGCTCTGACCCGTGCGGGCCGGCCTGCTTCACAGCCATCTGCCCTCCCTCACCCTGCACTTGAGGCTGGCCTCTGCCTCCTCGCTTTACCGCACGCTCACCTTCGCCCACCAGGTATTTCTGAGTTGAACACTCTGGCTTCCTTGCACGCAATCCTTCCATACCATTTGGCACTTCTGACCCCTAGTTCTGGGACCTCCCATTTGTCTGGTTTTCCTCCTAACTCTCACGTTGGTGTCTAGTCAGCTGTCTTTCTTCTCTGATCTCCAGCCTCCAGACTGTCTACTCAGCTGCCTGTCTGACACCTCCACTTGGGTCTCCCACAGGTAGAGCAAATACGACAGCTTCACATCCTAATCTGCCCTCTCATGTTGCTCTGCCAGCAAATGGCACCCTCGTGTGATTCTTCCAATCGGAAACCTAGGTGTCTCTCTTCACCCTCCTTCTGCCTTGCTCCCCACATTCCAGACCATCCCCGATCTCCCGTACATAAAACCTTTCAGTAGCTAAACTTTGGGTCAAGTAAGTCCTACGTGAGGTTTCTTTCCTACCTCACAGCTTCATCCTGAGCCATATTCATCACTATTCACTATGTCCTGGCCTCTGCCCTTCCCATGGGTCCTCCAAGTGACAAGCTCTTCCCCACATGCCCCCGACTCTGTCGCCACATCAGATCCAGTCATCCTTGGTTTCATCTGACATCAGTTGCTCATCCACGAGACTAAATTGCCTTCCCTCTGTTCATTTTTCACAGCATTCTGTGCATCCTTCCATCATTCTTTGCTTAGATCGTAATTAAAGACTTAGATGTGACGCGTGTAATATCTGCCTCCTCTCTGCACTTCAGCTATAGTCGGGCATGACCTAGTCTATTTTGTTCATTGGTACATGCCTGCCTTGGGCCTAAACATTGCCTGGTATATGATCAGTGCCAAAAAGAATTGTTGAATGAATGAATCTTCCACTTGCTTGAGGATTGGTTGGAGCAGAACTCCACTGACTTCCTTCTGTCTTTTAATAGTGCTTTCTCCCCTCGGACATCTGACCCCCTAAAATATAAGTCCTTGGCTCTTGTGACCTGGGCCTTTCCATTCTAGGTGTCTTGCCTGCCTTCCAGTGAAGGCTCTACTCACCAGAGCACCAACTTCCTACACCTGACTTTCCCACACTGTGTACCCAAAGCAGGGTCCTGTGTGGCTCCCCTATACCTGAGTGAGAGCCCATGCCAGAAACAGTCTTTCCACTCATCTGTCCAGTGGAGGTACGCTGAGTACCTGTGGTGGGCCAGGCACTGCGCCGGACACTGTGGGCAGCCTTCACCCTCAGGGGCCTCGTAGTGTGGGGAGGAAGAGAGACAACCAAGTGGGTGGTTTTTATTGTGCGTTGTTAGGTTATTGTTGAACTACAGCGTTGAAGTTTCGTCTTCAAGGTGGGCATTTAAGAATCTCCTTGGGAGGCCTGGCTGCGTCTTCAGAGCCAGGAGCAGCCAGGGCAGCTGCATGCGCAGGACGCCTGATAACTGACCGCAGTGCCAGCGGTGGGTGGGTTCCAAGCTTTTTGTTATCTGTACATTTGTTTCCGGAATGTAGTCTCATTATGCTGATTTTATGAGCCAGGACTGCGCTGTATCTAGTTCGCTCAGAGTCAGTATTAATTTTAGGACAGTGCATGTCCAGTCCCCCTGCCCCCAGCACTGCCCTTACACGACCGCTGATCTTTTTTCCACCTGTATAGATTTGCCTCTTCTGGACATTCATGTACATGGACCCTGTAGGACCGGGCCCTGTGTGAGTGGCTGTTGATTACTGAGCATGATGTTTTCAAGGTTCTTCCACAGTTGTATCGGGTGTCAGGACTTCACTCCTCTGTTTGGCTACATTGTTGTGCGGATAGACCACATTGTGTATCCGTGCATTAGCTGATAGATACATGGGTTGTTTCCACTTCTCAGCTGTTAGAAATAATGTTACTGTAAACATTTGGAAAGTAGTTGTGTGCACAGATGTTTTCATATGGTGTTGTTTTCTTTTGCCAATACAGCTTTGCCCCTATGTCCCTCCTCTGTGCTGTTGTTGTCAAATATGTTATATTTTTACATGTTACAAACTGAAGACATAACTGTATATGTATTTTATATAATAGTTTTTTAATTTAGTAAGAAGGTAAACACGTTTTTATGTGTTCTATAATTGTATAATTACTTTTACTGATGCTCTTTGCTTCTTTTATGGATCAAAATTAACCATGGAGTCACTTGCTTTCAGCCTAAAGAACTTCCTTTAGTATTTCTTATAATCCAGGTTTGCTAGCAATTAATAGTTTCTTTTTTATTTTGTTTTTGTTGTTGTTGTTGTTTTTACCCTGGGTGTCTTTATGTTGCCTTCATTTTTGAAAGATAGTTTTGCTGGATGTAAGACTCTTAGCTGACCATTCTTTTCTCTTCCAGTACTTTGGATATGCTATCCCACTGCCTTCTGGCCTCCACAGTTTTGGATGACACATCATCCCAGTCTACCTGGGCTTCCCTTCTCGTCTTTCAGAATTTTTTTTTTAATTTTTTTTAATGCTTAGCGCTTTTTTTTTTTTTTTTTTTTTTTTTTTTGGGACAGAGAGAAACAGAGCATGAACGGGTGAGGGGCAGAGAGAGAGGGAGACACAGAATCGGAAACAGGCTCCAGGCTCCGAGCCATCAGCCCAGAGCCTGACGCGGGGCTCGAACTCACAGACCGCGAGATCGTGACCTGGCTGAAGTCGGACGCTTAACCGACTGCGCCACCCAGGCGCCCCTAATGCTTAGCTATTTTTGAGGGAGGGAGGGAGAGAGAGAGAGAGAGAGAGAGAGAGAGCAGGGGAGGGGCAGAGAGAGAGGGAGACAGAGGATCCAAAGCAGGCTCCATGCTGACAGCAAAGAGCCCAATGTGGGGTTCGAACTCACAGACCATGAGATTGTGACCTGAGCTTAAGGCGAACGCTTAACCGACTGAGCCACCCAGCGCCTCCCACACTTTTATTATGCTATGCATGTTTTGTGTTTATGCAACTTGGAGTTCATTGGGGCTCTTGGATGTGTAGATGAATAGTTCTCATCAAATTTGGGAATTTTTCTGTTTTTCAGATTGTATATTTTTTTATCAATTTGACTTTAAATTTGGTGATTCTTCTACCAGTTCAAAATCTGCTATTCAACTATGGTGAATTTTTCGTTTCAGTTACTATATTTTTCATTTTCACACTTTCCATTTGGTTCTTTTCTTTATAATTTCTGTTTCTTTGTTGATAATCACTGTTTGATGACAACATCGTCGTCAGACCTTCCTTTACTAGTTTATGCGTAGCTTCCTGGAGCTCTTTGTGCATACTTATCGTGGCTACTTAAAAGACAGTCGGTTACCTCTAGCATCTGGGCCCTTCCCTGGGAGGTTCTGTTGCTTTTCCTTCTGGGTTTTACTTCCCTGTTTCTTTGCATAATTCCTCACAGTTTTCAATGAAAACTGAACATCTCAAATAGGCCTGTCTTCATTGTCGTTTCCTGGCTTATTCACTGAGTGCCGTGGCTTGACCGTTTCAGTGAGGTCATCTCCCACAGCGTGAAGTCTGCTGTCGCTCCTGTGCGGGGACAGCAGCGCTGGGGTGACCGCAGACTCAGTGGCGCTCTGTTGCTGTCACACCCAGCTGTCAGGCTCCACTCACTGCCAGCTGACTGCCGTATTTTCAACAGTTTGTGAGAAATGTGCTTCACAATCCGATCTCCCATTTGAGCCCCTTTGAAGGGTTGTTTCTGAGGCCGTTCTCTGAGGCGGTTCTCAGCCTTCTTGCTGTCTTCTCCCCAGGCCCTCCTCTCTCTGAGCACTCAGCTGGCCTGTGGCTGTCACGAAGCTGCCAGTCTCCTCTCAGCTGCCCACCTCCAAAGTCTCCATTGTTTTAAAGAGCGTTCCTAGGTGTGAATTCACCACCTTCTGTTCCAAACAAAGTCAGTTCTTTTGTGGGGAGTTTTGCTCTGTTTTGCGGCCTGCCCTGGGCAGTTTCTCTGAGCCACGGTTGCTAGTTACGGGTGGTAACAACAGTCCCCTTCTCTTGGGGGCTCTGTGTAGTAGCCTCTGCTCTTTCTGCTAGCCTCTTCTGGGGGCAGCCTCCACCCGGCAAGACTGGTGTAAGGGTGAGTGGGCCCCAGTGCTGTTGGCCTTTTATGTCTTGCATAGAAATTCTGGGTGAGGCTGGGCAGGAAAAGGTAGCTCCCAGCCGCTCAACTGCTGTTGAGGGTGTGCACTACACGGCTGAGGAGGATGAGCAATGCCGGCAGCCTGTTCCTCGCAGGGAGAGCACAGAGCGCTCCACAGGGCCCCGGGGGGGAGAGGGAGCCCTGTGTTCTTCAGTGCACCCTCTCAGAGTAGTCTGTGTCCCGCGGAGCTGCAGGTGGGGGGGCAGGGAGAGAGTGGGTCATGGTTCCTCAAGGGCCTCACACTCTCCCGTTCTTACCAAGCTTTAGATTTTCTTGAACAAAGGTTTCTGTATTTGCCGTATGCCCCCAGATGGTTTCCGGAGGCTGTAAGTCATTGTGCTGCTGGTGGTTTTTATGCTCTTTACCAGTTATGCTTGTTCTCCTGGCAAGCTGACCCACAGAACTCCCCATGCCACCATTCCTCATAGGTCTTTGCAGGCTTATTTTTAGCCTACAAATTCATGTACGTTTTTGTTGCTTGTTTTAATAATAAAAAAAAAAAAAAATCTTTCTCATGGTTCGTGAGTTCGAGCCCCGCGTCAGGCTCCGAGCTGACAGCTCGGAGCCCGGAGCCTGCTTCGGATTCTGTCACTCCCTCTTTCTCTGCCCCTCCCCTGCTCACACTGTCTCTCTCTGTCTCTTAAAAATAAATAAACGTTAAAAAAAGGTAAAAAAAAAAAATCTTAAGGCGTTTATTGATCTGAAAGATAAGCACTTTGGGATTGTGTGCCATGTGATTTCATACACCCCCAGCCTGCTACTGTCCACCCCCAGAGTTCCAACCTCCCAATAAAGAGAAGCACAGATCTGGGTCCATCCAGGGTCAGGGGGTCCCAGAAGGAGATCATGCTTGTGCTTCACTTCCACGTAGGGCAGAGCAGGTATGTTTTGTCTCCCTCCTGCTACCAGGATGTAAACTCCATGAAGACAGGGAGGGACTTTGCCTGCTCTTTCATATTCTGTCCCTCTAGCCTGGAATACTGGCACATCGTGGCTGTCAGTATTTGCTGACTGAATGTGTGCAAGGTGGCTTAGCTGTACAGAGCATGTTGCTGGGGCCAGTGGACATGAGGCAGGTGGGAGAAGGCCTGGCTGCTGGAGGGGGAGAATGATTTTCTGAAATGTGTTTCCTTCTTCCATGAGATAAAACCCACTCTGTAATGTGATCCGCCTTGTGTTAGTATTACAGAATTGCAGTTATCAAAATATTGCTGGCAAGAGCTAGTCACACTAATCAATGGAGCAAAATCAAGAGGTGAAAAGTAGACCCCAGTAGCATTGCATTCGGTGACAAAGGTGGCATTTCACAGCAGTGGAGAAAAGACAAGGCATTCCAGAAGTGATGTCATGACCTTCTAGAAAAAAAAAAAATTATGCTAGGAATCTACCTCATTCTTTAAACCTGTGTAAATCCCAGATCAAAACATTTCAATCTTTTTTTGAAACACTCTTTATTATGTGAGTTTTCAGACCTGCAAAAGTAGGCAAAGCCCGCCACCCAGTTTCAGTGTTCACGGGCCGTTACAGCCAATCTTACATCTTCCGTCCTCCTCGCTCACTTTCCTCTCCTTTCTTGCTTGGAAGTAGGTCTCTAGAAGATGTGTGCTCTTACTTTCTTAATGTAGCACGTTTAAAATATAGCATTAAGTCCTTAATTCATCAAATGGTCAGTGTTCAAATCTCCAACGTCGGTCTCCCTCTTTGGTTGTTTGAGCTGAGATACCAGTAAGATCCACGCACTGAGATTGGTTGATGTAACCCTTTACACTCTCTTCCGTCTATAGGTCCCCGCTCCATCCTCTTTTATTTTCCCACAGTTTATTTGTTGAAGAAGTGTGGCTGTTTGTCCTGGGAAGTCTCTCTCTGCACTGTCTGCTAGCATATCCTCTGTGAACCCTGTCTGACCAGGAGGCAGCTTCAGATCCCGTTGGCTGGTTTTCATAAGGCTGTTTCCAGCAGGAAGCACACAGTGTCTGACTGTTCGCTGTATTGTGAAGCCAGTAGCCACTGATGACCAACTAGGGCCAGTAATTCACTGGAGGTGGCAAACAGTGATATCTCAATTGTATAATTCTTCATTAACTAGCCTGAATCATTCTGTAAGGAGAATCTTCCCCAATCTACTTTTGCTTACCTACCGGTACCATTTATATAACAGAGATAGGATTAATGATGAGTTATTCTTCCCACTTATTTACCAGTTTCAGACCAACGATTTAGTTCACTATGATTCACTAGCACACTTCATCTGTGACCAGTTAGGGTTTTGTGTTGTTGTTGTTGTTGTTGTTGTTGTAGTTGTTTAGTAGCATTGTGAACCCATGGATCTAAGCATATTTTGTTTCAATTCTCTATAAGTAATATTCTTTTTAATACTCAAATTGTGCCATCTTTGGCCAGTAGGAGCCTCTGATTCAGATTAGCTCCTGAGTCCTTCCAGCCTTGAGGTCTCAAACACCTTAGTCTCTCTGAGAGTTCTGTTGCTCTCCAGTCTGAAAAGGGTTCCAGCCTCCCATTGCACAGTTCCTTCCCTGGACCTGGAATCGGCTGCTTTTCCAGGATTCCCTAGTTCTGTTCAGTGGACAGGGATCTTTGAGGACCACTGTCTGGATACTGGCTTATTTTTCATTTCTGGACAAAGCAAGGAAATCTTTTTAAGATAAAAATGATCTTGAGTTTGTATTGATACTTGCAATTCACATTCATTACTGTAAAATGAAAGTATTAGGCCCTATGTCTTTTCTGTCTTCCTCCTAAGCTTAGAATCCTGGTTGTCAACGACCCTGGAGATGAGTATCACATAATGACCCAGAGTAATCTCAGAATAGCACTGGCACCACCACCAATATCAGCACCAAAATCAATTTAAGGTGGGATTTTTCTTTTGGGTTTTGTTTTGCTTCAGATCAAAGCACTTAATATAAGAAAATAATAGAAGAAAAACAAATGAAAAAATTGGCGTAGTTAGTTCTTTCTAAGTATAACCCAGAAGCCATCAGTGGAGGGTTGGTCAAGAAAAAAATTAATATATTTGACCAAATCAAAAAGAAAAATTCTATACAACCAAAAGTACCACAATGAGAGTAAAACCTCTGCAAACCCACACTACAGTGTCTGAGGTACTCCCACCAAGCACCACCTACCTCTCCTGGGTGGACTTCCCTGGTCGCCCCCTCAGTCCGCCTCAGACCTTCATTGTGGTTTCTGGGGGGTGGGGGCTGGGTATTCTCTTTACAGATGAGAACAGTCTGACTGTGTTGACTTCTCACCCAAGGCGTCGGCTGGATGGTGGCAAAGCAGGAGCCTGAGCCCAGTGTCCCGATGTCACACCCATTTCCTCTGCAAAGTTAGTAGCAAGGCAGGCTGTTACCGGGGCCTGAAGCTCTTCAATTGCTCAGGCCACCAGTAGGCAGACGTCTTGCTTGTTGGAGCTGGTTAGAGAACTAGGCCTAGCTCAATCCACCCTCGCTCCGAGCTCCCCAGCACAGGTGCCTTCTACTGCTCAGGAGCTGCTGAAAAGTCTGTCCATATCTCAGTGCTGTGTGGGCCTCTCTGAATCCACAGGGTAGGGCTGCCATACATCCTGCTGTCACCCTTGTTCTGGAGGTTGACTGTTGACCTCACCAAAGTGACCATCCCTCAGCATGTACAGAGCTACCTGCTGTCTCTGTGCGTATCCCGGGCTCTAAAACTCAGGCGGTACTGTTTCTTGTGTTGGTATCCCTCCTACATATCATACGCTACTTTGGGGAAGGCACCATGCCCACACGGGATGAGTATTTAGTAATTTATTGACATAAGAACCAGGAAAGTGCTTTCTGTATGAATCTGCGTAGAATGGCTCAAAGAGATGGATAATCGGTTGTAGAAGGTCAAGGGAATGGGGGTGCCTGGGTGGCTCAGTCAGGTAAGTGTCCCAACTCTTGATTTCAGCTCAGGTCATGATCTCTCAGTTCTGAGATCGAGCCCCATGTCAGGCTCCGCACTGGGTGTGGAGCCTGCTTAAGATTCTCTCTCTCTCTCTCTCTCTCTCTCTCTCTCTCTCTCTCTCTCCCTCCCTCCCTCCCTCCCTCTCCCTCTCTCTCCCTCTGCCCCTCTCCGATGCACACAAGACTGCATGTGCTCACTCTCTCTAAAATAAATTAAAAAAAAAAAAGGTCTAGGGAATGACTACTATCTCACACATCTGAGAGGCCATCACTCAAACCGTTTTCTTTTCTCTAGGTGACATCAGACATCCAAAGCATGTTCAACAGACTGACTTGGCTGCAACCTTAGCAATAGGC
The DNA here is from genome assembly GCF_007474595.2 of Lynx canadensis. Taxonomy (NCBI): domain Eukaryota; kingdom Metazoa; phylum Chordata; class Mammalia; order Carnivora; family Felidae; genus Lynx; species Lynx canadensis. The sequence goes on along the minus strand of NC_044306.2, from coordinate 205,895,476 downwards.
CTTGGTCTGCCAATTCCAGAGAACAGCGTTGGCAGTCTCCTGTTCCCCTCCATAGAAGGGAGACCAGTGAGAGAACAGTTGAGGTTTTTACATTTAAATGCAGTGCAGCTCAGCAAATTGTTGCAAGAGAACGTGCCATCATACAAAAAAGGTAACTCAGTTAATAGACAATGTTTCCACTACACCTGGTGTTTCCTCTGTTGTGTGTAGGTCATCAGTCTTTGTGCTTCTGTTTTATTAGAACCCTGATGAGCACCATTAGCAACACCCACAGATACAGTTATCTATATCAAGTTCTTGCATTCAACAAATATGGAATTTTTTCACTAAGTTCCTGTTTGGCTGGGGACTATTACAAGCACTGGAGTCACAAGGGCTCTGCCCTCATGGAGCTTACCTTCCAGAGGAGAAGTAGCAGTAGGATGGTGAGGAGTGCCTTAGGAAAAGGCTGTATGGGGGAAGGGATGGAGAATGCAGGTGGATGAGGGCTGTCGGGGCAGGCCTGGCCTTTGACACCGGGAGAGAACGTGTGGCAGATGCAGGGTTCTGCAGTGGGGACCTGCCTGCACCTTCAAGGGAGGACCAGGGGGACGGAGTGGCTGGAGCAGGGCGAACTGGGGCAAGGCAGAAAGAGATGAGGTCAGAGGGATAGGAAGGCCTTCTAGGCCCTGGAGAAGCTCTTGATGAGCTAGATGGGGGGTCCATGCAGCCGTTCGTGCAGAGTCTGAAATCTTCAAGCTGCATTTTCAAAGGCTCTCAAAGGCTCTCTCAGGTGCCCAGGTGGAAGGCTCTGCCTTGTGTGGTAGGAGAGTCCGAAGGCTGCTTCAGTGCCCCAGTGAGAGGTGGTGTGAGGGCCCAGGCAGTGGCAGTGCAATCCAGAACAAATGGCTGTATCCTGGATATATTTTGAAGGTAGTGCAAGCAGGATTTGGTGATGCGCTGGATATAAGGTGCAGATGAACCAGAGGCATAAGGAACAGCTTGGGGTTTTCATTAGAACAGTGGAAGAATGGAGTGACCGTTACTGAAACGGGGAAGGGTGTGGGAGGAGCAAGTTTGCAAAGCAGGGTGCTTGCCAGGTGAGGGGGTTGGTGTTGAGGAAGTCACGTAAATTAAGAAACTCAGGAAGGGAGGAGTGAGCAGCTATGTTGAGCGCTACTTAAGGCAAGCTAAAGTGAGGAACTGAGACTGGACCATTCATCTAGCAGGTGAGGTTGTCGGTGGCTTTGTCAGGAGCAGTGCGTATGGAGAACTGGGAGAAAACCAGGCTGGAGTGGGGACAGGGAAGGACCTGGGGCGTGGAAATGGCTGTTGTCTGAGGTGGGTGGAGGCCGACACAGGGTATATTGTTTCTAGTTTTAAGCTGAGAAAAACTAAGGGGTATTGATACTCTGGTGGGAATGATCCAGATCACCCCACGACCATCTTTTCGTATGATTTATCTGGCCATCAAGGTATATTAAGGACAGCGTGTTTGGTGCCGGGACTGGGGCTGGTTTGGGAACTTAGAGGAAGTCAACTCCTAGTTTGAGGTGACATTCAATGTGATGTTGGCAGCTTTTCCTACTTGAGATAGTGGAGTACTAGGAAGTATGGTGATGCTGATGAGTTTGCGCTGAGATGTAGACTGGCCTTGAGCTGCTGGTGGACGACAAGCCCTGCAGGGACTAGTGGGGAGCCAGGTGTCCTGAATGGCTGGAGAGCCAGCCCCTGTCAGTGAAGAGGCCCCCAGTGAGCAACTGTGTGAAAATCTGGGTGAAAGTGAAGCCGGCTCTGTGCACGTTTCATTCCCGACTAGAGACAGTGGTTACTTTGTTTTCAAAAATAACTTGTTTGGTAGCTTTTGCAAATTTGTTATTGATAACGTGTGTCCTTTTTCCTACACTAACAACCAGCAAAACCCCAAACAAAACCACAGCGCTGGTTGTTTGCTTATTTCAGGAGTAGCAAGTAGGGAGAATTAGGCACTGCAGTGGGCGTGGCGGGAAGCAGGCCCGTGAGATGGACTTAGGCCAGTCCCTGGAATGGGAAAGCATTCTTGGGCCTTACGCCCCTGGGATGCCCTTTGTCTACGTCAGCAGTGTTTCCTGAGACAAAACTGGGTATGTATCTGACGCCAGAATTGATTTCAAGGCCTCCCCTAACATCCAGCCCAATCTGATACAGCTTGACCGTCGCTCCCCTTTCACTCCAGTGGGCCAGGCTTTTCTCGTCTCAAGACCTGTGCATGTGCTACTCTCATAGAATGGATGCTTTTCCCCACTGATCACCTGGTGGATTCCTGGGCCACCTTCCACTTCAGCTTCAATACCAGGCCTTACTGTTCCCCACCCTCAACCCCAGATTTCATTCAGTTTCCTCAGTGTTACCAAAAGTCTCCCATGTTCCCCCGCTTTCCTCCATAGCATTTTTCACAATGTGCACTTCCATGCACGTGTGAGAACCCAGCTGGATCATAGCCCCAGGCAGGCATAGCCGCATGCCCCATGCCTCTGTGATTCTGGGTATAGACACCGGTGCCCCCACATCTCTGTGACTTCAAGGTGCGGGGGAGGGGGGTATAACAATTAAGGTTTCCATCCTGGACCCAGACTAATTGAGTTTAGATCCCAGCCGTCACACCTGCCAGCCTGTGGGCTGGTGTCCGAGTGCCTCCCCTCTGCAGTGGGCATGGCAGTCATCCCTATCTGAGGGTTAGGGTCATGCCTGCCATCAGCACTTGGTCACCTGGTGCCTGCAGCAGCGGCGGGGCTGTGCTCAGGGTCATATAGCAGCCTTAACCCTAATCTTGAAAGGTATGGTTTAGACCACCTTAGAATGGCTCTGCTGGAAGTCGGAGGAGCACGTTAAATACCACGGAGTCTCAGAAAGGAAGTTCTTGCTTTTGCAGATGAGTTGAGTCACCGGTAGGTCTGGTCCAACTCCAGAAGGGAGCAAGGCAACTTCCTGACGCTGAGCTGCCTGCTGCTGCCATCCCAGAGGGGGAGCCAGCAGCAGTGGGGGCTGGGCTTCACCCAGCAGCTCTTCTGCCGGCCTAGCTTGGCGTCGGGGAGGATCATCTAGCCCGGCATCGTGGCAGGAGGGGTCAGGACTGCTGTCCCTTTCCAGAGAGGACTTGCAAAGAGGGAAACAGGTCAGAGATGGGTCGTCACAGTGCGTGAGCACTGGAAAGATTTTTAACACCGAGGACCTAATAATGTAACGCATTTCTGGGTTGTTTTTATATTGCACATTAAAGAAGAAGAAAAGGGTGGAGAGAGATCGGGAGAGAAGGGGGAGGAAGAGGAGGAGGCAAAACCAGGTGTAAAAGGTAGAGACGGGGGCACATGCTTCTGTCCCTATTGGGTGCTGCTTTGTGCCTAGGGCTGTGGCGGGCTGGCAGGATGTCAGAGGATTCGCGAGCATCATCAGCTGTTAGTTTTACTGAAGGCGTTGCTGGCCACCCCCCAAGGAATAGTTCACCTCCAGTAGGTCTCAGAATTTATGCTCGCACTATATGCGTGTGAATAATGGAATACTTTGAAATGACAGATGCATCCTCTTGTCTGTGATTTGTAATGTAACCTTGTCCTCTTCTTGGTAGAGCCTGGCTTTGAGCAGTTTAAAATGGCAGAGAGGTTGCATGGGAACTGGATCAGACTGTACTTGGAGGAAAATACCTCGGAAGTCCTGTTCAACCTGGGAACCAAGGTTCGCAGGCAGTACTTGGATGCCCTGAGGACTCTGAGCCTATCCCTGAGCAGACAGGTGGCTCAGTACGACATCTACTCGATGCTGGTGGGGACCGTCATGGTTCTGGAGGTACGGCTGCTTGTGTGGAGTCACGGCTCGGCTGTTAAACTGATTTGATAACTCAGCCAGAATTTTGTAGTTTCAAGTGCATAAAACACTTTTGTTCCTAAATGTGGAAAAATACCAGTTTCTTTACTCGTTGAACTCCCTCGTGGTGTGCCCTCGTGCCCAGAGTACTGCCAGGCGTCGAGTATGCGTGCGTTCTTGGCAGCTCTTTACAAACCGTGCTTATTGGGCTTTCTTCTTCTGTTTCCAACGTTTGAGCAGCTGGCACAAGGTCAGGAGGCAGGCTTTTTCTGAGCGGTTCTCTCCGAGCCCATCAGTCATGGACACTGCTGCTGTTTTTCTCTGCCAGGTTCTAACCCTGCTCCTGCTCAGCATCCCGCAAGCACTGAGCAGCAAGGCTGAATTGGAAGTTCCTCTGTGGTCGCCTGTGTTTTCTCTGCTGTTTTATCTGATGTTTCTGGTTCTTTCTGCTCTTCACGTCATTGTGTGCACCTCAGCCGAGAGTTCCTGCTATTTCTGTGGCCTCTCATGGCTGATGGCAGGTGGAGTGATGGTGTTGATCTCCGCACTGCTCTGTGCGGTTGTGTCTGCTCTTGCCAAGATGTTTGCCAGCGGAAAGCTCCTGAGCAAGGTAAGGCTGGCTCCCGCGCAGGGGACGCTGTCTTCCTGGATCGGCCTTTTTCTCTTATCTCAGCTGATCTTTCATTCATCAGACACTGGTTAAACCCCTTGGTGTGTAACCAGACAGAGTTGAGGAGCCCACACTTCAGGAGGGCCAACGTCTGAGTATCCTGACTTCAGACCCTCAGACCTGTGTTGCCAGGTCACAGGCCTCATTTCTTCGTTGTAAACACAGGGTTCCTGTGACTCTAAACATGGGCTGCTGGTCACAGACGAATGGGCAGTTGACTGGTGGTGCAGTGTGAATCAGACATCTCTCAGAAAGTGTTTGAGCTCAGCCAAGGGAAGAACATTTCAGAGAGGAAGGAGTCAACTCATTAGACCTTCCAGAAAGGTCAGCAGGAGGCTGGGACCCTGTCCTCACCCTGCCCTCCTCAGGAGTCCATCCTGCCTCGTAAAGTGCAGTTTTCTTTTCAAGACTGATGTTTTCCTGTAGATTTCTTAGGGTCTTTGGCCTCTGACACCTATATTCGTGATCACGGTAGCAGTGTGGTGAAGCAGAGGTGGGCAGCCACGGTTGGTCCATGGTGCCCGGAGCCTAAGGGACCCAGGGAAGTCACTCCAGGCCCCCAGAGTGATCAGAGGCCCTTCCCCGTGTGCCTGTGTCTGAGGAGCTGACGTGTTGTCGTTCATAGCACGCTTCTGTTCCCCCATTAGAACATAGCGTTCCCTCAAGCCATTTCGTTCGTTCTCTAGGCCCTAAATTAGGGTTCCTGGTATCTTTCTTTCTGTCTTATACAAGCTGTGCACGACCAATAGAGGAAACATTAAGAAGTTGTCAAATGACAGTCACGGAGTCCTGATCTTTAATCTTCAACGCGTTCGGCATATGGAAGGGTTGGTGCCGTGACGCCAACTTTGTTGTTTCGAGGGAATTGACCATTTTAATGAAAGCTTTCTGGATTTCTGGAAAATTCATGGAGAAATTAAATGTCTGGTTTGGTTGCATATATCCTGGGGGTTCTTTGGTTTCAAGCAGCAGGAACTGCCTGTGACCCCTGGAGGCCTAGGCCCTGAGGGAAAGGATGAGGGTACAAGGAGGGCTGGGTCCAGGAGCCAGTAGGGGAGCTCTCGGAGCTGCAGCACTGCCCAGACGGTGTGCGGCCAAGTATCTTTGTTCTCTTTGTCACTCAGCTTAGGACTTGCAGTCCAGGGTGACAGTCCCTCCAGAGCAGAGCAGGGGGTGGGTGGGGGCGTGAGGAGCCGCAAGTGCCTGTCACAGCAGGTTATGCTCTGTGAGCAAGAACTTTAAGTGCCTGGGGTGGGATTTGTGTAATTTTCATGTGTTTCCCTCACGGAATGCATTTTCCTCTTACAGAATCCGGCCCATCCAAACTCACGATGGTCAGAGTTGGATGTTGTTATCTTGTTGGGGACCATGGGCCACGTGCTGAGTCTGGGCGCAAGCAGCTTCATCGAGGAAGAGCACCAGACCTGGTACTTCCTCGTTAACACCCTGTGTCTGGCTCTGTGTCACGAAATCTACAGAAACTGCTTTCTGGGCGACGACTGTGAGCCCTGGCGATGCTCACACGGGGAGCGGGGGTTTGTCAACACTGCACCAGCGTTACAGGACGGGAGCATCGGCCATGACGAGCTAGAGCCCCACAGAGCGTCTAAGAGCCCCGCTTCCCTTAACACGCTCAGAGGCTGGGAGAAGTGGATGGCGATGGCAAGCCCCTGGGTGATACTTACCTGCTGCCGGCTGCTGCGGTCACTAAACCAGACGGGTGTGCAGTGGGCCCACCGGCCTGACCTGGGGCACTGGCTCACCAGGTGAGAGAGAGTATGAGCTGTAGCCTTAGGCCGGACCTTGCACGGCTGACTGGCCACAGAGTGTTCTTTTTCCAAATTCAGGCCTGTTTTTTATACTCAGGACGGAAGTGGTATTTGAGAACTGAAGAAATGGAAAAATAGACCGTAAGCCAGGAATTAATATTGAAAGATGGATTTATTTGAGGCTACCCTAACATGTTTGGGGTTTTTTTATTGCTGAGTCACCATAACTTTATATTTGAAAACCTTTGAGTTTTAAAATGACAACTGCAGCGAGGATAATAGTTTTGTTACTTGCTGCCTCCTCGCCGACAAGGCAGGTTTGGGACAGGGCCATGCTCCCTCCGTCCTTCCTCCCCTCTCTCCCCACCCTGAGGCTGATGGCTGGACAACCTAGTCGAAAGTGTAGTGGATGGGGAGGATCACAGTAGAGAGAGGAAACTGGGACAGAAAATACTGGCTGTATTATATATTCTAATTGCCTGTCAGTGAAGAGTTAGAAAACTAAAGGAGAAGGAAGAGAACAGAATAAAAATTTATTTCCTGTCGCTGTGAAGGACTTGTATGAAAGTCGCCAGCAGGAAGGGGGCTCAGGACAGTGACAGACACATTCCTAAAGGAGGGAATGCCAACAGAAAGACGAGGGACATGCCCACCGTCCTAGTGATCAGGGAGCGTAGGGTCAAACAACGAGGTGTGATTTTACTCACAGCAGACACACAAAAGGAAGTGATAGAACGCAGTCCCGGCGAGCAGCAGAGGACCCCTGACCGCACACTGCCGTGGCTCCAAGATACCTGGAAAGATCCATCACAGGCTATAAAAATCATCCCTCTGGTCAAATAATTCCTGTGGGAAATTTCTCCCAAGTGCTAACTCTGTTGGCAAACCTCTGGCAACCACAGGAACCACAGGCAGCTTCTTCCGGGTCCTGCCACGTGCCTGCTCGTTTTGTTTTTGTAGCAGGCCTGGAGAGAGATCGCTGGCCTGTCCCACCTCAGGTGAGGAAGCAGAAGCAACTCGAGACCTCTGCCTGAGCATGTGAGGTTGGGACAGCTCTGGAACAGCCCAGGAGCCTCACTTTACCTTTCTGGAGAGTTGAGGCACTGCAGGAGAATGTGCTGATCCCACCCCTGATGCCCCGCCCCTCCTCTCCAGGGGCCACTGTGCCCACTCCTCAGTCTGGACCCTCCTCCGGCACATCAGGCCCGACCTCTTCCCCTCAGAGGGTGCCCCTTCCTGCGTCACAGCTTTCCCCGTGCTGCTGAATTAGTCCTGTCAGTTCGTGAAGAAGCTGCAATGTGGCCCCTTTTCTCCTTCAGAGGAGGGCTTCTTGAGAGGCATCGGAACTCACCTTCTTTATTGCTATTTTTCAGTTGTTACAATGAATAATCCAGGAGAGTGCATAAAACATCTAGTTTAAAGAGCGACAGCAAATGGACACCCAGGTGACCACCTCCCAGACCAAGCACCAGGGCAGGGCCAGGCCCCAGCACGACACCCATCACCTCCCGCCATCCCTGGGCCCATGTCCTGACGCTGGCCATATCTTTCCTCTGAGTCTTTTCCAAGTAGTTTTTCCACTGCTGTGTGTTTACCTTGGCAGGGTTAGTCACTCATCCACTTAACAACTATTGAGTGTCTGGCCTTCGTGAGCGTATGCTGTGATGAATGAAACAAAAGAATCCTGCCTTCCAGCGCAGCACTCACTGAGGTGGCAGGATGGTGGGCGGGGGCCGGACGGAGACGGGGGCGCAGCTTTGCCATGACAGCTTTGTGCCCCGAGCCTGACTGCAAAGTCTCCTCGCCTGGGAACGAGCAGACACTCTCAAGTGAGTCAATCTGTGTTAATGAGGGAATGAGAGAGGATTGCGCCAGGACGTGCTGGTCTCCCGTGAGCAGGACGTATGCTGGCAAATACACAGTTTGCCCAGAATCTCTTCACCGGTGGTTGGGGGAACGTGGAGTTGCCAGGGGAGCCAGTGGAGGGCGTTCTATACAGGTCACTGCGCTGGCCAGTGCAGACCTGGTGGCAGGGACCATTTGTGAATGAGAAATGAGAGCTCAGGTTAACTCATTTGTCGCATTTTAAGAACCTTTGAATTTAAAGCACCAACGATTTCCTTTTCTTTTTTGCTTTTCAGAAAAACCAGCTATTTTTAATGCAGTTCCTAGAAAGCCACTCGGTGTAGATCCGTAACATCGATCGCTATACTTACTAGCGATTTGGGGATTTTCCGTTTCATTTCAGTTCTGATCATAAAGCTGAGCTCTCCGTTCTGGCCGCCCTCTCACTCATCATGATTTTTGCGCTGGTGCAGAGGAGGTGCTCCCTGACGTCAAAAGTAGCCATGGCACTTGGCCTCCTGGGTGTCTACTGCTACCGGGCAGCCATTGGAAATGTCCTGTTCCCATGGCAACGAGACAGCAAAGACATTTCCAAGTAAGCGTACTGGCAAATCTGTTTAATGTTTTATACACTGAAACGTGCCACGCGGTCTTTAGAACTTTGGAATCGGTTTCTGTGAATCGTGATCTCAGCAGTTACTAGAGCCTGGACAAGGAATGCCTCAATAAACTGATTCTTTTAGTCTCTTCCCTTTGGCAGGAGAAAGACAGATAACGGAGTTAGGTCACTGAGGGTTATTTTTACAGTAAAGGGTTCTCTAAAAATAAGAAACGGAAAGGATTCGGCTTTGCTCGGTCAAGAAGTAGTAACAGGAATCACAAAGAGGGGTCGCTTCCTATCAGTTGGGAAACAAAGCACACCAGAAAAGTCAACTTTCCCGTAATTTGACGGTGAATTCCTGGGGTGGGGAGGGGCCCCCCCGTGCTGACTGAGGCATAAATGCCACATTTTATGTGTCAAAAACTGGCAGCTTTTCTTTTTTTAAAGGCAATGTGGGGTGGGGTGAGCAGAGGCTGTTCTGGAGGCTGTAAAACGTGGTAAGAACTTTGAGTGTATCCAACCCTGTGACCTGGGCACCCTCTTATGAAATTTATCTCAAGAACAGAACCAGAGATGAGGCCTGGAACCAGGACACAGGCACGCTCTCTGAAAAATTATTTACAGGTACACAGAGTACAAATCAAGATAATTGGCCGACAGTAGTGGGATGAACCTCTGAGTGATGTTAAAGCTCTGTGCTGGGTATTGTGTTTTCATAGATGATGAGAAGATGTGGACCAGGAGGCTATAAAACTATCATATGGCCCCAGTTTATGAAGTAGATGCGTATTTTTTCATGTTTGTATGAAAGACTCAAATATGTAATTGGTTGTGATTAGATTTAGGACACAGACTCACAGGTGGCTCGTGATCTTCCTTTCCATGCATTTTCATTTTTTTATTGCTTTTCTAATCAGAGAAAGGAAAGCAAATGTTATCTTCTCAGAAAAGGTCAGGGTGTAAGCTGAGGGCTGTGGCCAGGCTGTGTGAGTGGCCAGGAGGCATGAGGCCCACCTGAAAATAGGACCTGCCAACAGTACGGGCAGTTGAAGTGATACCCAGAGAGAGCCTGGCTGAGGTGACGGCAGGGTGGTAGGCCTTCACCCGAAGCAGGGAGGTCAGGTAGGGGGAGGATGGTGTAGAGACATCTCAAGGCTGTTCACTTTGGAGTCCGAGACTCTGGGCAGATGTCAAGGCTAGATGTCACACTTGAGGATGTCCACAGGGCTGTCTAAATCTCAAAGCGTGATACGTGAATACATTCCTCGCTTCCTCTCAGATCGGTGCACCTAATTTCCTCCTCACTCATCTCAAGACTTGGATCACTTACCTTTCATGGACACTACAGCATGTACCTTCTTGGTGTTCAACGCATAGTTCAATGCACCCTTTCACTACCCTTCACTGCTTGGTGTTCTGCCTGTGAAATGCCTCCATTCCCCACCCCCTTCTATCCTGGCTCTAGGTCCCTCTCACTAAGAGATCTACTCCAGGTCTTGAGCCGTGCAGGTTCTAGATTTCCCTAACAGCTGCTTCTCTGCATTCAGTCTGCTGCTGTCCATAGATATTCTAAAATACTCCCTTACATTTAGCTCCTGCCTCTTCTCCGCTGTGATCCCAGGCTTGCTGGAGTGGAAGGTCAGGTGGACATTGTCCTAGATAGCATTGAATGGTTTGGGGCAAGGAGGTGAACCCCTTGAAGGCGCCCACTGGTGTTCTCTTTCGTATTCACCACCCAGAATGCATTCTGCCCCCTCTGATGACTCGGACCTTGGCTGATTTCTCCTTCTTTAACCCTACTGGGTCTGTCATCAGCTCTCTGCTTAGCACACCTTGGCCATGGGGTTGCACCTAACCCTAGCTCTTTGGCTGCCGCATGGCCCTGTGGCCGGTGTCTACACACTAGAGGCACACAGCAGACAGTGCTTGGACCGGTCAAATTAAACTAACTGTGGTTTTAAAAAGGAATTTTTTTTAGGTGCACAAACCTTCCGAGGAAAATCTGAGATAGGAACATTCGGTTTTTCAAAACACATAACGTTATTATGATAATGATTTCACTTAAAATTTTGTTTATTTAGCGTTACTTTAAGTGATCAGCTTTTCTAGTATTTATAAAATACTTGATGTATAGAATTTATTTAAAATACGTTTTAGGGATATATGTGTTTCATTAGATGAAATTTTTTGGTATGGTGTCATAAATTATATCCTTTACAAATAATTGTAAGTGAAGTGCTAAAATAATTCTTAATAATCCTTAACATTTATTACGTGCCAAACACTTTACCTCTGTTCTTTGGTTAACTCCCAGGAGAGCTTGTGAGGTGTAGGTACTGTTTCTCTTCATTTTAGGGATAATGAAGTGAGCGTCAGAAGCCTTAAGTAACTTCCCCCAGCAACAGAGCCAGTAAGTGGCAGAGCCCAGATGAACCTGGCCCTGCCCTTCTGCAGGCCCCACAGTGTTCTCTGCACCATTGTGTACGTGTGCATGCGTGTGCATACGCAAGTACTTATGGTTGCGAGCACGTCCAGTTGTATCTTAGCATTATGAACTTAACGGAAGTTTCTGCTAGGGCTTGACCTTATCCCGTTGCAGGGGTCTTTCAAGTTAACCATGTGAAGCAGGTGGGCAGTTTTTCCGGTACCCTACGAGTGATGGCTCTGGCCTTGTGCCAGGCCATCCTTGGGCCAGATGAATAGGACTCCCCAGAATTCCCATGAGTCAGTTCCATCAGAGATGTGCACAGAGAGAGGACAGGCCTGCCAGCCTCTGAGCAAGGGGAGTCCTGCAGGCTGAGATGCAGAAGCAGACACCCCCACTTCCATGGTGTCACCCAAGTGGGCGGGCACTATGGCTTCTTTGGTCAGCTAAGTGGACTCTTGGTTTTCATGGAAAAATATGTTTTGAGTCTTTCGAGCTGGTGCTAATGAATCAAACTCTTTTGCTTTTTTTTTTTTTTTTTAGGGGTCTTATTGAAGCTCGTTTTGTTCATGTCTTTGTCCTGGGCATTCTGTTCACGGGCACCAAAGACTTGCTTAAATCTCAAGTCATTGCTGCAGACTTCACAATCAAGACTGTGGGTTTATGGGAGATATATAGTGGATTAGTTCTTCTGGCTGCTTTGCTTTTTAGACCACATAATCTTCCAGTTTTAGTATTTAGCCTCTTGATTCAGACTATAATGACTAAATTCATCTGGAAGCCCCTGAGGCATGATGCAGCTGAGATCACTGTAATGCATTATTGGTTTGGTCAAGCATTCTTCTATTTCCAGGTAGGTTTTCATTGCTATTGTGAATAGAAGCCTATTAACTTTTTATGTCATTTCTCTTTTAGTTTTTCTCTGAGAAAGGTTACCATAAGTTGGGAAGTTAAAAAGGCTGTTCAGTGAAGGGACTTTCAGTATGGTGTGGGGGAATGATGCTTAAATTTCATGTGTATTTGATAGGATAAAATTCAGTGACTTACTTAAGACCGACCCCCTCAGTGTGGATCCGTGAGTGCTTAAGACAGTGTGTGGTTGTGCACTAGTTCTATTTACCGTGACTGGTTAGGGAGGCACTTCACTGTTCCATTGCTTTATCTGATGAAGTGATAACTGAAGTTTCTATTCCCTTTCCCCTGGCCATGCTGTTGGGTGTCTTCACGTGGTTATGAATCCCCCGGGGCCCCGTGGTCGTCACGTCTTCTCTCCAGTGTTAAAGGGCCCATCAGAAGCAAGTCCAAGCTGCCTCCAGGATGGACCTCAGTATCTGCCTGTGTGCTTGGAGCGGCGCCTGGGCAGGTGGACAGACGGCCCCGCTCCTGGCCATAAAGGGACTTAGTTCCATCCCAGCCTTCCCACATCTCTCTGCCCAGTTCGAAGGGCCCCACCCTCAACCTAGTTGCTGCCTCTAGGACCCTGGAGGGTGGGCACAGCTCCCCAGCCTCCCCTGTCGGCCCTGTGCCCTCTGGTGGAAGAACTGTGCGCAAACCCCTGAGTGTCTCAGCTGTGTTTTCCCATCTTTACAGTGAGGATCCGTACTTCCTCTGTGAGCACCAGCTCCTCCCTCCTCTTCCAGACCCTGGGGACTTGTGTGGTCTGTGTGTCCCGATAGGTGGGCCTGGGCTTCTTCCCTGACCTTGCTATTTCTCTCCTGGTTTCCTGGTGCTCATGGCATCCCCCAAAGAGCAGCCCCCCATCATGGCTTTCCATCTGTTCCCTGAAGGCCACAAGGGGGTGGGAGAAGTTCTAGAAATCCATAAGTCCTAGAGGATGTGACCTGACCCTCAGAACCCCCCCCCTTGCCATCCGTCTCCCCTGGGGGACTCCATACTTCTGTCTCCAGTCCAGCCCTTGGGTGGCTTCCAGAGTGGCTGTCCCCAGCAGAAATGTGGGTAGCTGCAGCCCTGACACTGGTGTCCAGTACTTTTAAGCCACTTGGCGTCTGGCAGGCACCTGCTGCGCCCTGGTCTCATCTGTAAAATGGAGTAACTAACACCTCATCTCATCCTTGGCTGCTGCAAGGGTTAAAGTAGTGAAGAACGGGAGGCACCCTATATAGTAGCTCTCACTGCCTGCCCGTGTCCCTCAGGACCCACAGAGAAGGCATGATTGGAGTCCGTAGGACCTGGAGAGTGACCGCACTTCCCTGGAGTCGCTGCCCATCCCACAAGGTGCTGGTGGCTGAGGACCACGCTGCCCGTCAGTCAGCTCCACCCCTCACAGGCTGGGCCTCACGGTCTTTCCGTCGTGTGTGTGTCTCCGTGGTGTCAAGCAGCCACATTTCAAAGTCCACAGCCTTTCTTAGCTACCGGTAGAAATGTAGAAACAGCCCTGTGGAAGTGAGGGAATACAGTTAGCCCAGGAATTCCAGAACACCAGCCGGAAAGGGGGAAAGGACGAAGCAAGCAGCTGAGGCACCATGAGCCGCAGAAGAGAGAGGCGCGGGTCGGCGTCGGCCTCTGGATGGCACTTGCTCTGCTTTGTTGGCAGCGACACGCCTGTGTTAGGGCTCTTTCACTCTTGGCCATTCAGTGTGACTGATGTGTTGCTGTAGAAGGACTTTACATTTTTCTGGGCATTCCAGAAATGTCTAGGTGGCCCGTCAGTCTCATGGTCCTCTGTCTGAAAGCCATGCACAGGCCTGTTCCTGGTGGTGACCTCCGTCCGGGAGTTCCACTGTTGACAGTCTCCGCGTCTCTGACCACGAGTGCCCTGGTGGGGAATGGGAATACCATCGCCATGGAAAATCGCCCACCCCTCTCCCTTCTCCAGGCTCTCAGGTGCCATGCTACACAGCGTGTCTGATGGGCACCAGACGCTCCTACCCCAGGGGCACGTGGACCGCCAGGACTCCACACGGGAGCGATTTCGGCATATCCACAGATACGTCATGGTGCTCGTGAACTAGCCACACGGTATACACTGCCGGCACGGGTGGGGAGACTCACTCGGGCTCCCTCTGAGCCGAGATGGAGAAAGTGGCTGCTGGCTTGGCACAGTGTCCTGCACTGAGGCCTCGGTGTCAGGAAGACTGAGGAGCCACGGTCACGCCCCGAGCAAGGAGACGGCCTCACGTTCAGTGTGCTCCTCTGTGGCATGCGGCCACTTTCCCCGGGTGGTGAGGAAGGAGCACTGGTGATCGCACGTGGTACTGGTTCTCGTCCGGTGCTGCCTTGGGCAGTGGAACCCACAGCAGACTGTGGTGTGTGCTGGGGGGCCTGTCCGCATGCAAACTCAGCACAGACCCTGTGCAGCAAGTCCTGCGGCACGTCGGATCCTGAGCAGCAGCAGTGTGGGTCTCCCTCGCCTCTCCCCTGCCCACAGCCCTTCCCTCATGGTCAGCTTTCCTGGGACAAGACCTACAGGCTTGCTGCCCCTCCTTCTTGCCCTCAGCTCCGTGATTCCTGGTACCCAGCTGGCCTCCTGGGTTCCCACCTGTTCACTGAGGGTCACAATGGCACCACATCAGGACTGTTGAGGACTGAATGAGTCGATGGAAGTAAAGCCCCAGAGCAGGCCGTCTGTGCCTTGGCTGCGATAACAGTATTGCAGTCAACCCTCTCTGGATACGAGTGAGTCGGCCTCGGTGGGATCTCCGGCAGCTTCCCAGTCAGATCCACTTGTCCTTCATCATGCCTCCCTTGCCACAGCACTTGGGACTCTTCCTCCCTCTGCTCAGCAGCTCCAGGGTCTCCCCGGTCTGTCGCAAGGGGCTTCTGAATGGGAATTACATCATCGCAAAGGCTCAGGCGGCCACTGGCAAAGTGGGCAAAGGGGAAGCTGCACAGGAGAGGTTGCTGTCCGGGGAGGGGCCCGCTGTAAGAGGGTGTCTCTGAGGTATCTGGGAGGTCTGCCAACATGACCCGGTGACCATCTGGAATGACGCAGCAAAGGAGGAGGCACTGGGGTTCCACTGGCAAGTCTGTGAAGCCATGAACACCTGGCTGGAGTTGTGTCCTCAGCCATCAATAAGTGGTTCCAGGAGGGATCTTTGCTGGGCTGGGACAGACATTTGTGCGATCAAACTTATAAATGTCCTGAGTAGCTAAGGAAAAGGTCACCAGCAGTGATGAAGACTACAAGTAGAGAGAGGGACTGAATCTTAGGAGACCCTTCCCTTGGATGCAGACCCTACCCTTTTGTGCAAGATGAGCCATGCATTCGTTACCCACCAGGGTCTCAGATCCGACACGTAAGCTGGAGGCCAAGCCACCCCCACCCCCCAGTGGCCAGCGTGCCCTCTTCTTCCTAGCAGCAGCATTCACCCATTGAAAGAGCCATGTGGCAACACCACCTTCAGCCTCTCCTTGGCCACCTTGCCTCCCAAGACCAGGTGCAGCCCTCAGACAGGGTCTCTGTTGTAGGGAGGTCAGCGTGTCTGTCTTAAGTAGATAGATCTGAGGAAGGTTTGGAATTTTCCGTAGTTCATCGGCAGACGTTTATTTGTTCCTCCCCACCTGGCGGCGAGGTGGGAAAGGAGTGGGCGGGCATCTGGGGCTCCTGGGTGTCCGTGTCACTGTGACCACATGCAGCTTTCTTCGGTTGCTGGTGGCTGTGTCAGTGCTGCTTCTACCTGTGTTCCAGGGAAACTCCAACAACATAGCCACGGTGGACATCTCAGCAGGTTTCGTGGGCCTGGACACCTACGTGGAGGTCCCAGCTGTGTTCCTGACCGCATTTGCAACATTCGCAGGACCCGTGCTGTGGGCCAGCCACTTAGTGAGCTTCCTGAGCTCAGAAACCAGCAGGTGAAGCTGTTCTTTGTCTCTTAGCACAAACTCTGATGGCAGGTCGGCCGTTTAAAGAGAGTACCTTATTCCAGATACAGGGTTCCAGACCCCAAGGGGCTAAAAGTCTTCATGCATTCTCCTTTCCGCAAATAAGAATGAACAGTCCACAGCATGTGAGCCAGAGGCGGGTGCAGGTCAGGTCTGTGGCCACCCGGGCCCTGTGTCGGGATGATGGGGAGGCCACAGGGGCAGCCAGCTTCTGCTGCTCTCTTCCAGCCTATACCAGGGTATGGTTTCCAGGGACCCTTCTTGGTTTCTTTGCTTGCTGGTGGCCTTATTGGCCACCCTTCGGGCACAAAGACAAGACATGCTGGCTCTCACCTCCAGGACCCCTGCTACAGAGGAGCCTGCACAGGCCTGAGGGGATGCCGTCAGTGGGTGCATACTCTGGGGCCGTGCCCTGCCCTGCCACCGAGAGGCCCCATGGGGCTCCACCTGGTGGCCTGCCCCTCTGGCCAGCCCATGGGGCAGCCTACCCCATCCTCCTGCCCACCATGCTCCTCCCTGCTTCCTCATTTGTTTATGCATTGGCCCTCCCAGAAAGAAGGCTTCATAAGGCAGGGGCTTCCCAGTCTGTGTACCACGGTAACCTCAGCGCCTGGGTCCGGCCTGGCAGAGTGCAGCCTGAGGGGCATGTGGCCTGCCTGATTCTGCACTTTCCAAATAGGCCCAGACTCTCCCTTCTGTAAAACGGTGTGATGGTATCACCTCCTGGGGGGTGGGGCCTATGTGAGGAGTCCCACGGGTGCTGGAGGTGGTGTGAGCAGCCGTGCAACGTGTGTCGGGGCTCTCTCAGTGCCCCAGTCCCAAAAGCACCGTTGCCTTTCTTAAGCTACTCAGTAACACCCCACAGGCGTGGTCTCCCCTCTGAAAGCCAACGTCTGGCTGAGGTGCTAGACCAGCCCCCACATGCTGAGTGGGCTGTGGAACATGCGGGGCAGGCCCCAGAAGGACTATATTCCTGCCAAATGTCCCGCTGTGTCCCCAGTCCTACAGGGGGATGTCGCTGGGGGGAGGTTGAGGCCTCCTGTCCCTGTTACCCCTCTAGACCCCCACTCCTCTGCCCCCCCATTAGAGTGCAGCCCCTGCTATGGTGACTGCTGACCCATGTCTGAACTTCCCGGGACATGCTCAGGTCCCACCTCTCAGGACAGCACATACTTCATGGGAAGCCTCTCGTCCTCACCCCAGACCAGCTCCTGAGACTCAGGCCTCAGGGACCCTCGACTTCTGCCCCCAAGTTCATGTCCACGGGCCACCATCTTCTCCCATTCCACAGTCGCGTAAGGGGTGGAGGGGAGTGTAGGAGTGAGTGAGGTGATACCCTCAAGTCAAAGTTTAGAGCAAGAAAGCAAGTAAAGGCTTCACCTGTGGAGACCAGGCTTCCTACTCCGGGGACCTTCTGGCCGCCCCTCTGAATTGCCACGGTTGATGTTTGGCTTCCCAAATGTGGGAGTCTCATTTCTCCAGCTCGCTCTAGGTTTCCTGAGGAGAGATGCCTACAAGTCAGTGTGTTTTCCTCGGATGCACACTTGGGGACCGTCTGTGGATAGTCACTGCTCGTCTGATGGTCAGCGCCTGCAAGCCAAGGCACTGCTGGCTGGAGCAGAGGCATGTGGGGGCCGCTGCACTGCCCGCGATAACCTTCAGGCTCTCGTGCTGCCTGTGAACCCACGTGGGCCACGAGACCACTACTGACCTGTTGGTTCTCTCCCTAGTAGGCTCCTAGATGTCTCTGTGACCAGGGTTAGGTTGGGTTGGGAGGCCTCGGTCCTCGTCAGTGCCGTCATGTGTTGGGGACCCAGAGGGCCTTGAGTTGGCAAGACGTGCTTTCCTCTGCCTTGGAGAGCTTGACTGCCTTAGTGCACATGGCTCTGCTAAGCACACCGTGTCTGGTGTGCAGACCAGCTGAACAGGTGGGCCAGGGAGGATGAGGGCCAGACAGTGAGAGCCTAGGCTTCTGTGAAGGGCAGCTTCTCTGGTGCTGGGATCGCAGTTTGATTTTCCTGACACTTTTCATCTATCTGTATTGGGGAGAAAAAAAAAAGCATTTTTTTTAAGTAAGCTGAAAGCATTTTAATCAACTGGAGAGTATTACATGACGTTTTCCCTAATTAAGAAATGTTTCTCTTTTATTTTAGAAAAGGTTTTGCTTTTTCTTTTTTAAAAGCTTTTACTTTTACATCAAGTTCTACTCATTGGTTTTTGGAGTTGTTTTGTTTCAGTCAAGTAAGAAAACTAGAGCTATATTAAAATAGTAGAAAAAGAAAATATTGCTAGTGGCTCAGAAACTGGGCCCTGGGTGTTCATTACCCTCGGCTACAGGGGCTGGCTTCAGGTCTAGAGCCTGGTGGCATGGGCAGCCATGCTGAGCTAGGCTGTGAGGCCTTCATTCACTCCCTACAGTGCACGTCATCTTAGCTGAGGTTGTGGGAATGGTGACCCCCTGGATGTTGCTATGGAAGGAAGAAGCCAGAGTTTTCTAACTAGGTCATGTTTACTATGTGTGAAATTGTGGCAAGCTCCAGCTTCCGTGCTGTCTGCTCAAGAAGGGAGCAAGGTCCGCAGGCTCTTAGCTAAGCACGGACTCCATGGCACTCCCCAGGAGAGGGGTAGCAGAGCCATGGGCCACAAGTATTCATCCAGGAAGCTGTTCCCAAGAGTTTCACCGGTATTGGTGCAGTGGCCCTTGAGGGACGTAATGAGATAATGCCTCAGGGCCCAGCTCCCTGGAGGTCCTCGGCCTAATGGACTGGATCTTCAGTGGGACCCGAGGTGCAGGAGCTCATGGGCTGGTGGCAGTAGCAGAGAGGCGGGTCCGTTACTTGCTGAGCACATCACAAAGATGAGCCCAGAATGGCTGAGCCCCTGAGTCTGCTGGTGTTGGTCAGGACAGCTGCCCAGAGAAGGGCACGTGGGTGGAAGTGGTCACGATCAGTCAAGGGAGCTGGAGAGGAGCACGCGCAAAGGGACGAGGCCACAGGATGGCATGCAAGTGGAAGCAGAGAGAGGATGTTGCCTGCCGGGGATGATGGGGCAGCTGGAGAATGCAGCAGGAAGGAAGGATGGGCACCAAGGCCCAAGACGGAGAACCAGTTAAGGGCAAGGTGAGGGCACAGAAGGGGACAAGAACTGTGAGCATGAGGGGCCAGGCATCCTGTGGCCCTTGAGTGACTGTTCGGCTCCTCTCACTGGACAGTGAGCACACTGGGGGGAATCTTAGATGGCACCAGATAGTTGTGCCTGGTCGACAGGCCCAGGGAGCCCCTTTGTGGAGCACGTATGTGCACACACTCACTCCTCTGCCTCCCAGCCTTTGCTCTGCACAGAACTCATTGCTCACCTTTCATGTCCAGACCCTTCCCAGTATGAGCATGGCACCCCAAGACTCCCCTCAGCACACAGAGCATCTGCTCTGGTGGGTGTGCTCGCTCCCCACCTGGAAGTCCAGTAATCCCAGGCCCGTGTCCATATCCCCATACGAAGCACTGCTGATGTGAGTCCCGCCCAGTGAAGATAGCTGTGTGTGTGGTGAAGGCCGCACTTCAGGAAGAGTGGGCAGCGGTGATGTGTGGCATAGACTGACCACAGAAAAGCCATTTACGCTCATTGCAGTGTTTGAGGGGAGGTGTCAGAACTAAAACTTGTCTTCTTTTTTTTAATGTTTATTTATTTTTAAGACAGTGGGGGAGGGGGAGAGAGAGGTGGAGACAGAGAATCCCAAGGAAGGCTCCACACTGTCAGCCCAGAGCCCAACGTGGGGCTCGAGCTCACAGACCGTGAGATCACCACCTGAGCATGTGCTTTGAGGGCTGTTTCATGTTTGGGCATGTTCTTCGCGGTTCATTGCTTAGCAAACACTCGCAGGCCAGTGTCCCCAGACCACACCAACCAGATGCTTCACTGGGCAGCACAAAGCAGAGCTCAAAACTTGTATCTCATCCAGTGGGATTTTCTTTTCATTGTGTTTCATAATATTTGTGCTGTATAGTAGTACATGCACATAATTTTTAAACATAACTGCAAAAGCTGGAGGGCACTTTTCAAAACTATTCTTGCAGATTGTGACACTGGAGAGGGACAGGTTAGCCACCTGCAGCTGATGTCCCCTCAGGCAAGTTCCTACCCATCAGACCAGATCCAGACTGGGAGGGCGGGGTGGGGGTGGAGGGCCAGGAACAAGAATTACCACGGTCATTTTCAAAGTAAAAATACTGTTTGCTTTTGTGTTCATGCCTTATATGAGGCAGAAGTGGCAGGTACTAATCCATATTTCCCTTTTTATTAACAGTGGTTCTGCACTGAGTCATGCTTGCTTCTGCTACGCACTGATCTGTTCTTTTCCAGTTTCTGCGTATATCATTTTGGTGACATCCCTGCGTTACCATTTATTTATATGGAGCGTGTTTTCTCCAAAACTTCTTTATGAGGGAATGCACATCCTCATCACAGCTGCCATCTGTGTGTTCTTCACAGCCATGGACCAAGCCAACACAAAGTCATAGGCACTGGGAGAACAATATATTTCTAAAGTCCATTCACTTCATGCATTTGAGTAGTGAAAAAAATCTGTTTAAATGCGAGAACATTCTTAAAAATACTGTGAATTCTACAGAGTTGATGAATAGCTTCAGTTTCTTTCACTGCTATACTTGAATTTAGATCAAATAGTGATTTGAAAGGTCACTTTGAAGTAGTTTGAATATGAATCATGTTCCCTTGTTGACAGTAACTCCATAAACTTCTGAACTTCTAATTTCCTCTGACTCAAATGTATGTGTTATTGCGGCGTCGTGTGGACTTAAGAGAGCCCGGGAGGAGGCTTACCCCCTGCCGGTGTTTACCTCACAGAGCTCAGACCCTTCACTACCCTAGAAGACACTGGAGGTCTCGGGGAGCTTCGGTTATCATGGGTGGGTTTCATCTATCAACATGAAGACATTTCAAAACCTAGTCATTGAAAATAAAGATGTAAATTCAGTCCATGTTAACATAGCGTATTTTTAAGAAAAGTGACTATTTTTTTCCAAAAGAAAAATACGTACTGAGGAGAGTGGCATTGGTTCACGTTTTTGCAAATCTCTGTAGCGTCTGGTGGCTAGATTTTGCAATCATTCTGTTGTGATATGTGTGTTTGGTTGAAGTAGTCACACAAATACATGGTTGGGAAAGGGGGGAGGAGTGTTCTTTTTCTAACCCTTGTGGATGTTCTTTTTCAGACTCCATTAAAACTCGACAAACAATGGTTTCTTAAAGGTTAACTGGAGAAAAAGCAAGTGCATGTAAAACAGGTGAAGCCCTATTAAGGTCTGCACCTGAGTTAGCAATTACCTGGTTGAGAAGTTCTGGGTCTGTGTACGAGATAGTTGGGGGAGCTGGGTGAACTGTATGCGGAGCTTTCTGTACTATTTTTGCAACTTCTTGTGAGATTTAGACTATTTTAAAATAAAAGTTATTTTATAAAAGAAAAGATTGCAGTGCCTGGGTGGCTCAGTCAGTTAAGCGTCCAATTCTCGGTTTTGGCTCAGGTCATTCGTGATCTCGTGGTTTTGTGAATTCAAGCCCCACATCAGGCTCCATGCTTACAGTGCAGAACCTGCTTGGGACTCTCTGTCTCCCTCTCTCTCCACCCCTCCCCCACTTGCACTGTCTCTGTCTCTCAAAATAAATAAACTTACAAAAATTAAAGATTAGTTGCAATGTGGAATCTGCAACTGTGTCAGTGAAATTCTCTGCTCCAGTTTATTAAAATTCACTGATCAGGGGCACCTGGGTGGCTCAGTTGTTTAAGCATCTGACTTTGGCTCAGGTCATGGTCTCATGGTTTGTGAGTTTGAGTCTCCCCACGTCGGGCTCTGTGCTGACAGCTCAGAGCCTGGAACCTGCTTCAGATTCTGTGTCTCCCTTTCTCTCTCTGCCCCTCCCCACTCATGCTCTGTCTCTGTCTCTCTCGCACACTCTCAAAAGTAAGTGAACATTAAAGAAAAAATGTTTTTAAAGAAACATCTTTGGGGCACCTGGGTGGCGCAGTCGGTTGAGCGACCGACTGTGGCTCAGGTCATGATCTCACTGTTTGTGGGTTCGAGCCCCGCATCGGGCTCTGTGCTGAAAGCTCGGAGCCTGGAACCTGCTTCAGATTCTGTCTCCCTCTTTCTGTGCCCCTCCCCCACTCACACTCTGTCTCTCTCTCTCTCTCTCTAATATAAATAAATGTTAAAAAAAAAGAGAGACCTCTTTACACAGTGAAAGCTCACAATGGCAGATACAAGTTTTCCAACTCATGCATTTTAACTTACATAATGATTTGATATTTGTATATATTCCAAAATGGTCAACCAATCTAGTTAACATCTATCACCACACAGAGTTACAATTTTTTTATTGTGATAAGAGCTCTTAAGATCTACTCCCATAGCAACTTTAAAATATATAATATCTAGGGGCGCCTGGGTGGCTCACTCAAGTGTCCGACTTCAGCTCAGGTCACGATCTCGCAGTTCGTGGGTTCAAGCCCCACATCAGGCTCTGTGCTGACAGCTCAGAACCCGGAGCCTGCTTTGGATTCTGATCTCCCTCTCTCTCTGCCCCTCCCCTGCTCACGCTCTATCTCTCTCTCAAAAATAAATAAACATTTTAAAAAATTAAATATATCTTAAACTATAGTCATCACGCTGCACGTTATATCCCCAGGATTTATTTTATAACTGAAAGTTTATACCTCTTGACCCCCTTCATCCACCCCCATTCCCCGCCTCTAGCAACCCCCAATTCGCTTTCTGTATCTATGAGCTTTGGGTTTTTTTTTTGTTTTGTTTGGGATCCCATATATAAGAGAGATCACACAGGATTTTTCTTTCTCTGACTTATTTCACTTAGCATAATGCCCTCAAGATCCATCTATGTTGTCGCATATGGCAATATTGTCGTGTGTGTGTGTGTGTGTGTACAAATATATGCCATGTTTTCTTTCTCCATTCATCCATCAATGGGCACTTAGTTTGTCTTCATATCTTGGCTATTGTAAATAATGCTGCTATGAATCTGGAGATACAGGTATCTTTTTGAGTTAGTGTTTTTATTTCCCTCAGGTAAATACTCAGAAGTGCAATTGATGGATTATATGGTTGTTCTATTTTTAGTTTTTTGAGGAACCTCCATATTGTTTCCATAGTGGCCACACCAATTTACATTCCCACCAACAATGCACAAGGGCTGCTTTTCTCCACATCCTCATGAACGCCTTTGTTATTTCTTGTCCTTTTAAATAATTTTTTAATGTTTATTTTTTTGAGAGAGAGGAAGAGAGCATGAGCAGGAGAGGGGCAGAGAGCAAGGGAGACACAGAATCCGAAGCAGGCTCCAGGCTCAGAGCTGTCAGCACAGAGCCCAACGTGGGGCTCAAACCCACGAACAGAGGGATCATGACCTGAACCGAAGTCAGTTGCTTAACTGACTGAGCCACCCACGTGCCCCTATTTCTTGTCTTTTTGATGGGAGAGTGTTTCTTAATGTACAGATACTTAATATTTAATTTACAAATATTTTAAGATTTTTTTTATCACTTTCTAAAATTTTTTTTTCTAGTTACAGGTCATTTCCCACTTAATAATCCATTCTGAAAATCCATTGTTTCATGCTAAAACAGTAACTGGGGATCTATTTTCCATTATTTTAAATAGAAAACCATGAGGATGCAATTCATATCATACTCAAGCCCCCAATCAGTTTCCTAAAATGTAGCTACATATAGCAAAGTGTCTACATTTGCTATCATGTTAAGATACAAGATGCTTAAAATTGGTTCCTGGCCATCAAATAGTTAATATGGTTACGAACAACAGTTGCTCTGTGTCTTTTCTCCTAGATTTTAAAAATAGAAACTTAAAATCATTTTAAGCCTTTTTACCTCTCCAAAATAAACATTTAAAGCTATAAATTTCTCTGTAAGGTTTATTTTCACTGTATTTACAAAATTTCATATGCTGCATTTTTATTATCATCCAGTTTGAAATATTTCCTGCTTCACTTTTTGGCCTAGTAGTTGGTCCATCTTGATGAACATTCCATGTGCAATAGGAAAAGAAGAAAAACTGTAGTTTCAGCAATCATTTAGTGTGATATCTTATACCTGTTGATTAGGTCGAAGTAGTTGTCAGCCAGACCTTCTACATCCTTACTGATTTGTTTACTTATTCTTTCAATTACTGAGAGGATAGCTACAATTTCTAACTATGATTGTGGATCTATGTGTTTCTCTCTTAGATCTGTTAGTTTTTGCTTCATGTATTTTGCGTTTCTATGCAATAATAATGAGGTAGCAAAAAAGATACATTAAGAAAACAGTTCCATTTCCAACTGCACACAAAAAAGTTACACACCGGGGCGCCTGGGTGGCTTGGCCGGTTAAGCGTCCGACTTCGGCTCAGGTCATGATCTCATGGTCCGTGAGTTCGAGCCCCGCGTCGGGCTCTGTGCTGACAGCTCAGAGCCTGGAGCCTGTTTCAGATTCTGTGTCTCCCCCTCTCTCTGCCCCTCCCCTGTTCATGCTCTGTCTCTCTCTGTCTCAAAAATAAATAAACATTAAAAAAAAATTTTTTTTTAAAGTTAAACACCTACAAGTAAATTCAGCAAGGGAGGTGAAAGACCTGTACTCTAAGAATTGTAAGACATTGATAAAAGAAAGTAAAAACACAAATGAAAAGGTATACCATGCGCATGGATCAAAATAATACTGTCAAAATGTTCATATTACCTGTCCCCAAAAATCTACATATTTAATGCAATTCCTATCAAAATATCAATTGCATTTTTCACAATACTAGAACAAATAATCCTCACATGTGTATAGAACCACAAAGGACCATGGGGCGCCTGGGTGGCTTGGTCCGTTAAGCATCCGACTTCGGCTCAGGTCATGATCTCGCAGTCCGTGAGTTCGAGCCCCGCGTCGGGCTCTGTGCTGACAGCTCAGAGCCTGGAGCCTGTTTCAGATTCTGTGTCTCCCCCTCTCTCTGCCCCTCCCCTGTTCATGCTCTGTCTCTCTCTGTCTCAAAAATAAATAAACGTTAAAAAAAAAATTTTTTTTTAAAGTTAAACACCTACAAGTAAATTCAGCAAGGGAGGTGAAAGACCTGTACTCTAAGATTTGTAAGACATTGATAAAAGAAAGTAAAAACACAAATGAAAAGATATACCATGCTCATGGATCAAAATAATACTGTCAAAATGTTCATATTACCTGTCCCCAAAAATCTACATATTTAATGCAATTCCTATCAAAATATCAATTGCATTTTTCACAATACTAGAACAAATAATCCTCACATGTGTATAGAACCACAAAGGACCATGGGGCGCCTGGGTGGCTTGGTCCGTTAAGCATCCGACTTCGGCTCAGGTCATGATCTCGCAGTCCGTGAGTTCGAGCCCCGCGTCGGGCTCTGTGCTGACAGTTCAGAGCCTGGAGCCTGTTTCAGATTCTGTGTCTCCCTCTCTCTGTGACCCTCCCCCGTTCATGCTCTGTCTCTCTCTCTCTCTCTCTCTCTCTCTCAAAAATAAAAACGTTTAAAAAAATTAAAAAAAAAAAAAAGAACCACAAAGGACCTCAAACAGCCAAAGCATTTTAAGAAAGACCAAAGCTGACATACCACAATCCCAGATTGCCAGATACATTACAGATTTATAATAATCAAAAGAGTATGGTACTGGCACAGAAGCAGACACATAGATCAATGGAACAGGCTAGAGAACCCAGAAATAAACTCAAGCTTATATGGTCAATCTATCACAAATGAGGCAAGAATATACAATGGGGAAAAGACAGTCTCTTAATAGATGGAATTGGGAAAACCGGACAGCTACATGCAAAAGAATGACACGGGAGGGGTGCCTGGGTGGCGCAGTTGGTTAAGCGTCCGACTTCAGCCAGGTCACGATCTCGCGGTCCGTGAGTTCGAGCCCCGCGTCAGGCTCTGGGCTGATGGCTCAGAGCCTGGAGCCTGTTTCTGATTCTGTGTCTCCCTCTCTGCCCCTCCCCCGTTCATGCTCTCTCTCTGTCCCAAAAATAAATAAACGTTGAAAAAAAAATTAAAAAAAAAAAAAAAAAGAATGACACGGGACCACTTCCATACACCATACACAAAAATAAACCCAAAATGGATTTAAAACCTGATTGTGAGACCTAAAACCATAAAATTCCCAGATGAAAACATTGACAGTAATTTATCAACTGTAGCAACGTTTTCTCTGGTTATGTCTTCTCAGGCAAAAGAAACAAAAGCAAAAATAAATTATAGGGACTACACCAACTAAAACATTTTGCATAGCGAAGTAAACCATCAACAAACAAAAAGGCAAGCTACTGAATGGGAAAAGATATTTACAAATGATATATCTGATAAGGGATCAACATCCAAAAGATATAAAGAATCATACAACTCAATCCAAAAAAAAGAAAAAAAAGGTTTTAAAATGAGCAGTGGGCTTGAACAGATGTTTTTGCAAAACACAAATACAGATGGCCAACAGACACGTGAGAAGATGTTCAACATCGCTAATCATCAGGGAAATGCAAATCAAAACCACAGTGAGAATTGCCTCACACCAGTCACAATGGCTAAAATCAAAAATACAAGAAATAACAAGTGTTGGCGAGGATGTGGAGAAAAGGGAGTTCTCATGCACTAGTGGTGGGATTGATAATTGATGCAACCACTGTGGAAAATATGGGGTTTCCTCAAAAAATTAAAAGCAAATACTGTAGGATCCAGTAATTCCACTACAGGGTATTACACAACAAAGACAAAAAACTAATTCAAAAAGATATATGCACCCCTATGTTTATTGCAGTTTATTTGCAATAGCCCAGATATGGAAGCAACCTAAATGTCCGTTGATAGATGAATGGATAAAGAAGATGTGGTATACACCTCATGCTAGTCAGAGTGGCTAAAATGAACAAAACAGGAGACTATAGATGCTGGAGAGGATGTGGAGAAACGGGAACCCTCTTGCACTATTGGTGGGAATGCAAACTGGTGCAGCCACTCTGGAAAACAGTGTGGAAGTTCCTCAAAAAATTAAAAATAGATCTACCCTGTGACCCGACAATAGCTCTGCTAGGAATTTACTCAAGGGATACAGGAGTGCTGATGCCTAGGGGCACTTGTACCCCAATGTTTATAGCAGCACTCTCAACAATATCTAAATTATGGAAAGAGCCTAAATGTCCATGAACTGACGAATGGATAAAGAAATCGTGGTTTATATACACAACGGAATACTACTTGGCAATGAGAAAGAATGAAATACGGCCTTTTGTAGCAACGTGGGTGGAACTGGAGAGTGTGATGCTAAGTGAAGTAACTCATACAGAGAAAGACAGATACCATATGTTTTCACTCTTATGTGGATCCTGAGAAACTTAACAGAAGACCATGGGGGAGGGGAAGGGAAAAAAAAGGTTAGAGAGGGAGGGAGCCAAACCATAAGAGACTCTTAAAAACTGAGAACAAACTGAGGGTTGACGGGGGGGTAGGGGAGAGGGGAAAGTGGGTGATTGGCATTGAGGAGGGCACCTGTTGGGATGAGCACTGGGTGTTGTATGGAAACCAATTTGACAATAAATTTCATATTAATAAAAAAAAGATGTGGTATATATACACAATGAAATATTACTCAGACATAAAAAGAATGAAATTCTGTTATTTATGGCCTACGGGTTACTAAGTGAAATAAGCTAGACAAAGGAAGACAAATACCATATGACTTCATATGCAGAATCTAAAAAACAAAACAACAACAAAAACAGAAACAGACTCATAAATACAGAGAACAAACTGGAGGCTGTCAGGGTGGGGGAGGGGTTGGTGTAGGGGTGTGTCAAACAAGTGAAGGAGACTAAGAGTACAAACTCCCAGTTATAAAATAAATAGGTCAAGGGGATTAAAAGTACAGCATAGGGAATATAGTCAATATAATAACATCCAGTGTCAGATGGTGATACTTACTGTTGTGAACATTACATAATTATTAATTGTTGAATCACTATCTTGTACATGTAAAACTAATGTAATGTATGTCAGCTATACTTCAATAAGAAAAATTTTTAAATAACTTTTATCTTTTTAATAAATTTTTAAAATGTTTATTTACTTTTGACAGAGAACAAGCAGGGGAGGGACAGAGAGAGAGGGAGACACAGAATCTGAAGCAGGGTCCAGGCTCTGAGCTGTCAGCACAGAGCCTGACACGGGGCTCAAACCCACCAACCGTGAGATCATGACCTGAGTCGAAGTCGGAGGCTTAACCAACTGAGCCACACAGGCACCCCTAAAAATTTTAAATGACTTTTAAACCTGTTATTAGACATGTATACATTGATATTTGTTATATCTTCCTGATATATTTACTTTATGTCGTTATGAAATATACCTCTTTATCTCTGGTAATACTCTGTCTTAAAGTCTATTTTATCTGATATTAATACTGCCACGCCAACTTTCTTTTGATTAGTGTTTGCATATAACTTCTCCACCATTTTGATTTCAATCTACTGTGTCTGTATTAAAAATGTATTGAAGGCTCTTATAAATGCAAAACTTAGGTCCTGCTCTTCTATCCAGTCTAACAATCTCTGCCTTTTAATTTGGAATATTTAGGCCATTTACATTGAATGTAATTATTTGTAGGTTGGATTTAGAGCTGTAAGTTCTCTATTTGTTTTCCTTTTTGTCACTGTTATTCTATTTCTTTCTTGCCTTTGAATTAATTTCATAGTTTTTAGTAGTACATTTTATCTTCACCATTGTCTTTTATTTTTTAAAAAATGACTGGCACTATCTTTTAGAATAGTTCTGAGTGTACAGAAAAATTCATTGGAAAGTGCAGGGAGTTCTCATATTACACTCCCCCACACATAGTTTCCTCTATTAACATCTTCCAGTAGTGAGGTACACTTATTATAATTGGTGAGCCAGTGTTGATACATTATTATTAGCTAAAGTCTACAGTTTACATTAGGGTTCACTCTTTGTCTTGAATATTTTATTAGTTCTGAGAAATGTGTAATGACATGAATCCACCATTATATCATTTATCATTATATAGAATAATTTTACTGCCCTAAAAATCCACTGTGCTCCACACATTCATCCCTCCCTCCCCAAAACCCTGGAAACCACTGATCTTTTTACTGTCTCCATAGTTTTTCCTTTTCCAGAATGTCACACAATTGGAATAATACAGTATGTAGCCTTTACAGACTGGCTTCTTTCACTTAGCAATATGCATTTAAAGTTTCTCCATATCTTCTCATGGTTTAGCTCATTTCTTTTTAGTGCTGAATAATACTCCATTGTCTGGAGGCACCAGTTTCTTTATCCATTCGCCTACTGAAAGCACTCTTGGTTGCTTCCAAGTTTTGGCAATTATGAATAAAGCTGCCATAAACATCTGTAACTGGCCAGTGTCACTTAGCGAGAATTCAGCTCCACTTCCTGCCATGAAGATCTTGGGACACAGTGTGCAGCTACATGCAGGGAACTTAGAGGAGCAGGGTGAGATCCCTAATATTGGTTGTGCAGAGACCCACAGAGCCCATGTCAGGAGAGGGTGAGGACCCGGGAAGGGAGGCCTATATGAAAAGAAATCCTGGATTACTTGGCATGTTTGGACACATGAACATCATGTTTTCATTTTTGTCAAAAGCTGGGGATGAGTTGGCCACAGGTTCATGGAAAACGTCAGTCAGTTGTTAATTTCAAGGAAAACAAGAAAGATAATGAGGTCATGGAACACTGTATACTTCACCAGTGGATGATGTTTATGATCTTAATAAAGTAGAATACTGGTTTTGGAAAAAAAAATCCAGAACTATTGGCATTGTGAAGAGAAAAGGTCGTGTGTTGAGTTGGGAGTGCCAGGAGTCTATCCCAAAGTTCAGTAATAAGAAGTCAGTAATCACACCCAAAATGGGAATAATCAGAATAGCAGTGTACTCATTGTTTCCCATAAATACAGAAGCATATTACCAAAGAAAGGGCTGCTTATGGGGGTGGAAATACAGAGTAGTAGGGCAAAACGATAGTAAAACTGACTGAAATGATGCATTATTAGTTTGATTTAACATTGAAATATAGATGAGTGTAATTTACCACAGTAACAGATTAATCGAGAAAATAAATGACTATGATGATGAGAGAAAAGCACTGATGGAATTCAATACCAATTTATACAAAACTAAACTAAAAATAGAAGAAAACATGCTTAAAATATGAAAAGATATCTACCAAGAGCCCAGGCAAGCCCCATACTTAATGACTTCAGTCCTGTCATCCCCACCTCTATTCAAGTTTGTGTTGGAGATCTTAGAAAGAACACTTGGGTGGTGGGGGGCGCCTGGGAGGCTCAGGTGGTTAAGCATCGGGCTCTTGATTTTGGCTCAGGTCATGCTTTCACAGTCATGAGATTGAACCCTACATCAGGCTCTGTGCTGACAGCATGGAGCCTGCTTGGGATTCTCTCTGTCTCTCTCTCTCTGTCGCTCTCTCTTTCTTTCTCTCTCTCTCTCCACCCCTCCCCCAATAAACAACAAAAAGCTTCTTTCTAAAAAAAGAAGAGAAAAGAAAAGAAAAGAAAAGAAAGAAAAGAGAGAGAGAGAGGTGGGGGGAAGAGGAGGGAGGGAGAGGGAGGGGAGAGGAGAGGGGACACTCGGGCCAGAAAACATGGCAGAGGGTTTGGAGACCAAGAAACAAAACCATCAATAATCACAGATGATATTGGAAATTGGTTATTAGAACTGAAAAGAAATGTTTGCAATGTTGCTGGGTACAAAATCTGTATACAAGATCAGTAATAGTCTTTAAACCAAACAAGTAGATAACGTAGTTTTCAAAAAGACAGCATTGACAATAACCACAAAACTTGAAATGCATCTCAGGGAAAATCTGACACAAGTCATGCAAGGTATTTACAGACAAAAATATGGAGATTTATTGACAAACATATAGGAAGACCCAAACAAGTGAAGAGAGAGACTTACTCAAGGATGGATGAACGGGCTCACAATTGTTGGGGTGGCATTCACCCAGATTAACATGAAAATCCAGTGTGGTTTCGTTCCGCACCCCGGCAAGGCTCTGCATGCCAAGCGACAGTCTCATCTAATATGCATGTAGAAAGGGCCAAGAACAACGCAGAAGAAGGCACTGAACAATCAGTACAGACACCTCTCTATTAAAGGGTGGAAATGCAAGTGAGGACACGGAGACACCATTTCCCAACAAAAAAGGAGAAGACAAAGCGAAGGGGTGCTGAGATGGGGACCTGGGGCCATGTGCTGCTGGGGGCTATAACTCTCTGAACCCCCATCTCCACACCACACGGTACAATCACACATGGGTGTGGGACCTACAGAAACAGGAAGACAGGTAAAGCATTTTCCTTGCCCTGTGGACTATGAGAGTGAGAGCGGACATGATCCAGGAGTGACTTACTGCCATTTGTCCGCACAGTGGAATCAGTGGGACACAATGTGTCAGAGGAAATATGCCACAGGCACAAGGAGCACCACAGATCAATCTCAGACACATAATGCTGAGTGCAAGAAAGCATACTACGGGAAGATCAAATACAGTATGATACCATCATGTACAGTTTAAAAACATGCAAAAACAATACCGTATCCTGTGCATGGACACACACTTTTGCGGTAGAAGGACAAAAATATGGCAATGGTCCGTAACCAGCTTGAGTGAAGTGTGGCCAGAAAGACGAGGCGGGGGCTCTGGCTGCTCCCGTAATACATTACAGTCAATAGATGTTACCTGTATAGATTTAAGAGTAAAAGAAATGTGGACCGAACATGGGAAACAACACTTCAAAATCTTAAAATTTGGGGTTTTAGTTTGACGTCTGATAGCAGCGCACACTGAATCTCAATGCTGATACGTGTGTGTTCGTTATATGCAAAGCTTTGTGTCTAACATTTTCCTCAATCAAAATAAAAGAAGCATGCGAGAGGCTGCTCTAAGACTCTCCACACGCAGCTACTGGGCATTTGAAATGCAGCTGGTCCAAACTGAGATGTGCTCTATGTATAAAATACAACCAGATTTCTGCACTTAGCGTGGAAAAAAAAAAAAAGAGAATGTAAAATCTCTTTGCCCTCCAGTTCCCCCAAGAGCAAGCACAGGCACTCGAATCAGGGTGAGTGGCAGGTTAGGGAGTGTGGGGCACCCTCTGGAACCCCCAGCATCTGGCCCAGCTGACAGTTGTTGAATGAAACACCGAATGAGGTGAGTTAGCAGAGTGCTGAGTTGAAGAGCTCGGAGGTGGGTGTGTACAGGGCACGTAGGACAGGATTCCGGGGGTGGGTGATGGGAGTCACTCAGCCAAGAAGGGGAAGCTGTGAAATTTGTGGCAAAAGCTGAGTTCAGGGTCCTCAGGGACCTGGAAGAGGGACGTGAGCAGGTGGCTGGTTATAAGCACCCAGGGGTCAGAAGGGACGTGGAGATTGTCACACTACCCACCCTGTGCCTGGGTTTACAAAACTCCCACAAATGCTGCTTAGAAACAGAAAATTGGTCCTGCCTTGCGGCTGGACTGAGTTCAGATGGCAGTTCTCACGCCGGCTCTAACCTGGGCACAGAACCCAGTTCCCCAAGTCTCAGCTTTCCCACCTGTAAAACCATCGTTTTCAAGATTAAAGGAGGCAGTGAAAGCAAAGTGCCTGGCCCATGCCAAGCACTCCATTCAAATTAGCCATTGATCAGGTGGTGCCCAGGCCACCCACAAAGATGATGGTGTGTGCCCAGGTGAAGTTTGAAAATATCCAAAAACAATACTGTATAGTGTGCATGGACGGACCCTTGGAATCCCGGGGGCTGGCCTGCAGTCTTTATAAATGCTTGTTGGTTGGGCAAGTGAGGACAAGACCTCCGGCAGCTGGCGGGGCCGTCTTTCCCCCAGCCTCAGGCTGGACGGGGTCGGAAGAGGAGAGGGAGGCGGCAAGTGGCGGGCAGAGCTCATGCTGGGAGTGGCTCCACCGTGGAGAACCAAAGTCACGCACTTAGGGAAAAATAACCTGAGTTACACCAAATAGGCAACAGGGACCCTCAGGGGCACGCCCCCGGGGACAAGAAGGGGGAATAGAGAGCAGACGCTGTCCTGCAGGGGAATCAAGGGAGGTCTCAGCAAAGGTGATGTCCCAGCTGAGCCAGGACCAGAGGACACAGGGTTGGGGGACAGGGGACGGGCACTCTTACAGAGGCTGGGAGGGGAGAGAGCAGGCAGAAAGAAAGCTCCTAAGATGAGCAAGATGGAGGCTGACCCAATGTCCTGCAAAGGCCCTGGGGTAGAGGGGCCTACAGGGATTCCTGCCAGAGGGAGAAGGTCACCTTCAGAATAGCCTGGGATCCTGAGGCCTTTGTTTCCCAGAAGGACTGGCAGCCCCTCCCCACCTCCCAGGCACTGAAGCCACTCCTGCCCCAACCCTACACGGAGAAGAGAATGACATGTGCCAGTCTGGATTTGCAAAATAATTCAGTTACTGTGGCTGTTACCTCAAAATATTTGCAAATAAACCAAATATAACTTATTTTCAGAAAGCATTTCCCCTTGGGCAATTAATTTTAATGTTTCGGCTTTTTTTAGAATATTCATCTGGAAGATCTATTCAGCTCCGTAAATACCCATGGTCTGATGAGGGCTCCAACGGCTTTATTCCCCAGCAGCACGTCCCAGGGAGGGAGTGCCTGTCCTCTGAGGTCCTGAGCAACTAGACCCGCACAGAAAGGCTTGAAGGCTTCCTGCAGAAAAGAATGAGCAAACCACAAACCTGAAATGAGCTCTGCACTGAGTTCAAGGTTTGTCCCCCAAAATGCTGGTCCACACAGAGCGTGGCCTTATTTGCAGGTCACGCTGGATTAGAGTGGGCCCTAAAGCCAATGAGAATGTCTTTGTAAGACACACAGAAGGGCACCCAGAGACAGAGGAGAGGGCTGCACGAAGGCAGAAGCAGAGATTGGAATGATGAGTCTCTAAGCCCAGGAGCACCAAGGAACACCAGCATCCGCCAGAGGCCGGGAGAAAGATCTGGAATCGATTAGTCCTCAGAGCATCCAGGAGGAAGCAACCCTTCCAACACCTTGATCTCAGACTATGAGAGAATAAATATTTGCTGTTTGAAGCCACCCAATTTGTGGTACTTTGTGACGAAAGCCACAGGAAACGAACTTGAGCCCCAGGTACCTGAGGTGGTCCAGGCCCCCACTACCAGCCCCACACTTGGCTCCAGAGACACACCCTCCTTCCTCAGCCAGTCAGCACCACAGCTGGTTCTGCTGTTCCACTGCACACCCAGGATCTGATGTTTGCCACACTATTCATTCAAAGGGCCCTACCAGATAGGAGCCCCTCGTCAGACTGTCCCCAGGCCCTGATGGCTCACAGAGAAGGCTGCGGGGTCAGGCTGGGCTGGGTCCACGAGATTTTGCTTCCCTTCAGGAACAGGGCAGTTCTTGAAGGCCAGTTTCTTAGTAGGACAGCACAGTCTGTCCCGTGTTTTAGGGAAATGTTGCATCAGGAGTAGAGGCGAAGAAAGAAATCAGGCTGGTGGTTTAGGAATAGGGTAAGGACCACAGCAGGTGCACAAGGTCAAAGCTGGGGCCTGAGTGTTGGGGAGAGGGGCAGGTGAGGTGGGGCACCCCTCCAGCAGCCGGGGAAGCCTCTGTCCACCCACTTACCTGTTCTGCACATTCCTGGTAGACCTGGCCACACTCAGGCACAGTCTTCAGGGCCAGGACAAGAGCCATGCAGAGACAAGGCATAAAGGATTGTTGGCACGTTTAAAGGAGTGTGTTGTGCTTTCACACAGATTTTATTGACCCTAAAGCGGCAAGACATATTATTGGCATTCTGTTGAGGATAGATGGCAGATGAAAAGGCAAATCAGAGATCAGGGCTTCTCTAGGTGAAATTCTCATGTGTAAATCGATTCCCCTCAAAACATGGAGATTTTAAGAAAACTATTAGAAACACGGCTCTGTGGTAGGAACCACCAGGCTTTCTCCTGCCACCCCAAGAAGTCCTTGGAGAACCCAGATTGGGGACATGACAATACATGAATACTATTTTCCTAGGTTAATTTTTTCCCATTTTGTTGGTGTTTTGTTACTGTGTTAAAGAGTGGCAAATTAAGCAGATATTGGATCATCTGGAAAGCAAACCAGTTGACATTAGGCTGTGGCCTCTGTCTCATATAAAAAACAGGTACACAGATATATAAAGTTCGCACATATCTTTATGCCAGAATTCATTTTTCTTATGGTCTCTATCATTTATTAATGTTCTTTCTTGATGAGAAAGCAGTGATTTGAGGGTAATAATAACCTTGAGGGCCCCATGGGACAGCGTGGCATGTAGCAGCCCTTGCTCAGCGGGGGAGTAGACCTCAAGGTGACCCAAAGAGGTCAGCACCAACCAAGCCGTGGCAGTGTCTGCAAAACAGGGACCCATCCAGGCACCTAGGAGGTCAGCCTGCCCCACAGCACTCGCACGGATGCCAGAGCACCTCTGATGTGGCTTGCTGTGCTGTGCAGGCATCCAGGTAAGGGGTCACCCCGCTATCTTCCCCGGCACGTGACAGAGTGTGCAGGCCTGCGTGAATCTCTGCACCGCGTGCCTACCCTCCACGCTGCAAGGGGACGCGCCAGTCTACAGTCGGGCCTCTCCAACTCAGACAGATTCTACCCGGACACCCCAGGCAGGGCTGCTGGCCTGGCCCTCAGACACTTCTCATGAGGCACTGTATGTGTGTGTGCTTGCGTGCGTGTGTGTATGCCCCACACAGTGTGTGTGTGCATGTGCAGACATATACACGTGGAACGTGTGGGCACTTATTCCTACACATGCATGCATGTGCATTTGTCCTTGTGTGCACGTATGTTCACTCGTGTGTGCCTGTACTTTTGTGTGCATTCACGCACCCGCACGTGTGTGTGTGTGTGTGTGTGTGTGTGCATGTTCAAGACTTCTGCCTGAACTGTGTCCTGACACCAGCCAGGAGTAAAATCTTTATCACCAGCAGTTTGATCTTCATCACAAACACTATCTGACTGGTTTTTAAAATTAAATGATTAATTGACTTTCAGTCAAAACTTCAGTTGCATGGTTCAGATTTGTGTTGCCAAGGGCAGAACACCCCCTCTGACCAAAGAAAGTCCTGTAAACCCAGATGCCTGAAACCCTGGGAGGGCCTGTTTAGCAATCTAAGAAAACATGCCTTGTTTGGTGGCTACCCCCTGTGTTATCTTAGTTAAATTATTCCCTTAAAAGTAAACAATCTTTATGTTTAAAATAATAACTTACAAACTCAGCATTAAGTCATGTAACAATGCTAAAATGTGTTTAGTTTAGTTCCGGTACTTTGTCATAATCATAAACTCTTGATCTGGCCTCCACCAGGCCAGGCGTTCGTTACTTATTATTCTGAGAGGCAGAGTAAGACCCATTTTAGGAAAGTTCCAGGAACTGGCACTATTTTCTAGAGCACAAAGAATCCATTTTAAACAACTAAAACTTACGGGAAGTAGAATGGACGTGAATAAGAAGTGAGGGCCGCGAGGCGGAGCCCCGCAGGGGCAGGAGTGGTCCCGAGGAAGTCACTCCTAACTGGAAGGAGGTTCAGTAGCTTCCTAATTCTCCACTCATTTCCCTGAGTACTGATCTTTGGAACAATGTGAGTTTGGGGAGACTTGATTTTATTTCCTCTCATAAACTCTAAAAAATAAAACCCTGGTATCCCACATCATTATATCAGCCTCAATAAAGTGGAGTTGACAATATCCGTGGAGTTAGACACACTTGCATCTTTAAAAATCTCATCTAGTCCGTTGGGCATGTAGAAGTTTGCCAGGGGAAAAGGAGCTGCCTGCACACCCCAGATGCTCCCTGCTGCCCTGGCCAGATGACCACCCACATGGCATGATGCTCCTGTCGGGCTCCTGTGCTGGCCCCACCCACCTCACCCCCTTCTGCCTTCTGTTCCATCTCAAGAAATGTCTGAAAGTTGAGAGAGGTCACTGATTTGGATTGCAAATTTGAAAGATTCATAAGGCATATGACATTTTAAGCTGTACAAACCATGGAAGATGAAACACTTCAGAAAACAAGAAAGGTACTGGGAGGTCTGACGTCTTGTGTCCATGCTGCCCACGTGTTTGCTCTGCTGGGGTGGTCCTTGCCTGGCGGCCTTCTGCAGGAACCCACCGTGTGCCCGTCTATCCGGCGCACAGTGGCCTAGCCACCTCCACTGGGTGAGCTCTGGGTGGTCAGCCCTGCAGCTGCCTATGAGGTCTCTGCTCCGGGAGTGGAGAGCAGCCCTGCTCAGGAAGCAGGAAACACCTGGCAATTCCTTCTTGATTTGACTTAGGTAGGTGGGGAAAAGTATCTTAAAAGCCACTTTTGCTGCCACTTATCACATTTCCTGCTTAGGTCGATGACCATCGGGCCGGTGGTACCAGGGCAGGTGCTGGGCCGGGCTGCGAGGACCAGCGGTGGGACTAGTTGAGCCATGCCCTCAGCCTGGCTGAATCCCGAGGCTGAATATGGACCAGTATCTGAAGAGGCCTGTGGTTCAGAACCTACTAACTTGGCTGTGAATCATCCTCTTTCCTCAGGCAGCATCAACATAACAAGGAGATCGCCATGTTCCACAGCAAGGATCAGGTGCTGACCGGCGACAGGTCCCCTCCACGCCTCTGCATGGAAGCCGGGCCTCCTCTCTCCAGCAGCCTCCACTGCAGCTGGGCAGCCCCGCCAGGTCCAAGCTGGGGTGGGGGCCTTGATTGTCTAAGTACAGGAGACTGTGGCTTTGGGCAAGGAACGTGGAGCTGAGGAGAGGTCTTATCCCAGAGCTGGCACCTGGAAACTCCACCTCCATCCCTAAATCCGGCTACTTTCCCACAATCAGAAGTGAACCCCTTTACGCTGCAAAGACATTACACATTATTTGTTTATTATCACCTAAAGTGTGGTGCTCACCCCTGGCAGAGCACTGGGTGTGTCCCTACCTCCTTTGGCTCGAGGCACACGCTATTCAGGTCAGGGTGGGGCCATTCCGCTCTTCCGCTACACTATTCTGCTCCAAGCACCTTAAGAATCATCGGCACACCTCC
The DNA here is from genome assembly GCF_007474595.2 of Lynx canadensis. Classification (NCBI taxonomy): domain Eukaryota; kingdom Metazoa; phylum Chordata; class Mammalia; order Carnivora; family Felidae; genus Lynx; species Lynx canadensis. The sequence goes on along the minus strand of NC_044306.2, from coordinate 205,857,318 downwards.
CTGGCGCCACAATCCCAGCACGTGGGGTTGTGCTACCTTTTGCCCGAGACTCTGAGCCTGCTTGGCTCCCAGCCAGGCCACCAGACTGGATGGAAACGTATTTTGCCGTCACCGAGAATACATTTCATATTGTGCGGGTAAGCATCCTAGGGATTTAAAAGTATGACCTTCACATCAGTTAAGGCTATTTAAGGGGTGTATTTTAAATGAAATGCTATAATATGCAAAAATTACCAGATCACTGAATTAATCAACAGGAAAATAATCTTTGCCAGAAAAAAACTATGACTGTGATTTTCCAAAATAGGATTGGATTGTTCATATATACTAACCAAAAATAAGCTCAGCTTTGCAGTAGAAACCCCACCGCCAATTTCCAAAAAAAGAAACGTTTGGGACCTGGTACACACACAGGGAAGTGAACTGCAGGAAGAGGTTGGATGGAGGCAACCGCCCAGCAGAAAACTCCAACTCAGCGTTTGTCTGACCAGGTCCAACCACTGGCCCCAAAGCGGGTTGTGTGTCGACACCCTCTAACTCCAATTTGATGAATATCTCCAATAACATAGCAATTAATTTAATAAAGGAACTAACCAATTTTAAATTGCAATAAATTTACCAAACATTTTCACTGTTTATGGAGAGCTTTACAGTAAGAAAGTATCAACAAAAGCAGGCACATCCGTGTACAAAGTGTCGCTTGTTGGGTGCGTTTTCACTTCTGCCATTCTGCTCCTTCTGTCCTCTCGGCGAGGGTTCTTCCTCCCGCGAAATCACCCTCTCTTTCTGAGCTCTCACCCTGGACCGGACTTTGCCAAAGAGAAGTGCGATGGGGGCGAGGCAGCCCCGAAACATTTATTGTAAACTTTAAAACGGAATCCGGATACGAACAGACACAGAAAAGAAGAGAAACCTCCCAGACACAGAAATGGTAATACTGGAGGCCCAGTCTCTCGGCGAGGGGCCCTCAGCGACGCGAGGCCAGTCCACCCCTGAAGGTGCATCTCCGCGGCATGTCCACGGCAGGCCTGGTCCTCGCTCGCGGGCGGCGGGCGGTGGTCGGCCGGGGAGGCCCGCGCCGGCTGGCGCGCCGCCGTCCGTCCGTCCGTCCGTCTTTCCGGGGAGGGCCCCGGGGCTCAGCAGGCCCGGCTCGGCTCCCAGGGGCGCGCGGCCTCGCAGGGCTGCCGGCAGCAGTAGGGATAGGAGGCGTTGAGGTCGGGGTCCGAGGGCGCGTACCCCGGCAGCTCCACCGACGGGTGCCCTCCGCAGCACACCTCCACACCCGCCTCGTCGAGCGCGTGGAAGACGCCCACGTTGATGTAGGAGACTGCGTGGTGCGCCCCGAAGCCAGCGCAGTCCCCCGGGGCGGCCACGTCCGAGTCCTCCGGGGACAGGATGGAAGCGTCGCTCGGCCGCGGCTGCAGCCGCCGACCGCGCCGGCCCCGCCGGCCCCGCCGCGCCCGGGAGGCTGGCGGCTGCGCGCGGAGCCCGGGGCCGCCGCGGGGCCGCGCCAGGGCCCGGGCCGCCCTCCGCCGGCCGCGCCGGCCGCGCCGCGCCTGCGACGCGCGGTAGTTCTTGACGAGCAGGAGGCTGAGCAGGCCCAGCAGGCACTCGAGCGAGTTGAAGACGGTGGAGAGCACCAGGCCGCGCTGGTAGTCCTTGAGCTGGCGGCACTTGGCCGACGTGGCGCTGTCCAGGGTGCTGCGGGCGCGCGGCGCGCCGGGGGCCGGGCCGGGGGCGGCGGCGGCGGCGGCGGCGGCGGGGCCGGGGGCCGGCGCGCGCGGGGGCAGGCAGTAGTGGGAGTACTTGCGCTCCACGAGGGACACGGTGTCGCCGTCGATCACGGCGCCCGCGAAGGCGCTGAGGACCCCGAGCATGAAGACGAGGACGCCGAGCAGCAGCAGGTTCTGGCTGCTCCCCGGCCCCGAGGGCCCGGCCGCGGCCCCCGGCTCTCCCGGCGCGGCCTCGGGAGCCCCCGCCGCGGCCGCGGGGACCCCGAGCCCCGGGCCCGGGCCCGACCCCGCGAGCGGCGCGTCCCGGGGCCCGCAGCAGAGCAGGGCGGCGCCGAGAAGCGAAAGGCCGGCGGCCAGCAGCAGCCCCGAGTAGAAGGCGCCGGCGGCCGCCCCCAGCCGGAACGGCTCCCCGCGCAGCTCCGAGCCCAGCGAGAAGCACTTGAGGCCGACGGCGGCGGCGCTGAGCGCGCAGGCGAGCAGGAGGCAGGAGGAGAGCGCGGCGCAGGCCCCGCGGACGCTCCACTTCATCCTCCGCGCCCGAGCCGGCCCGCACCCCGCGCGCCAGCCGCCGCCGCCGCCCGCCGCCGCCCCCGCCGCCTGCGCCTCCTCCCGGCGCCGCGCGGCCGGACCGCCGGCCTCCTCCTCATCCTCCCGCGTCCTCCCGGGCCCGCGCCGCCGGCGCCGGAGTCCGCATCCTCCGCCTCCCGCCGCCGCCGCCGCCGCCGCCGCCGCCGCGGCCCCGCGCCGGGAACCGATGCGGCGCGGAGGACCGCAGGGCGCGCGCGCCCCCTCCCCAGCCCGCGGCGCCCCTCCCTGGACGCTCCACTCCCCCCACCCCACCCGCCGCCCCGTGCGCCCGGCCCAGGCGCCGCCTTCCCCCGCCCCCCTCTCCACCCTCAACCCCCGCAGCCCCTAGGACTCCCCTCTGCCGCCTCCCCAAGGAGAAGTGACCCCCCTCCTCCCTCGCGCCTCTCCGCCTGCCTCCCACTCTCCCGGCCGCTCTGGGAACACGGCCCCCCACCCCCACCCCAGGTCTTTCTACCCCGGACTCCTCTAGGGGCCCACTCCCCAGTACCTCCCACCTCTCGGGCCCCTAAGGCTGCGCTTCTCCCGCGACCAGGCTCCACGCCCACCACCGGCCTACCAGCGGCCTGGAAGCCTGAGGAAGTTGGCTTGGGGTGCAGGGAGAGGGGGAAGAAGGGAGCCCGGGTGCTGGTGGGGTAGGAGGGAGAGCCTGGGTGCAGAAGGGGAGGGGGGCCAGTCTGCGGGACAGGGGAGGGAGGAGGACAGAGGAAGGGAGAGAGTCCAGGTGGGGAGGAGAGGGGAGAAGGGAGCCCAGGGAAGGGGTGAGCCTGGGTGCTGGGGGTGGGGGTGGGCGGGGGGGATGGGTGCGGGGAGTCTGGATGCCAGGAAAGGGTGGGCGAAGGAGATCAGGCGCTGCTGGGACGCTCCAGCGCACCCTGGAAATCGCCCGCTGCTGTGCGTGGGGGTGGGGGTGGGGAGAGGCGGGGAGGTGGTAGGGACGCTGCCCAACTGGAGGTGAAGCCTTGGACGTTAGTCTAAAAAAGCCCTGCTCCGGGATCATGCAGGAATTTCACCAGGGCTCGGGTGAGTGTGAGTTAATTTCATCAGAAGGCGGTTCACGGCCTGAGTGCCACGGTTGGGGGGAGGGGGCGGTAAACCGCCTCTTTCTGACCACCGGACCTCAAGGTGGGTGAAAGGAAGGCGTGGGGTGTGCGGGGCGAGGGGGATGGCCTTCCCCCAGGCCTCTCCGGGCCCTGCATCCTCTTGCTGAAAGGCGATCTGGGATGGGACGTCTCTGGAAGGCCCTCTGAGGTCCCACCGGGCCGAGCGGCTGGGCCTGCGCCCGTGGTTCCTTCCACACCGTCTCCGCTGCTGCAGCAGCGAGGCCGGGGGAGCAGATGACTCACTCTGCCGGCTAATTGCAGCGTTAAATAACTTCGCGTTGCATCCAGAAGCAGGCGTGGCCGCAGCTAGGGGAAGAGCTGGGGGAGGGGGCGGGGAAGGCAGGGGTGCTCTGGAACACACCTCTGTTCCTGCCACCTACTCAGCAAGTTCTGGCCTGCGGAGACACTCCCCCCACCCCCCCGAGCTCCCAGCTTCGTACCCCTTCCTGCACAGAGTGCCTGTCCATCGGCGCCTGGTGAGCACAAGACCCCAGCGGCTCCTTGCGTCTGCGGAAGGCCGCACCCACATTCGCAGGGGTCCCTCGCCCACACCTCACGGACACCATCTGCCCAGTAACTGTGATATGAACCCCCCTTCCTGCGGCTCTCTGGACATCTGCGTGGGACTGACTCGAACCGCAGTAGCTGCGAGGAGAGGAGCGCGTTTCGCTGTATTTTTAGCAGGGAGTGCAGATTTTAGAACATCAGCTGAACCTCCTCGTTCCGTCCTCTCCTCTGGCTGGGTGCCTTGCCAGAAAAGTGGGGATAGTGAACCTTCTTTCACATTCATGGCGTATAGGTTTGAAAAGGACAGTGTGTAAATCAGCTTGTATAATAATCGTGGCACCCACGCGCGTGAGCGGAGTTGCCATGAGCTCACTTCCAATGATTATTCCGGTTTCCAGGGAGACGAGGTTTGCAGCCACCTCCGTGGAGAAGCCTGGAGCAGCCCCTGCATTCCCCTTGCACGCCGCTGTGGCCAGACTGATGAGGCTCTGGGGGCAAAAGTGAACTGATGTTGGCTGGTCCTCAGCTCTCCCCCATCCTGGGAAGGAGGCCCCAGTCAGCCTAGGCCCGGCGGGGAGCGGGGAGGGGCCTTGCTGGAAGGCGCTGTGTGTGGCAGCTACCACTGGGTCAGAGGCTTAGGATTTGTTTTGAGATCTAGCCTTCCGTCTCCTCCAGTTCCCCTTCACGCCCCGGCCCCGCCATCAGCCCTTCACTAGACACTTCCATCCCCCTGACCACCTTCCTGTTCCTTACACTCATCCTGCCTCTTCCTGCCACAGGGCCTTTGCATATGATGCTCGGTCTTTCTGTTGTATGTTCCCCTTGCCACATCCTCACCTGGCTTCTGCCTTCTCATTTCTTACATCTTAGCTTCACCTCACTAACTTTTGCTGGGTGCCTGCTGTCCTCCAAACACGAGAGTGTTTGGGTTTTCTTATTCAGTCCTTGCAACAAACCCTGAGGCAGGCAGCCCTGTCATTCTCGCAGAGGCTTTCCATGAGTACGTCAGTGACTTCTGGAGCCAGGGTTCGCCCGGGCTCTGTGCACCACCTCCCTACACCTTCACCTCTGTCCTCCCCACTGCCTCTCTGCCCCCACCACCCTGCCCCCCACTGACTCCCTGTCCTCCCCCTTCATTACTCCTCTCCCTGCCTCCCCTTCTTCTGGTGACCCCTCCCCACCTCCCTGCCTCCAGCCCCTGGCAGAGGGTCCCCCATGACAGGTAGGATCTCCTGGTGGTCTAAATGTCTGCCTTCCCCATCAGATTAGGAACTCAGTGCAGGCAGGGCTCATGTTCAGCTTGTCCCCAGCTCCTCCCCATCAGGGCTCAGTCCTGCCCTGGTTGTGGGGAATGAGAGAGTAAGTGAGTAAGTGAATGGGTGGGTGGGTCGTCAGCTGCTAACCTTGGGTTGCTCTGTCTTGTGACAAAATCTAAACGTCTGCTTGGTTCTGCTCACTAGGAGACCCGGCCAGGCCAACAGGCAGAAGAGGTGCCCACGTATGTGTTCAGGTAGGGGAAGGCTCTCTAGGAGGGAGCCAGAAGGGAGGAGGGAGCTGGCAGCAGGAGGAAAGGCGGAGACCTGAGGAGGGAGCTTGGAACTCTTGGAACTCCTGGAACTTCCAGAGAAGTTGGGGGCAGAGAGCAGGTGACCTGTCAGGAAGGGTACTGAGCTGTGCCAGTTTGGGACTCATCCTGAGGGTGGGGAGACCCTAGAAGGGCAGGAGGATGCTGTGGTGTGTGTTTTGGAAGGAACCCTTCCAGGCGCAGACTGGGCTGAGGAGATGAAGGCATGCAGGGGTGGTGGGAGTGCTTGGGGTGCAGGCGGAAGGGTCCAGCTCCCATCATGGTGCCCATCACATGTACTGCAATCTTCCCGATTTGCTGTTTGGCACTCAGCATAGAGTCACCTGTCTTCCCGTCTGTCTACAGGGAGGAGGGACAGCAGTCTGAGGTCCCTGTTATACGGAGGTACCTTTTAGGGTGACCCAGTACCAGTCCCTCTCTCACAGGGAGGGCCTCTGCACCTGACGTGGTTTCTGACACCTGTAACCAGGAGCATGAATTGAAATGACCCATGCATATTTTGAATGTTCTTTTTTTGTTGTCTGCTTATTTATTTTTGAGAGACAGAGAGCAAGTGGAGGAAGGACGGAGGTGGGGGGTGGGAGGGACAGAGGATCCAAAGCCGGCTCTGTGCTGACAGCACAGAGCCCGATGTGGGGATTGGGCTCAAGAACCGTGAGATCATGACTTGAACGGAAGTTGGACGCTTGACCAAGTGACCCATGCACATTTCGAAAGCTGATTCTGTTGCTTTCTGGTGGAATCCTTTCCTCGTTCCCTTGCCAGAATCACCTGTAAAGCCCCTTCCCTCCCAGCCACGTAGCATAGCCAGAGGGGCCCCCTCGAGGGAGCAGCCATGGTCCACAGTGGGGTGATTTGGGAGGCTCAGAGGTCGGGCAGGGGGTCCACTCTGGAAAGAAGCACCACCCCAGTGAGCAATGACTTTAGACAGGTTGTTGGGGAAGGAAGAGTGACTTTAATCATCACAGAGCCCACCATGGGCCGCATACTTCCACAGACTGGTGTAGCATCTCCATGTGGGACACATCACTGCCTGATTCTAAAGATGGGGAAGCAGAGCCCAGAGATGATGACTCCAACAGCCTTGTGTGTTTTTCTGATTACAACAGTAATCATGTATCAGGTGAAGAGTATTTTCTTGATCACCTTTAAATTCATTCTAATGTTTATGTATTTATTAGCATTTGAAATCCAGTCTCCTCGAGTATCGATATCGTATCGACTTCAGTTAATTTGGCTGATTCCAATGACTTCTTTCTAATTTGTTTATCATTTAAGTTTTCAGTATTTTTTTAAAAAAACTTTAATGTTTATTTATTTCTGAGAAACAGAGAGAGACAGAGCACAAGCAGGGGAGGGGCAGAGAGAGAGGGAGACACAGAATCTGAAGCAGGCTGCAGGCTCCGAGCTGTCAGCACAGAGCCCGACGCGGGGCTCGAACTCACGGACCGCGAGATCGTGACCTGAGCGGAAGTTGGATGTTTAACTGAGCCACCCAGGCACCCCTAAGTTTTCAGTAGTTTTACCCTGTATCTTCTTAACTGGCTAAACACTCAGATTTTTCTTTTATTATTAATTCTCAGCCCCCTTTTTTCCAGGAACAATGAATACTGGTCTTCACTTATGGGTGCGTTGTGTGCAGTCATGTGCCCACTCTGCATAGGTGATGGTTCATCTAAAGAGCCCACTCTCACAAAGCCAGAGCCAGGGAGTCGTGGGAGACACAGGGATGCACTTCAGTGTTATTTAAATGCTTTGATCCTGTGAAGTATAATAGATCCACAGAGAAATCCATAAAATAGCACGTAGCAGCTTAGTGACTTCTAAATGAGCATCCATATACTTGCCACCGAGTCCAGGAACAGTGTTTCAGGACTCGAGTACGTAGCATGCCTCTCCCCAGTCACTGCCTTCCCCCCAGAAAGGTCCTGCTCGCTTCATTTGAAACCGTTTCCTTGCCTTTATTTATTCTTTTAGCGCCTAGCATGCAACCCTAAACACTTTAGTCTGGCATTGTGTGTCTTTTGAGCTTCATATAATGGAATTATAGAACATAATTGGTATATATCTGTCTTCTTTCATCCAGCTTGATGTCTGTGAAATTTATCCCTGTTGTTTTATGTGTCTGTAGTTCATTCCCTTTTGTTGCTAGATACTACGCCATTATAAGAAGATGCCACAATTTATTTATCTATTTTACTGCTGATGAACATTTGATTGTCTATAGCTTGGGGATAGTGTGAATAAAGCTGCTGTGAACTTTCTTATGTGTGTGCACTGATGCACTTTGGTGTGCATTTTGTTGGAACGTGAGTCATATATATGTTCAGATTTTTGTGCCCTTTTTTACTGAGATACAATTTACATACAGTAGCAATCAATAATTTTAAGTGTACAATTCCGTGAATTTAGACAACTGCACACAGTGTGTAAGTCGCCACCACAGTCACGATGTGGGGCCAGTCCAGCTCCCCCTGAAGCACCTCCTGTCACTCTAGCTCCCGTGCACCTGCACATCTGCGTTCTGTGCTATAGTTTTAGGGTAAAATTTCATATACCTGGAGTCATAAAAGACATATTCTTTTGTGCCTGGATTCTTGCCTCTGGTATAATGCTTTGTTTTTATCCATTTATTCATATTGCTGAGCAGAATTCCGCCAAAATTTGTTTACCCATTCACAAAATGGAGGACATTACAGTTCTTTTTCCATTTGGAGCTGTTATGAGTAAAGCTGCTACTAACATTCACGTACAAGTCTTTTGTGAGCGTGTGTTTTCATTTCTGTTGCATACACACCTAGGAGTGGGACTGCTAGGTTGTATAGTGAGTTTGTATTTAACTTCATAAGAAACTGACAGACTTTTCCGGAGCGGCTGTGACATTTGACATTCCCCACGGCCGTGTATGAGAGTTCCATACCCTCACCAGATCCTGATGTTGTCACTGTCTTCTTAACAATGGTGACCATGCTGCTGGGTCTGCAGTGGTACCTCACTGGAGTTGTAATTTGCATTATCCTGATGACCAATGATGCTGAGCCTCTAATATTTCTTCTTTGGTGAGGTGTCTGCTCCCACGAGCTCCTAAGAAGTTAATAACTTATGGCATTTCGTTTATCTTCTTTACTAAAATATCTTTCTGATTCTTTTGCCAGTTTTTAAAAATTGGTCTGTTTTCATTTAGTTGCGATGTAAGAGCTCTTTGTGTATTCCAGACACAAGTTCTTTACCAGATACTTGTGCAAATATCCTCCCTGTCGTGGACTCAGCTTTTAATCTGCTCGTCAGTATCTTGTAAAAAGCAAAACCTTTCCATTTGATGGAGTCTAACTTATTACCTTTTTCTTTTATGAGTTTTATCTAGGAAATGTTTGCCAAAACCAATGTCACAAATATTTTATGTCTTTCAACTGTTTCATAGTTTTAAAACATACATGTTTTCCATACATGGAATGGTCCACTTTGAGCTAATTTTTATGTGTGGCCTGGGGTGATAGTAGAGGCTTTTATTCTTGTTGCTCCAGCACCATTGCTGAGAATACTCACCTTTCCCACTGGACTACCTTGGCACTTGTACTGAAAGTCATTTGTCTGTAACACTGTGGGTCCATCTCCATGTTCCCAGTTCTGTCCCAGTGACCTATACGTCTGTCCTACACCGATACCCTACTGTGTTTATTATTGTTGCTTCCTACTAAATCTGGAGATCAGGTGGTGTAAGTCCTCCAACTTTGTTCTTTTTCAAAATCATTTTGACCATCCTAGACCCTTTGAATTTCCAGATAAATTTTAAGTTGGGGCATAACTGATTTGTTAGCAATGTTAAATTTTCTGACCCACGCACATGAGTGGCCTCTGTATTTATTTATGCCTTTATTAATTTCTCTCAATGTCTTACAGTTTTCAGTATACAGGCCCTGCACACATTTTGCTAAATTTATCTATAAGTATTTCATATGTTTAATGCTTTTGTGAATGTTACCTTAAATAATGTTACATTGGGGGCGCCTGGGTGGCGCAGTCAGTTAAGCGTCCGACTTCAGCCAGGTCACGATCTCGCGGTGCGTGAGTTCGAGCCCCGCATCAGGCTCTGGGCTGATGGCTCGGAGCCTGGAGCCTGTTTCCGATTCTGTGTCTCCCTCTCTCTCTGCCCCTCCCCCATTCATGCTCTGTCTCTCTCTGTCCCAAAAATAAATAAACACGTTGAAAAAAAAAATTAAAAAAAAAAAAAATAATGTTACATTGTCCGACTGTTTGTTACTAGTATGTGGAAATACAACTGACTTTTTAAAATTGCCTTTTTATCCTACAAGCTTGCTAAATCCACTTATTAGTTCTAACAGCTATTTTTGTAGGTTCCTTAAGATTTTCTAGCATAATCTTATCATGAGTAAGTAGAAAGAGCTTTACTGCTTCCCTTCCCACCTACATGCCTTTTATCTCTTCTTGCTGGGGTGTACCTGCTTGGCCCTCATGCAGAGCAGAGGTGGTGAGAGTAACATCCTTGCCTTCCTCCGGATCTCAAGGGAGATCATTTGGTCCTTCATCCTTCAGTCTGATGGAAGCTGTAGGCTTTTGTAGAGAACTTTTACCTGGTTGAAATCTCCTGTTTGCTGAGAGTTTTTATCATGAATAGGTGATGAATTTTGTCAAATGCTTTTTCTGTTGTCATAATCTATTATCCTTTTTACACATAGTTGGATACACATATCCTTTTTGCATATTATTTTGTTGAATGTTTTTGAGTCTGTGTTAATAAGGGGTATTATTTATGGTTTTCATTCTTGTAATGTTTTTGTCTTGTTTTAGTGTCAGAGTGATGTTAACTTCATTAAAGGAATTGGCACATTCTCCCTCATTTTCTCTTTTCTGTAAAGGTTAGTATAAAATTGGTATTATTTCTTCATTAAGAAATACTTAAGAAAACACTTCCTTAAGTGTTTGGTAGAATTCACTTGTGAAGCCATCTGGGGTTAAAGTTTTCGTTCTGGGATGATTTTAACTATAAATGCAAATAAATTCAAAAAATTTCTAAAAACAATTTTAGGGATATTCAGGTTAATTTTTTAAATGAATGCTAATAGTTTGTGTCTTTTGAAGAATTTGTCCATTATATTTACATTTTTAGATTTGTTGGCATAAAGTTGTCCACAATATTCCCTTATATATTGTTGTATCTGTTGAGATTATTGTATGGTCTTTCTTTTTCAGTCTGTTAAGTTGGTAAACGACATTTGTCAAGTTTCAATATTAAACCAACCTTGCATTGGGGTGCCTGAGTGGCTCAGTCGGTTGGACGGCCGACTTCGGCTCGGGTCATGATCTCACAGTTTGTGAGTTTGAGCCCCGCGTCGGGCTCTGTGCTGACAGCTCAGAACCTGGAGCCTGCTTCGGATTCTGTGTCTCCCTCTCTCTCTGCCCCTCCCCTGCTCATGCTCTGTCTCTCTCTGTCTCAAACATAAATAAAACATTAAAAAAATTTTTTTTAAATAAAAAAATAAACCAACCTTGCATTCCTCAGATAAATCCCATTTGGTCATTGTCAAGCAAGTAGCATCTGTTGCCTATTATCAGGAGGAGAAGTACAAATACTTCTGCCCACTACATCTTGGCATTGGAGTCACAAAAAAGAAAAAAAAAACCCACAACACAGTCAAGTACTGAATGGAACAGGTTCACTCATAATAGAAGTCACAGACCAAGATCAGCTTCAGTGGTGAGGGTCAATCCTCCACGGCCAGTGAGTCCCTCCCAGTGGCTGATGCATGGCCAAGGACCTGCGTGCACCCTTCTTATGCTGCAGCAGGAAAACTCCAGCCCTCGCTGCATGGACAGATATAGCAGTGGACTGGGTCAGGTACCACATGGCACATACACTTATGCAGAACAATGGAGCACACACTGAATCTAAAACAAGGAAAGATATTCCCCCACAAGATGATAAGCCCATGGGCATTTAGAAGTGACTTTCTCACTTCCTCCCACATTAGCCAATGCCACAAGTCAGTTGCCTGAGGTCAATTGCAAGGATGGAGGGGGTGGATCTCAATCCTGTTACCAGAGTGTTGGCCACTGCTTTAGGATCCCAGCTGGGCAATAGTGTCTTATCCTGGCTCCAAGTCCTGAAGCCACCTTGCTTGCAGCTATAGTTTGTTCTGGGCAAACTGACCCTTCGAGCCAGACTATTCCATCAAGGGGCTTTTAGATCTCCTTCTTGGTCCTTGGGTCTGTGATCATCACTTGAGTTTCTCTCTCCCAGTCCTCTGTAATCACACATCTTCTCTGAATTGAGGAACTTGTCCCTTAGTACTTATTTTCTAATGCACTCCATCTAACTCTTCAGTCTCACTTCTCATGGTGAGTCCTACTCTGAGATTCCAGGCTTGAGACATGCCAATCTCCTTGCCCGGCTGAGAAAAGGGGATGAGGAGGGCAACGAAACCTATGGTAAACTCCAGTCCTCAATGGTGCCAACAGTGCTTCAACCAAAGCCTGCCCCAGCAGGTGCCATTGGATGTTTATGGGACCCGATTTTTGTTCAAACATTCATCTTCTTCCAAGTAGCCCAGGGACAATGACCCTCCTGTTAGTTTGCAACCTCCTTGGGAGCTTCCCAGGTGAAATCGGAAACAGGTCTCCATATATGGAAGGCAGGGAGAGACCAAAGAAAGAGGCAATCTACTTCAGGTTGACAAGTGGCAGGTTTAAGAAGCAAGGGAACTTACATATGAGGGTTGTTTTGGGTGGGCACAAGACAAATAGATCTTCACATCCGCCTTCCGGAATCTTAAATGTTTACATAGAGGTCTTAACAGGATTCGGTCACATATGCCATCTAGATGATCTCAACACATTACTTTCTCAAGACTGTTCTTTGAACAGCTTCTGGGAATGGAGAAGTGAAGCAGAATGAACATTCCAAGGACAGGCGAGGGAGTGAGCAGCCTCCAATTACCCAGGTCCAACTCATGGGTGAACCAGCAGTCACGTCCTCTCAATCACTCCCTCCGACACCTCTATCAGCTCTGGGCGGGGCGGGGAGCTATGATCAAACTAAGCCAGAAGATAGCAAACATTTTCTGTCAAGAGCCAGATGGTAGGGGTGCCTGGGGTGGCTCAGTAGGTTAAGTGTCCGACTTTGGCTCAGGTCATGATCTCACTGTTTGTGAGTTTGAGCCCCTCATAGGGCTTTCTGCTGTCAGAGCAAAAGCCACTTCAGATCCTCTGTCCCCCTCTCTCTCTACCCCCTCCCCACTCACTCTCTCTTTCAAAAATAAATAAAAACTTAAATATATATATATATATATATATATATATATAATTAAAATAAAAAGAACCAGATGGTAAACATTTTAGGCTTTGCAAGCCACATGGTCTCTGTTGCATGGGCTAACCTACAAGTAGCCTATTGTGTGAAGCCCGTTGTGAGCCACCTCTCCCTGGAGCACGTGCCCCTCAGGGGTCCCTCCCCTCTCTGAGGTAGGATCTGACGGACTCTGACTTGTTGGGGGCCCAAGCTAAGCCAGTCAGCACATGGGGTTTGCTGGCCAGTGTGGGCACTTGTAGCCCTGACTGCCACCGCCACCAGCTGGGGATCCCCCAGTCGATGCTGAGGGGTGCAGAGCTGGCAGGAGGAGAAAAGCCAGAACTTGAGCTGCAGGGACCCCTGGTTACCCACCTTCCTGAGCTTAGGTTGTGTGAGATGCACATTTCCTCACTGTTTAAGGCAGTTCGAGCAGGTTTCCGCTACTGTCCTGGCTGCTCTGAGCAGGACCTCACGGCAGCATTGAGCACCCAGATGGCTGGGTCCCAGGTCACCATGCCCACCCCAGGGCAGCTCCAGCCTCATCTCTGAGGCCGCACCATGTAGCATTCACATCCCATATGTGCGGTGCTGGCAATGGTCTCTGGGCGGGAAAGCCTTGTCTCAGTGCTTGGATGGAACTGGGAGGCCTCCATGTGGAAGATGAGCAGAAGCTCATGAGACAGAAGCAGAAGGGACGATAATGCACGTCTAAGATCAGGGCTGGCTCGGCCCCAGCAGTCATCTTCAGGGGCAAGCATGGGCTTGGGGTGTCCGGTAGGGCTGGGAGACTGTGGCCTCGGAGGGCCAAGTCCCACTGGTTATCAACCCAGCTTTGTAGGGCACAAGAGCTGATCTTTAAGCAGCTGCAGTGGTGAATTTTATGTGTCACCTTGTCTGGGCCACAGGGTATGTAGATATTTAGCTAAATGTGATTTCTAGGTGAGTCTGTGACAGATTAGCATTTGAATCAGTAGACCCAGTAAAGCAGATGGCCCTTTCCAATGTGGGTGGGCCTTGTCCAACCCACTGAGGGCATGCACAAGACAAACACTGGAGGAAGGGAGAATTCACTCCTCTGCCTGACTGCTGAGCTGGGGCATCAGACTCCTGTATTGCATCCCTGGGTCTCCAACTTGTGGACAGCAGATTGTAGGACTTCTTAGCCTCCATAACTACCTGAGCCAATTCCTTAAGATAAATCTCCTTCTTGCTCCCTAACATATCCTATTGGCTATGTTTCTCTGGGGGTCCCTGACTAGTACAGTAACGGAACTTTGACGCACACATAAATAAATCTCTCGCAATGCTTTCCTTTGCAGTTACAGAAAAGCTGCTCAAATGGCTGGAATGACAAATTGTTAAGAGAGGGAAGGTTCCAGCTCCAACCCCCCCCCCCAAGTTCTTAGGCTCTTCCCTCCTCTGGTCTTGGCTCCACCCTCAGACTTTCCTTCCCCAAAACAGCTGCAGTTGGGGTAGGTCCAGAAGAAGGAAAGAACCGTGATTCCGCAACATGGGCCAGGAGCTCCCTTCTGCACCTGTAGCAGTTGCCGGGAAACATTCATCATGGCTCAGAGCTGGTCCCCAACCAGTCTGGCCAGAAGGCTGAGGCTCAGACCAGGCAAACTGTGGCCCTTGGGCCCAACCTGGCCCACCACTTATGGGAGTCATCTAGGACTGCCTTAACCAAGTACACAAAGTGGAAGCTTACAACAACAGACATTTGTTGTCTCTCAGTTCTGAATCAAGACCAGAAGTCCAAGATCAAGAGCAGGTTCCCACTGGGGGCTATGAGGGGAATCCACTCCAGGCCTCTCTCCAGCCTCTATGGTGGTTCAGGCAATCCCCGGTGTCTCTTGGCTTTTAGACCACCCCTCCAATCTCTGCTTCCACCCTCAAATGGCCTTTTCCTCTACGCCTCTTCTTATCAAGACACCAGTGGTTGGATCTGGGGCCCACTCTAATCCAGTGTGGCCTTGTTTTCAATTGGTTACATCTGCAAAGACCTCATTTCCAGGTAAGATCACATTCACAAATTCCAAGTTAAAAAGCAAAAGGCACAAGTTAATTCACCACAGCCGCCTTTGCTGTAGTTTTTTTAATATTTTATTTATTTTTGAGAGAGAGAGAGAGAGAGAGCGAGAGAGCACCAGTGGGGGAGGGACAGAGAGAGAGAGAGAGAGGGAGACACAGAATCTGAAGAAGGCTCCAGGCTCTGAGCTGTCAGCACAGAGCCCAATGCGGGACTCGAACCCACGAGCTGTGAGATCATGACCTGAGCTGAAGTCGGACGCTCAACCGACTGAGCCACCCAGGTGCCCCATCTTTGTTATAGTTTTGAAAAGGAAAGACAAGGCAAACCCCTGTGTTATGGAGGTGTCGCCCTCTCCCACTGCCCTCTCCTCTCTGAGCACCTATCCCAGGAGGCCGCGGCTGGCAGTCACAGCTATTGGTTGGGTGAAGTGAAACCACTGAAGTTCTGTAGGCTTGAGAAACTCCACCTCTTCTGCCCTCTTCCCCTGGGTGCGAATCTGGTAATAGCCCAAGCAAGTGCTCTGGCCAGCCGGCCAGCACACGAGGCCTCTGTTCTCATGGAGTGCCATCGGCAACAAGGGGGGAACTCAGGGCTCCTCCATCCACTCTCCCGCCTGTTCCAGAATGGGGCAGAGAACAGGGCATCACTTATTCTTCTTCAGATCACAAACAGAAACATCCTAAATGTCCGTGGAAAGGAGATTAAATAAGCTATGGAAACTACATAATAGAATTCTGTGCAGTCACTGAAACTCGTGATGGGCAGGCTACGAAACGTCGTGTGTCCTGTGGTTTCATCACAGAACGATTCACATCGACATGCATGCAAAGAAGGGGCAGTCTGGAGAGATGTGACACCATCAATACGCGTGAAGCTCTTGGGGTGGAAATGGCATTGGTGAGTGAGGTGTGCATCTCCTACCACAGACCCTTGACCTCTTCGCAGCAGGTGGAGGCATGATTCTGTCTCTGCATCTCTAGCTCTCCAATGACTCATGCTTTCCTATGTGGCTTCTACGTGTTCTATTTCGAAGGAAAAATTGCATCCTATTTGGTGGTGATATGCTGGGCACATTGTGTCAGACTCACCCAGGCCCTCGCCTCTGGTCCACCTCAGCCACCTCCGACTGGTCCACTGGGCCCACCTGGTGCTGACCAATCTCTTGCCCAGGGAGGCCACCTTCCCCCCCTTAGCAGGCTTCTGCTGCTTCTGGCTGGGATGAAACACCACCCTCTCGTTTTCTGGATGGCTGCCCAAGGGGGTGGGAGTACCCCCTGCAGGTGTGGAGAGCTCCTTCCCCATGGGTAAACTGACCAGTGCCAAGCAGGAGACTGGACAGAGTAGAGAAAAATTCCCCTCCTTCTGCAGCTCTTCTGAGGTGTGGTTTCTCTGCAAGCCTGCTGAGCTCCTAGGGTCCTTGAGAGCCAGGGCTCAGGGTGCTAGTGTGGATTTGCCCCAATCCTCCCCAACTCACTTTGTACCCACCCCCATTGCTACCTGGAATTGAATCACCCTTACAAAGTATTCACACTGTGACACCTAGGGGGTTCAGTCAGTTAAGCATCCACTTCGGCTCAGCTCATGAACTCATGGTTTGTGGCTTCGAGCCTCACATCAGGCTCTGTGCTGACAACTCAGAGCCTGCAGCTTGCTTCAGATTCTCTCTCTCTCTCTCTCTCTCTCTCCCTCTCCCCTGATCACACTGTGTCTCTCTCTCCTTCAAAACTAAATAAACATTAAAAAAAATTTTAGGGGTGCCTGGGTGGCTGTCAGTTGAGCGTCTGACTTCGGCTCAGGTCACGATCTCACAGTTTGTGAGTTCGAGCCCCGCGTCGGGCTCTGTGCTGACAGCTTGGATCCTGGAGCCTGCTTCGGATTCTGTCTCCCTCTCTCTCTCTGCCCCTTCGCCGCTCGTGCTCTGTCTCTCTTGGTCTCTCAAAAATGAATAAACGTTAAAAAAAATTTTTTTTAATTTTAAGCATTCACACTTTATCCATGCCCCAGGCTCTATTTTCTAGAGAATCCAGGAGTATTATATTTTCTGTATGCCCCAAAACTTAGTGGTTTAAATAATTTCATTTGTTCATGGTTCTGTGGGTCACTCATTTGGGTTGGGCTCAGTTGGGCAGTTTTTCTGCCAGTCTTGCCAGAGGTCACATTGTAGCCTGGTCAATGGGCAGTCGGCCTAAGATGACCTTTCTCATAAGTCTGGAAGGTGAAGGCAGCCCGTGGCTGGTTGGACTAGGAGACCTCAGCTGCTGCCACAGCTTCTACCCTTCCCCTCCCTGACCTGCTGCCCCTGGGGGTGGGCTCACCAGGGGCAACCAGTCACAAAGCCCCCAAGTTGCTCTCTGAAGCACTCCAGATCCTGCTGGAATGAGGCAAGGGACGCCCAGATCATCAGAGGGATGTGTGTTCCACCTTCTGCCCCCACATCTGCCCTCAGTGTGTTCTCTTATTTAAGAGCCTCTTATGGTTTGCCTCCCTCTCTGTTTGTATCTTATTTTTCCTTCCCTTCCTTATGTTCATCTGTTTTGTTTCTTAAATTCCGCATATGAGTGAAATCATATATTGTCTTCCTCTGACTTACTTTGCTTAGCATAATCCACTCTGTTCCATCCATGTTGTTGCAAATTTCAAGATTTTATTGTTTTTGATCCCAAATAGTGTTCCATTGTGTATATACACCACCTCTTCTTTATCCATTCATCAGTTGGTGGACATTTGGGGTCTTTCCATACTTTGGCTATTGTTGACAGTGCTGCTACAAACATTGGGTGCATGAACCCCTTTGAATCAGGGTTAGGGTTAGGGTTAGGGTTAGCTAAAGAGACTTTTTTCCACTGGATACTCTTTCCTGCTTTGTCAAAGATTAGTTGGCCATACACTTGTGGGTCCAATTCTGGGTTCTCTATTCTATTCCATTGGTCTGCGCATCTGTTTTTGTGCCAGAACCATACTGTCTTGATGATCACAGCTTTGTAGTAAAGGCTAAAGTCTGGGATTGTGATGCCTCCCACTTTGGTTTTCTTCTTTAATATCACTTTGGCTATTCTGGGTCTTTTGTGGTTCCATACACATTTTAAGACTGTTTATTCTAGCTTTGAGAAGAATGCTGGTGCAATTCTGATTGGGATTGCACTGAATGTGTAGATTGCTTTTAATTTTTTTTATGTTTTTATTTTATTTTTGAGACAGAGAGAGACAGAGCATGAGCAGGGGAGGGGCAGAAAGAGAGGGAGACACAGAATCCAAAGCAGCCTCCAGGCTCTGAGCTGTCAGCACAGAGCCCGGCGCAGGGCTTGAACTCACAGACTGTGAGATCATGACCTAAGCCTAAGTCGGACGCTCAACTGACTGAGCCACCCAGGCGCCCCAAGCTTTTAATTGATATTTTAACACTATTTATTCTTCCAATCCATGAGCATGGAATGTTTTTCCATTTCTTTGTGTCTTCTTCAACTTCTTTCATAACCTTTCTATAGTTTTTAGCATACAGATCTTTTACCTCTTTGGTTAGGTTTATTCCTAGACATCTTATGGTTTCTAGCGCAATTGTAAATGGGATCAATTCCTTGATTTCTCTTTCTGCTGTTTCATTATTGCTGTATAGAAATGCAACTGATTTCTGTACATTGATTTTATATCCTGCAACTTTAGTGAATTCACATATCAGTTCTAGCAGTTTTTTGGTGGAGTCTTTCAGGTTTCCAGGTAGAGTATCATGTCGTCTGCGAAGAGTGTGATATGCAGAAGAATGAAACTAGACCACTTTCTTACACCATACACAAAAATAAACTCAAATGGCATGAGAAACCTAAATGTGAGACAGGAAACTATTAAAATCCTAGAGGAGAAAACAGGCAGCGATGTCTCCCGATTTATCTTTGACTTACCTTTGCCAATTTGTATGCCTTTTATTTCTTTTTGTTGTCTAGTTGCTGAGGCTAAGACTTCCAACACTGTGTTGTGCAACAGTGATGAGAGTGGCCATCCCTGTCGTGTTCCCGACCTTAGGGGGAAAGCTCTCAGTTTTTCCCCATTGAGGATGATGTTAACTGTGGGCCTTTCATATATGGCCTTTATGATTTGAGTTATGTTCCTTCTATCCCTACTTTCTTGAGAGTTTTTATCAAGAAAGGATGCTGCATTTTGTCAAATGCTTTTTTTGCATCTATCAAAAGGATCATATGGTTCTTAACCTTTTTTTTATTAATTTCGCATATCACATTCATTGATTTGCAAATATTGAGCCAGCCCGGCAGTCCAGGAATAAATCCCGCTAGATCATGGTGAATGCTCCAATCGAAAGAGACAGGATATCAGAACGGATAAAAAAAACAAGATCCATCTATGCTGCCTACAAGAGACTCTTTTTTTATTATGAAATTTATTGTCAAACTGGTTTCTATACAACACCCAGTGCTCATCCCAAAAGTGCCCTCAATACCCATCAACCACCCACCCCTCCCTCCCACCCCCCCATAAACCCTCAGTTTGTTCTCAGTTTTTAGGAGTCTCTTGTGTTTTGGCTCCCTCCCTCTCCAACCATTTTTTTCTTCCCCTCCCCCATGGTCTTCTGTTAAGTTTCTCAGGATCCACATAGGAGTGAAAACATATGGAATCTGTCCTTCTCTCTATGACTTATTTCACTTAGCATAACACTCTCCAGTTCCGTCCATGTTGCACAAAAGGCCATATTTCATTCTTTCTCATCGCCACGTAGTTTTACATTGTGTGTATAAACCACAATTTCTTTAGCCATTCATCAGTTGATGGACATTTAGGCTCTTTCCATAATTTAGCTATTGTTGAGAGTGCTGCTATAAACATTGGGGTACAAGTGCCTGGGTACAAGTACCCTGTATCCCTTGGGTAAATTCCTAGCAGTGCTACTGCTGGGTCATAGGGTAGGTCTATTTTTAATTTTTTGAGGAAACTCCACACTGTTTTCCAGAGTGACTGCACCAGTTTGCATTCCCACCAACAGTGCAAGAGGGTTCCCATTTCTCCACATCTTCTCCAGCATCTATAGTCTCCTGTTTTGTTAATTTTAGCCACTCTGACAGCGTGAGGTGATATCTGAGTGTGGTTTTGATTTGTATTTCCCTGATGAGGAGCGACATTGAGCATCTTTTCATGTGCCTGTTGGCCATCTGGATGTCTTCTTTAGAGAAGTGTCTATTCATGTTTTCTGCCCATTTCTTCACTGGATTATTTGTTTTTTGGGTGTGGAGTTTGGTGAGCTCTTTATAGATTTTGGATACTAGCCCTTTGTCCAATATGTCATTTGCAAATATCTTTTCCCATTCCATTGGTTGCATTTTAGTTTTGTTGATTGCTTCCTTTGCTGTGCAGAAGCTTTTTATCTTCATGAGGTCCCAATAGTTCATTTTTGCTTTTAATTCCCTTGCCTTTGGGGCTGTGTCAAGTAAGAAATTGCTGTGGCTGAGGTCAGAGAGGTTTTTCCCTGCTTTCTCCTCTAGGGTTTTGATGGTTTCCTGTCTCACATTTAGGTCCTTTATCCATTTTGAGTTTGTTTTTGTGAATGGTGTAAGAAAGTGGTCTAGTTTCATCCTTCTGCATGTTGCTGTCCAGTTCTCCCAGCACCATTTGTTAAAGACACTGTCTTTTTTCCATTGGATATTCTTTCCTGCTTAGTCAAAGATTAGTTGGCCATACTTAAATTGAAGAAGATATAAAGAAATGGAAAAACATTCCGTGCTCATGGATTGGAAGAATAAATATTGTTAAAATGTCAATACTACCCAAAGCTATCTATACATTCAATGCAATCCCAATCAAAATTGCACCAGCATGCTTCTTGAAGCTAGAACAAGGAATCCTAAAATTTGTATGGAAGCACAAAAGGCCCCGAATAGCCAAAGTAATTTTGAAGAAGAAGACCAAAGCAGGAGGCATCACAATCCCAGACTTTAGCCTCTACTACAAAACTGTAATCATCAAGACAGCATGGTATTGGCACAAAAGCAGACACATAGACCAATGGAATAGAATAGAATAGAATAGAATAGAATAGAATAGAATAGAAACCCAAGAGACTCATTAGATCTAAACACATTTGCAGATTGAAAGTGAGGGGTTGGAGAACCATCTATCATGCTAGTGGAGGTCAAAAGAAAGCCAGAGTAGCCATACTTATATCAGACAAACTAGATTTTATTTTGCTTTTTAAGTTTATTTGTTTTGAAAGGGAAAGAGAGAGAGTGAGTGGGAGAGGGGCATAGAGAGAGGATCCCAAGCAATTTCTACTCTGTCAGCACAGAGCCCAATGAGGGGCTTAATCCCATGAACCGCTGAGCTGAAATCAAGAGTTGCATGCTTAACCGACTGAGCCACCCAGGCACCCCAGACAAACTAGATTTAAAAAAAAAATCAACATTTATTTTTAAGAGAGAGAGAGAGAGAGTGCAGGGGAGAGACAGAGAGAGAGGAAGACACAGAATCCAAAACAGGCTCCAGGCTCTGAGCCATCAGCAGAGAGCTCAATACAGGGCTTGAACTCACAAGCCATGAGATCGTGACCTGAGCCAGAGTCAGACACTTAACCAATTGAGCCACCCAGGAGCCCCATGTCAGACAAACTAGATTTTTTTTAATTTATTTATTTTGAGAGAGAGAGAGAGAGAGAGAGAGCATGAGCGAGGGAGGGGCAGAGGGAGAGGATCCCAAGCAGGTTCCACACTGTCAGCACAGAGCCCATTGCGGGGTTCAGTCCCACGAACCATGAGATCATGACCTGAGCCAGAACCAAGAGTTGCATGCTTAACTGACTAAGCCACCAAGGCACCCCAGACAAACTAGATTTTAAAATAAAGACTGTAACAAGAGATGAAGAAGAGCATTACATCATAATTAAGGAGTCTATCCATCAAGAAGGCCTAACAATTGTAAACATTTATGCTCCAAATGTGAAAGCACCCAAATATACAAATCAATTAATAACAAACATAAAAAAAACTCATTGATAATAATACCATAGTAATAGGAGACTTTAATACCCCACTTACAACAATGGACAGATAATCTAAACAGAAAATCAGCAAGGAAACAACTGTGAAAGACACACTGAACCAGATGGACTTAGCAGATATATTCAGAACATTTCATGTTAAAGTAGCAGAATACACATTCTTCTCAAGTGCATATGAAGCATTCTTCAGAATAAATCACACACTGGTTCGCAAAGCAACCCTTAGCACATACAAAAAGATTAAGATCACACCATGAGTATTTTCAGATCCAGTGCTATGAAGCTTGAAGTCAACCACAAGAAAAAATTTAGAAAGTCCTCAAATACATGGAGGTTAAAGAACATCCTACTAAACAATGAACAGGTTAACCAAGAGATTAAGGGAGAAATAAAATACATGGAAGCCAATGAAAATGAAAACACGATGGCCCAAACCCTTTGGGATGAAGCAAAGGCTGTCCTAAGAGGAAAATACATTGCAATTCAGGCCTGTCTCAAGAAGCAAGAAAGGTCCCAAATACACAACCATCCTAACCTTACACATGAAGAAGCTAGAAAATGAGCAGCAAATAAAGTCTAAAGCCAGCAGAAGGGGAATAATAAAGATTAAAGCAGAAATAAATGATATAGAAACAACAACAACAAAAAAAAAACAGTAAACAGATCAATGAAATTAAAAGCTGGTTTTTTGAAAGAATAAACAAAATTGATAACCCCCTAGCCAGACTTATCAAAAAGAAAAGAGAGAGGACCCAAGTAGACAAAATCACGAATGAAAGAGGAGAGATCACAACCGACATCACAGAAATTCAAGCAATTATAAGAGAATACTATGAAAAATTACATGCCAACGAACTGGGCAATCTGGAAGAAATGGACAAATTTCTAGAAATTCACACACTACCGAAACTTAAACGAGAAGAAACAGAAAACTTGAACAGACCTGTAACCTGCAAAGAAATTGAATCAATTATCAAACATCTCCCAACAAACAAGAGTCCAGGGCCAGATGGCTTCCTAGGGGAGTTCTACCAGACATTTAAAGCAGAGATAATGCCTATTCCTCTCAAACTGTTCCAAAAAGTAGAAATGGAAGAAAAGCTTCCAAACAGCCAGCATTACCTTGATTCCAAAACCAGACAAAGACCAGTAAAAAGGAGAATTATAGGCCAATATCCCTGATGAATCTGGATGCAAAAATTCTCAACAAGACACTAGCAAATTGAATTAACAGTACATTAAAAGATTCATTCACGATGGTCCAACACGGTTCTCACCCAAGGTTTGCCCCCCACCCCAGGCCAGCACGTACCCCAGACAGGTGGCTTCAACAGCCCCTCCTCCCACTGCCTCCAGCTTTGCACGTCTCCCTCTGTACCCCCTCCACTTAGGCCTCCGTCATCTCCCACACCCCATCCCACCCTTCTCCCCCTGCTCATGCGGGAATGGGGTACTCTGCAGCCTGCTGTCAACAGGATGTGCTAATGCCCATACCACATGCTTTACATCACCCTTTCTCACCCCCCCCAAAAACATGGCAAGATCCTGTTGGCCAGGAGCCAAACAGGAGCCCAGAGAAGCTGAGACACTGCCCTGAGGTAAGGCAACAGGTGAGAGCAGAGGATAGAGCCAGGGTTGGGGTGCAAGCCCACCTTCAGCTCACACGATGCCCCAGGCCCCACCCTGGGGTCAGAGTCTGAGGCATCTCCCTGCTCAGCCCACCCCCCACTTTGCCATCTGTCCTTTCCCAGTGGCGACCCAGCCAGGTAACACATCTCCCGTCGTCCCTCCGGCAAAACTCATCCTGTGGACACTCAGGTGCCTCGTGGATATGTCCATTTCTGCACTGCATTACACTTCTGCACTGGAAATGTAATGAGATTTCTGAGTGTGAACTCTGATTTTCACATCCCTGCCATCCCTCTTGACTGGTTAATTTTAATCTCAGAGCATAATGCTCCTTATGAAATTGCATCCTCCCCACGGTTTGGGACAAGACACTGGAGTTCTCTTCGTGGAATAGCTATTTAAGACATATTCCTTGTTATAAATGGCTCCCGGGGTGTACTTGGTAATTCTGAGATTCCACATTATGATGAGGTCAAATTAACAGGAACCTAGAGAGCCCGTTTGTCTTCGAACATCTCCCACGTCCATTTGTGGAGAGCTTACCCGTTGTGTCGGATGGGCCCTTGCACACGGGTGTACATCACAGGGGTATCCACAGGCCCGCCTCGCGGGTATACCTCACCGGTGCGCCTCTCAGGTGTGCTCTGCAGGGGTGCGTCACAGGCGTCACTGATGGCTACCTCTCAGGCTCACCTTCAGGCATACCTCGCAGATGCACCTCGCAGACATTCATCGCAAGAGCATCTCGAAGGTGTGCGCACAGGCACAGCCCACAGGTGTACCTCAGGCACAAGCGCCCCTCCCAGGTGAGCTCACAGGTGCATTTCATAGGCTTGTCTCGTGAGTCTGTCTCCAACCGAAACAAGAGCCCACCCTTTCAGGGCTGTGCAGGGGCCCCAGGTAACATCAGTGGGTGTGTCAGAAAGTGAGACGAGGGAGGGCAGGAGCCAACCCAGAATGTGTTGCTGAGCAGTTGTCCTGGGGCCCCCAAGGTGGGCAGCTGGGGTATTTACACACAACCCCGTGAGTCACAGGTCAAGGGCTTCTCCAGGGGCGTTAACTTCTGGTGTCTCTGGGCTCTCACACCTGCGAATACTGCAGGCTCAGGGGCAAGGAAACCCACAGGTGAAGTGACACAGGTACCACAGGGAAGGTGTGGTGGGCACACTGTGTAACGGAGGGTTGGAGCAGGGCTCACCTATGCTCTGGGCTCTCTTCTGCTCCAACCCACCACCCCAGGTTTCCGGCTAGCGCCCTGAGCTCCTCAGCCAGCCCCTCCTCTGCTCCCCACCCGTTCTGCCAGGAGCCCCCTCTGCTCCACCAACACTGAGTACATCGTGCCTCTGAGCCCATGGCCATGCCATTCCCACTGCTGCGACCCAGCCCTGCAGTTGCCAGACATAGATGCATCCCTCACCGAAGGGCCTCCCCTGCCCCAGGCAGGTAAGCTGCACATCTACACCCCGTTTCCTCAGCCCTGCAAGGAAGGAGCCAGCTGGCAGGAGCGGGGTGCAGAGGCAGGGAGGGTTGTGCAGCCCTGAGTGAGCCTCAGGATGGGGCGAGCCAAGGATTTGGGAAGCGTCCCCCACAAAGACTCTGCTGCCCTGGGCCTCTCGGCCAGATGGCTGCCTCATTGGCATGGCCCTCACATCAGGCGTAATTTGGACTGCAGCTCTGAGTGTCTGGAGACAATATGCTGGAAGGCTCTGGAAGCTGTCTGGGGACTGAATTCAGGGCAAGGTGACCCCCAACCCTGGCCCCAAATCCGAGCACCACAGCACCCCATCCACAGCACCTGCCTCCCTGCTCTCCCCCAGTCCCCAGGCAGAACTCACTATTTTTAGGAAAAGTGGGATGCTCAGAGCAGATCCCTGAAAGGAGTCTGCTGCATGACTAAGCACAGGCAGGAATGTCATAGCACAAGGGCCTGCGCCGGCGCTCGGCCAGCTGGGCCCATTGTGGCCAGCCCAGCTGCCAGGCGCCAGCCCAGAGCCCACGCGGAAGGTCCCCCGGAACCAAGGCTTGTGCTGAGAAAACGTGTCTGAGCCCAAGAAGTTCCCTGGCCCCACAATCACACATGCATGCACACTCACACGTGTGTGCATATATGCATGCTCCCACACGCACAAACACATTTTTGCCAGCTGAATGCAGTGAAATGCAGAAGCACACACAAATCCCGCATCCTGGTTAAAAGGTAACATGAGGGAACCTTAGGCCTTTTCCTCAGGCAAGGCCCCTGGTTCGTGATTCCTGGTCCTTGGCTTGGAGAGGCCTAAAGTTCTTCCAACAAAACTGTTCTGCCTCTGCCTCTGCCTCTCCCTTTGTGGACAGAAACGTGGCTGCTGCCTCAGAAGATGAGTCCAGAATGCCAGGTGCCCACCTGGCACGCCTCATGGATGTACCTCACAGACATTCTGCTGGGTGATGTGCACAGCCGGTTCACACTGCGGACGTAGCTCCGACCCCCAACCTTCCAGCAGTCCCTGGGCATGCACACGCATGCACACTCATGCACGTGCACACCCAGCCCACATGCACACGCAGGCACATGCACGCCCAACACACCTGTACGTGCACACCCAGCGTGAACACACACACTCATGCGTATGCACACACATTGCACGCCAGCGGCTGGAGAGTCAGACAGACACAGAACAAGCCACCCCGTTTGAATCCAACCTTTTTGTCACGTCATGGCCCACAAAGAAGCTAATCCCTGTATGGCACCCAGGCAGGTGGATAAGGAGAGAGGATCTGCCTGCTGTCCAGGCACGCTGGTCACTGTTTGAGGCACAACCAGGAACAATCTCGTCTATAGAACATGGCAGTACCTGCAGTGTGGTTGTGGACTCTGTGAGGAGGGGGTCTGGCAGTTTGAATGAAGGTTGCCCGGTAAGTAGGAATGGGGCCAGGGAAAAAGATGTGTGGTGGGGGTTCACTGAGACTTCTAAGGGCACTAGCTCTTAACAGAGAAGCTCTGTTGTGCACCCAGGTGACCTATTCTCACATGCAAAGCCCTCACCTGCAAGACCAAATGCCCAGGCCACCTCCTCACCATCAGAGAGAAAGGAAGGTCTCTGCAAACCCCCATCTTGTGGCCCGACCTCCACACTGGATGCCGGACCATCTTCCTCCCTTCTCCTCACTTCCTTCCATGAGGACGGAGCCGTGGAGCTGCATTTGTTGACCTCTGGCACCATAGGAGGGTCCCCCTCTCCCTGCCTGGGGCTGGGCTGCAGTTCCCCGAGGGGGAGAGCTGGTGCCCCACCTCTCGAGCACACCTGAGCCCAGGTATGAGGGCCAGGAGATGTGGGGATGCCTGTTGGGCCATCCAGAATTATCAGGCAATCCCCCAGGCAGAAAGGGTCACGGTGTTTGTGGGATTACCCCTCTGGAGGATTAGGTGCGAGGGGCTGCTCCGGTGGAAGCCAACTCCCTACCCCCAGCTTCCCAGGACCCCTGCCACAGGCAGAAGCCCCTGAGCTCCCATCATCACCCACCCCTGGGAAAATCAGACCAAGTCCAAGATCTAAGGCAAGGGGGGCAAGCGTGGGTGAGTCAGCTGGCGTCCTCCCAGTCCTCAGTAATCGTCACTAAGAAAGGCTTTGCTGATGACAGTGTTTGCTGGGAGTCTGTGTGTGCCTGGGGACCGGCCACGACTCCTGGACGGGCAGTGGGACACCATGAGCCTCAGCGGGGAGCAGGTGCAGCAGTTCCTTGACCAGAACCCCAGTTTCGCGGACCAGTACTTTGGGAAGAAGCTGAGCCCCGAGAATGTGGCTGGCGCCCACGAGGACGGACAGCCGGTGGACTGTGCCAGCTTCCGCGAGCTGTGCCAGGTGGAGGAGAGCACGGCCCTCTTCGAGCTGGTGCAGGACATGCAGGAGAGTGTGAACATGGAGCGGGTGGTCTTCAAGATCCTGCGACGCCTCTGCACCATCCTGCGTGCCGACCGCTGCAGCCTCTTCATGTACCGCCAGCGCAACGGTGTGGCTGAGCTCGCCACGCGCCTCTTCAGCGTGCAGCCCGGCAGCGTCCTAGAGGACTGCCTGGTGCCCCCCGACTCTGAGATCGTCTTCCCACTGGACATTGGGGTGGTGGGCCACGTGGCTCAGACCAAGAAGATGGTGAACATCAAGGACGTGACAGAGGTGGGTTCCGGGCCACGACTGGTGCGGTTGGCGAGAGGTCCCTACCCGTCCCACGGCCAGCCTGCGGGCCATGTGGGGACCTCTTCTTTTAGGAAGACAGCCTGGGGCAGTGGGGTGAGCGGGGTGAGTGGGGCGGCTTGGTCCAGAGCTCACAGAAAGGAAGGAAGCCAGCCTTGAGGTGGCTGGGAGGGTGGCCCGGACAGGCCCTGCTGCCTCCCTGACGCATAGGCCCCTGCTGCACAGGAGCTTGGGGGGGGGGGAGGGGGTGGGGGGGAAGGGGTCAGAGCAGGGAGCTGTGCAAAGGCCCAGAAAGGAAGGGCCAGTTGACCCTGGAGCCTGGAACTCACAACCCCATAGGAGACCATGCTGCTTGCTCGCACAGGCAAGTTTGGGGGTTCGGGAGAAGCAGCAGGGAGACCAGGGCTGGTCCAGGCGGCGCAGGAAGGGTAGGCAGGAATTCGTGTTGCTGAGAAACAGGACAGGCTCTTGTTGGGTGGGAAGGAGGGCGAGTGTGGGGCTAGCACAGCAGGAGGACAGGGGCCCTGGGGTGGAGGCCAGGGCGGGTGGCACTTGAGGGAAGGAGGTGCCTGTTGGACACGTGTGAGGGGCAAGGGCCTCCAATGTGGGCATGGGGTTGAGGAGCTCCTAGAAGGAGCAGGAAGAGGCCGCTGGGGCAGAATGGGAGCCACTGCCTTCTCCCCTCTTCTCCCTTCTCGCCTTGAGAGGGGCAAGCAGGAGCCCTGAGCTGGACCAGCCTCTTCCACTTTCAGTGAAGGAATCTAGAGCGGGTTGCCCACCAGGGTGGGCTTCTCTCAAAACAGCTTCTGTCCCCTAGTTCCTGGAGGCGAACAGACACGTGCACATCCCCCCAGGTCCCTTGGGAAGGAAGTGGTGGCAATCCTCTTAAACTTATCTGCTCTGAACAACCCCAGGTCCAGCGACCTGAATATAGTAATCTCTGGGATTAGCTTCATCTCCACTCCCGTTTAAGAAATGGGTCACCCATGCATCAGAATATCAGGAGCCTGAATTAACAGGAAAATAAGGAATTCGGCAGTGGGGAAAGGTGCGGGGGGCTTGCACTGAGTGGCTTCCCCTGCTCCTTCTCTCTCTACATCTTGACCCCTCCCTTCCTGAGTCTGAGGCAGACCCCTCAGCCCCCAGGGGCCTGTCCTCCGACTGGCCTCCCAAGCCTGTGCTGGGTGAGGGTCTGGGTCAGGTGGCGTGGCCATCCTGGGTCCTGTGCCTCCTCTATCCCTGGGCCCTCGGCTTCCTCAGACCCTTCCGCCTCCATGAGGACAGCCTGCCCTAATCTGTCCCCCGGTGGGCCAGGGGCATAGCATTGGCCTCAGTCTTCAGGGCTGTGCTGGCTCTTGTTTATCTCAGACGCGGTAGCACTGAGAACAGAGCCCACATCAGCCAAAAAGCACACTTCCATTAAGTGTGTCACAAAGCTCTAAGCGTTGCCGATGTCAGGCTCCCAGACCCAGGTTGTCGGCAAAGGGGATACTGAGACAGAGCCTTGCTCCGTCCGAGGCTCCAGCACCCTACTCGCGGGATGAGAAAAGCATGGAAGCTGTTTTCGGAGGGTAGTGTGTGCCAGCGGGGCAGGGAACCCTTGCAGGCAGCCGGGACAGCCAGTGTGTGGTGGCAGGAGGACACCGCAGGGCTGCAACATCACCCCACCACTACTTTGCAGCTCCTAAGACCCCCAAGGGTTCATGGCAAGCAGCCAGGCAGAAGGGACATGGTTCTGGGACAGTCTCTGACTCCCCTCCAAAGAGCTGTGGGCCCAGAAACAGTCCATCACAAGGGTCCCGCGTATTGCCAAGGCATCCAGACCCCAGTTGGGGCAGCCAGCCGTTGGGGGGTCGAAGGAGGCTAGACTGGCATTAGGGGCACGGCTTTGTGGGGAAGGTCTAGGAGCCAGGCCAACTCTGAAGAGGGAGGAGGGCGACAGCACCAGGCCGGCAGTGCAGAACATGGATAGATGCTGCAGGAGAGCAATGAAGAGGGTCTGGGCAGTAGGGGCAGGGTTAGGGGCACTTTCGAGCAGTCACGGGACCCCTAGACCCACTGAGGCCAAGGGGGAGGGAGGTGCCAAGGAGACACCAAGTTCCCCTCCATGGGGTGGTGGGTGGCTTCCAACCCCTGGACTGGGAGCACGAGAGGGCAGACGTTTCGGGAATGAGGTTTAGGATGCCGTGGGGCTGGGGCTGCTCCTACTCTCACACTCTGCTACAGGAAGCTCTGGTTCCAGGGCTTCTGGGAGCCTGAGCATAGCCCCCTGCCCACAGTGTGGTAGGGGCTCTGAGTGAGGTGGGGTCTGCTTCAGCAGAGAAGCCGGGGTGGGAGCGTTGAATGGACACAGTGGAGAAGAAGACGCAGGCAGGGAGCCTGATTGGGCACAGGGTACGAGGGTGTGGCACGCAGGTGACTCCAGCCCTGGGGTGACTCTGCTCAGACCGCACAACTCTGGGCCAGAACCTTCCTGAGGCTCCCTTCACCTTGTACCTAGGGTGTTGTGGGAGCTGACGAGCTACCTGCAGGGACAAGGAGAGGCTACAGCCACGGGCGTCAGAGTTAGGGTCCCAGTGTGGCAGGAACAAGAGGGGGTGTTGGTACGGAGGGGGGCACCTGGGAGTGGGGGTGCTGCTATGGCGGGGGGCACCTGGGAGCAGGGGTGCTGGTGGGACCCCAGGTGGGAAGAGGGGAACACAGCTGAAGGGCAGGAAGGAAAGTCTGGGGCAGAGTCGAGGGCCTGCCAAGAGACCCAGCCGTGTGGCCAGGAAGGTAACTGGAGAGCTCACAAACACCGAGGATGGGAGCGTGAAAAGGGCCCTGAGCTCGTGCCTGTGCTCGGCCTGGGGTGGGGTGGAACACCCCCTTTTGTGTCACGGAACACTGGTGCCACTCCCCACGCTGCTGCCACCTCCGGGGCTCAGTACTGATTTCCCTTTGTGGCTGCAGGTGACAGCTACCTCTCCAATCATCAGGCAGGAGAGGAACTGAGAAGATTGGTGCCAGACGCATGCACCTCTTCGTGAGAACATGGGATGTCCTCGTCCCCAGCAGGCTTCCTCTGACCTCCCATTGGCCTGAACTGTGGCCCTGCTGCCCATGCAAGGGAGTCTGGGCAGCGGACGCAGCGTCCTTGGGCCACATGAGGGCGGAGCCACAGAGAAGGCGCGGGAAGTCACATGGGGTCAGTGACTCCTCTGTCTGCCACAGGACCAACAGTCCTTGAGTAAACCCCAAAGAGCTCTTTTAACAAGTAATAATAACCAAATGTAGGGAGCGTTTACGGAGATTGCCTCGCTCAACCCAAGCTGACGGGTGAAGAGAGCAGCCCAGGGCTGTCCCACCCTTGCTGGAGGTGACACGGTGACAAGCCCAGGCCCTGACCCAAGCAGCCCAACCCTGAGCCATCCACTGCAGCTCTGTGTCTGGTCACTTGGGCCTCATGTAAATAAATATGAGCACCAGGAAGTATGAGGGTAGAGCTGGAGTCACATCCACTCTGAAGGACAGCCCCAGTCACCTGGGGGACCTCATCCTGGTGACACTCCGTCCCTTGTTCCCTGTGGGAAATCCGTCAATCAGCTCCCAATCAAGGAGCGACCCGGAGGAGCAACCCTAAAGCTAGCGGGACTTGCCCTGGGGGCCAGACGCGGACACATGCCTTATCGTAGGGGCAACGGACCCCACGGAGCACCTGCTGGCTGGAGCATGACCCCAGGAGACTCCCAGGGGACCCTCCACCCCGACTCACACTCACCCTTTATTTAGCCAACACACTTTTTGGGAAGGAGCATGTGGGGGCTGGCCCAGAGGGAGGTGAAGGTAGGAGAGGGCGGCCTGATCTAGGAGGGGCTTTGGGACAGGTATCCAACAGACCTGCTTAACCGGATGACAGCAGGTGCGGAGGGACCCAGGCCTGCCACATCCAGGCTTGTGAGGGCTCAGCAGAGTCTATGATGGAGAGCTGGGGTAATTGGCTCCAAATCGAGGGATAGGGACTGCGCCAGGCTAGAGCCACAAGGACAGGCCACGGGCTACGTCTTCCTGTGCTGCCTGGGCTCCCGACGCCAGCACCTGGGTCTTAGCACTGGCCTGGGCAGTGGACTCTGTGCAGCTTAGGCCCGGCCTCCCCGGGGTCAGGGTGGGCCACGTCCACAGACTGACTGCCTCTCTTTTCTCCCCTCTTGCTGCCCAGTGTCCCCACTTCAGCTCCTTTGCTGATGAGTTGACCGATTATGTGACAAAGAACATCCTGGCCACACCCATCATGAATGGCAAAGACGTCGTGGCCGTCATCATGGCCGTGAACAAGCTTGACGGCCCGTGCTTCACAAGCGAAGATGAAGACGTGAGTGTTGGGGGCCCTTGCGGGCATGGGTGCCTCCGTGTGTAGGCCACCCCGTCCCCAGGTCTGTCCTGTGCTGGCGGGGCACGCGTGTGTTCTCTTGGTGTCTGGGTGTAGACCTCCCCTCCTCTTAGCTCTGAGAGCTCGCGCATGTGTGTCTCCTGCACGCCTTGGGCCTGCGTGCGCTGAGATCAGTGCTGCGTACGGGCCCTGCTCCGGGCAGCCGGGCGTCTCTGCACCCTTGCACACCCGAACGCCTTCTGAAAACTGGGGTTTTGAACTCGTGCTGTTATAATCCCCGTCTCAGGTTTTCCTGAAGTACCTGAATTTTGGCACGTTGAACCTGAAGATCTACCACCTGAGCTACCTGCACAACTGTGAGACACGCCGAGGCCAGGTACCCGCGCGTGCACCCGGCCAGGGCCATCCCGCCCCAGCCTCCCAGCCCTCCAAGATGTCCAAGTGTGTCCAGGTCCCCGTGTCAGTCTCTCTGGACAGAGACAGTGCGTGTCCAAGCTGGGCCAGTTCCAGAGAGCTCCAGGGAGCTTCCCATGGCTTTTTGTGGTTGCGGTGTGATGCTGTGAGTGGGCCGGCTACAGCGAGGCAGTGTTGGGAAGCCGTCGTGCGGCTGGGACTCCAGAGAGGTTGGGTCTCTCATCCCGTCTGCCCACCCTGACCCTGACCGGGCGGGTATGGGTGCCTGTGAATGCTGCAGGCACTCCTTAGAAGCTCCCTCAAACCCTCTGTGGCAGGAGCTGGGGCAGGAGAAGAATGGACAACAGCCACTCATTGCCTGAGTCTCCTGGTGGGTTCAGCCCTTGCTACACAGGATAGCAATTGCTTCCAGGGCTGGAATCTGCTTCCCCCCAGCGAGGAGGGTGTGGGGCCTGATGCAAGCAAGGTGGGGCCTTGTGTTTCGGGAAGAGGTGCAGAGCTCACGGGCACATGAGGTAGGTTCCCTCTGTGTCCTCCTGCCTCGGGCCAGGGCCCACTGGAGCCCTGGGAGACAGTGAGTGGGCCTGGCAAGAGGACAGAAAGGCAGCTCCTGACACTCCGGGCCTTGGGCTGGGAAAGCTGTACGAGACGTGGCCTTCAGGCTGAGCCTCAGAAGATGCTGAGGATGAACTGGTCACTCTAGGCCATCCCCACTGTCTGTTCTGTCTGCAAACGCTGGGTGCATCCTGGGCACCTGCTGTAAACTTGCTTAAAATGATGAGAGGTTCCTGTGCTTCTCTCAGAAAGGTTGTCTGGGAGCCCCCTCCCGACCCACGAGCTACAGAAGGAGCAGCCTAGGCAGGTGGTCTGGGATCCCCTGAGGATCTTTTGGCCAGAGGCCAGCCCTATTGATAGAGAAGAAAAAAGCCTCTGAGAGAGACCTCCCACAGGCTATGGCCACATGGGGCTAGGGCCAAAGCCCAGGGGGACAAGGCTGGCCATCCTGGTGCTCCAGCATGTCTGTGCAGAGGGGGTGATGGGAGGATCCTCTGGTGAGGACAAGAGGGTGCCCTGGGCAGAAAGAAAAACATGGCCTGAGGCCTTAAAGGACATGATTGCTCAGTTGGGGGCTGGTCAGGCAGGGCACAGAGCCGGCGGGGGAACAGCTTAAAGGGCTGTGAGGCCGGCATGACACTGGCATCTAGAAAGGCCACCAGGTTGACGGTGCCCTTTGGAGGGAAATCGCTGTGAGCCCCACACTGTGGGAACAGGGGTTTGCACCGGAGATATGTCTCCCCTCGCCCATTTATTAATTTATGCAATAACTTATTTTCATCAGTTCGGAGTCCTGAGTATTTCGATTACAACCCTAGTCAACTTTATTGATTTTGTTGTTCAATCTGTTCTGACTATAGCCACTGGGAGCCTCTCAGTGAGCTCCTGTGCCATCTGACATAACCCATTGACCCCATTATTCTGGGGTGTTTTTGTTTGTTGGGTTGGTGGATGGGTAGGTTTCTTGGTTTGGCGGGGGGAGGGTTTGCACATCACTTTCTTTCTATTTTAATTTTTTTTTTTACATTTATTTATTTTTGAGAGACAGAGCACAAGTGGGGGAGGAGCAGAGAGAACATCACTTACTTTCTGATGCTCCAGGGTCATTTGTATATTTCCTGTCCAGTCCTGAAATCAGCAATTCCTCAAGGAGCCCTGGTTCCTTGTATCGGGGAATGTCTTAGAAACAAAGATCTGGGCACTGGGTGTGCTCCTTGCTACCGGGGTGTCAGCTTCAAGGTCTGGTCAGCTGACAGAGTAAGGAAGTCTATGTGTGCATACTAGCCTGTGCATAGACACATCTACAAATATTTCTACATGTAACCATGAACCCATATTAAGTTAAACTTGAGTTCTTGCTGGTGTCCACAATGTAACCTGACACCACAAGGATGTTCTGGCCTCCTCCTCTTTCTGGTAAGCAAGTTTCCACTCTGACAGTGAGATACCTGGCTTCTGTCATCCACCACTCATTTACTTAATTGTTCAATTCTAGTGCATGTGCGCAGCAAGAACAGAATTGTTAACCCATGGGATACAACTTTACTAAGCAGAGGACAGTGTTTAGTCTTACAAGTCTCTGCTCATTTCCAAAAATACTTCCATCAGCACCTTTTCTCTGCCTCCTTCAGTGAGGTAATTTCAAGTGTTACAGTTTGATTTTCTTGTCAGAGTCTGCATTCTTTCATCCCCCCCCCCCCATCTGCTAAATGACTGTGCTATTGGCACACATTAAGGTTCATTCTTTGTGCTGTAAATTTCTACCGGTCTTAACAAATGCATCATGATAGTTATAAACTCTCACAGTATCAAAAAGAATAATTTCACTGCCCTGAAAATCCCCTGTGTTCCACCGTTCACCTCTCTCTCCCCATCTCCACTGAACCACTGGCAACCACTGATCTTTTTACTGTCTCCACAGTTTTACCTCTTCCAGAATGTCATATAGTTAGAACCATGCGGTGTGTAGCTTTTCAGATTGGCTTCTTTCCCTTAGTAAAAGGCATTTAAGATTCCTCCACGTCTTGGGCCGCCTGGGGGGCTTAGTTGGTTAAGCGTCTGACTTAGGCTCAGGTCATGATCTCACGGTTTGTGAGTTTGAGCCCTATGTGGGGCTCTATGCTCCCAGCCCAGAGCCTGGAGCCTGCTTCAGATTCTGGGTCTCCCTTTCTCTCTGCCCGTCCCCCCCCCTCAAAAAAATGAATAAGCATTAAAAAAAATTTAAGGGCACCTGGGTGGGTCAGTCAGTTGAGCATCCAACTTTGGCTCAGGTCATGATCTTGCAGTTCAGTTCACGAGTTCAAGCCTCACATCGGACTCACTGCTGTCAGCGCAGAGCCCGATTTGGATCTTCTGTCCCCTTCTCTCTGCTCCTGCCCTGCTTGTTCTCTCACTCTCTCTCTCTCTCTTTCTCTCTCTCTCAAAAATAAATAAACATTATATTTTTTTTTACTCTAAGATCCTTCCAAGTCTTTTTATGGCTTGATAGCTCATTTCTTTTTAGTGCTAAATAACATTCCATTGTCTGGATGGACCACATTCACCTATGGAAAGACATCTTGATTGTTCCCAGTTTGGAGCAATTGTGAACAAAATTGTTAAAAACATTTGTGTGCAGGTTTTTGTGTGGATGTAAGTTTTCAATTCAGCTGAGTATATACGAGGAGTGGAACTGCTGAATAACATGGTATAATTACATTTAACTCTTTAAAAATTTTTTTTCAATTTTTTTTTTTTTTTTTTGAGAGAGAGACAGAGAGAGAGTGTGTGTGAGCTGGGGAGAGACAGAGAGAGAGACACAGAATCTGAAGCAGGCTCCAGGCTCCAAGCTGTCAGCACAGAGCCCGACGCGGGGCTGGAACTCACGAACCGTGAGATCATGACCTGAGCTGAAGTCAGCTGTTCAACCAACTGAGCCTCCCAGGTGCCCCTAATTGTACTTAACTTTGTGAGAAACTGCCAAAAAGCAACTGTGCTATTTTGCATTCCTATCAACAATGAATGAGAATTCCTATCATCAGTTTTCAGTATTGTCAGTTACTTGGATTTTAGTCATCCTAATAGGTGTATCTCATTTTTGTTTTGATTTACAATCCCTAATGATGAATGCTATTGAGCATCTTTTCTTTCCTTTTCTTTCTGGATTTTTCTTTTTTCTTCTTTTTAACTTTATTTTTTATTTTTTTAAATTTACATCCAAATTAGTTAGCATATAGTGTAACAATGATTCCAGGAGTAGATTCCTCAGTGTCCCTTACCCGTTTATCCCATCCCCCCTCCCACAACCCCTCCAGCAACCCTGTTTGTTCTCCATATTTATGAGTCTCTTCTGTTTTGTCCCCCTCCCTGTTTTTATATTATTTTTGTTCCCCTTCCCTTATGTTCATCTGTTTTGTCTCTTAAAGTCCTCATGTGAGTGAAGTCATATGATTTTTGTCTTTCTCTGACTAATTTCACTAGCATAATACCCTCCAGTTCCATCCACATAGTTGCAAACGGCAAGATTTCATTCTTTTTGATTGCAAGTAATACTCCAGTGTGTGTGTGTGTGTGTGTGTGTGTGTGTGTGTGTGTGTGTATACCATATTTTCTTTATCCATTCATCCATCGATGGACATGTGGGTTCTTTCCATAATTTGGCTATTATTGATAGTGCTGCTATAAACGTGGGGGTGCATGTGTCCATTCGAAAATGGCATACCTGTATCCCCTGGATAAATGCCTAGTAGTGCAATTGCTGGGTCATAGGGTAGTTCTATTTTTAGTTTCTTGAGGAACCTCCATACTGTTTTCCAGAGTGGCTGCACCAGCTTGCATTTCCACCAACAATGCAAAAGAGATCCTCTTTCTCTGCATCCTCACCAACATCTGTTGTTGCCTGAGTTGTTAGTGTTAGCCATTCTGACAGGTGTAAGGTGGTATCTCATTGTGGTTTTGATTTGTATTTCCCTGATGATGAGTGATGATGAGCATTTTTTCATATGTCGGTTGGCCATCTGGATGTCTTCTTTGGAGAAGTGTCTATTCATGTCTTTTGCCCATTTCTTCACTGGATTATTTGTTTTTTGGGTGTTGAGTTTGATAAGTTCTTTGTAGATTTTGGATACTAACCCTCTATCTGATATGTCATTTGCAAATATCTTCTCCCATTCTGTCAGTTGCCTTTTAGTTTTGCTGATTGTTTCCTTCGCTGTGCAGAAGCTTTTTATTTTGATGAGGTCCCAGTAGTTCATTTTTACTTTTGTTTCCCTTGCCTCCAGAGACGTGTTGAGTAAGAAGTTGCTGTGGGCAAGATCAAAGAGGCTTTTGCCTGCTTTCTCCTCAAGGATTTTGATGGCTTCCTGTCTTACATTGAGGTGTTTCATCCATTTTGAGTTTCTTTTTGTGTCTGGTGTAAGAAAGTGGTCCAGGTTCATTCTTCTGCATGTCGCTATCCAGTTTTCCCAGCACCACTTGCTGAAGAGACTGTCTTTATTCCATTAGATATTCTTTCCTGCTTTGTCAAAGATTAGTTGGCCATACATTTGTAGGTCCATTTCTGGGTTCTCTATTCTATTCCATTGATTTGAATGTCTGTTCTTGTGCCAGAGCATCTTTTCATATACTATTTGACATCTTTATATCTTATTCTTTGGTGAAGTGTCTGTTCAGATATTTGCCCATTTTTAAATTAGTTTTCTGCTTTCATTTTTAAAGTTTTTATAAATTTTGGATGCAAGTCCTTTATCAGATTTCTGTTTTGCAAATATTTTCTCCAAGGGTATAGCTTGCCTCCTCACTCTCTTAACAGTGTGTTTGGAAAAACAGAAGTTTTAAATTTTAATAAAGTCCAACTTATCAATTTTTCCTTCATGAATTATAGTTAGATGTTGTATCTCAAAACTCATCACCATGTCAATTGATACATGAATGGATAAAGAAGACAAGGCATATATATATATATATATATATATATATATATAGTGGAATATTACTCAGCCATAAAAGAGAATGCAATCTTGGCATTTGTAACAATATGGATGGAGCTAGAATATATCATGCTAAGCTAAATAAGTCAGTCAGAGAAAGACAAATCATACCATATGGTTTCATTTGTATGTGGAATTTAAGAAACCAAACAAACAAGCAAAGGGGAAAAGAGAGAGAGAGAGAAAGGCAAACCAAGAAACAGACTTCTAACTACAGAGAACACACTGAAGGTTAGCATAGAGGAAGTGGGTGGAGGGATGGAGGAAGTAGGTGATGGGGACTACAGAGGGCACTCGTGGTGATGAGCACCGGGTGATGTCTGGTACTGTTGAATCACTATATTGCATACCTGATTTAACATAGCACTATATGTTAACTAACTGGAATTAAAATAAAAACTTAAAAAAAAACACCTCATCACCAAACTCAAGGTCATCCATATTTTCTTCTATATCATCTTTTAGGAGTTTTATAGTTTTGTGTTTTAATTTCTTTCAATGTTTATTCATTTTTTGAGAGAGAGAGAGAACATAGCGTGAGTGGGAGGGGTAGAGACAGAGAGCACAGAATCAGAATCAGGCTCCAGGCAGGGCTTGAACCCACAAACTGAGATCATGACCTGAAACAAAGTCAGAAGCTTAACTGACTGAGCCACCCAGGCACCCCTATAATTTTGTGTTTTATAGTTAGGTCTATGAGTTAATCCTTGTGAAAAGTGTCAGGTCTGGGTCTAAACACACTTGTTTGCATATGGATGTCAAATTGTGCAAAGATGAACCTTTCTCCATTGAATTGCCTTTGTTCCTTCATCTAACTGCAGTTGTCTGAGTCTATTTCTGGGTTCTCTATTCTGTCTTATTCATCTATGTGTCTATTTTTTCACCAATACCATAGTGTCTTTATCATTATAGTTTTATAGCCTTGAAATCAGAAACATCAATTCTCCAACTTGTTTTTTCTGTAGTATTATGCTGGCTATTCCATGGGTGGGGGGAGGGGCCTTTCCAATTAAACTTTAAAATCAGGGGCTCCTGGGTGGCTCAGTCAGTTAAGTGTCTGACTTCGGCTCAGGTCATGATCTCACAGTCCATGAGTTCGAGCCCCGCGTTGGGCTCTGTGCTGACAGCTCAGAGTCCACTGCTTGCTTCGGATTCTATGTCTCCCTCTCTCTCTGACCCTCCCCCGTTCATGCTGTATCTCTCTCTGTCTCAAAAATAAATAAACTTTAAAAAAATTTTTTTAACTTTAAAATCAGTTTGTCTATATCCACAAAGTACCTTGCTGGTATTTTAATTGGGACT
The DNA here is from genome assembly GCF_007474595.2 of Lynx canadensis. Lineage (NCBI taxonomy): Eukaryota > Metazoa > Chordata > Mammalia > Carnivora > Felidae > Lynx > Lynx canadensis. The sequence continues at coordinate 205,818,065 of NC_044306.2, read as the reverse complement.
TCATTTAATCTGTACATCAAGTTGGGAAGAATTGGCAACAATAATGGGTCTTCCAGTTGATGAACAGACAATCTTTCTCCATTTCTTTAGATTTTCTTTGGTTTCTTCAGAATTTTGTAGTTCTTGCATATAGATTCCACATATATTTTGTTAATTTGCACCTAAGTATTCCATTTTTATGCTAATATAAGTGATATTGTGTTCTTAATTTCAAATTCCAATTATTTATTGTTGATATGAAGAAAAGTAACTGACTTTTGCATATTAACCTTATATCCTGTGACCTTAAAACAATCTCTTATTAGTTCCAGGAAGGTTTTTTAAATTGACTCCTTGGTATTTTCACATAAACAATCATATCATCTGCAAACAAAGACAGTTTTATTCCTTCCTTCCCAATCTATATGCATTGCATTTCTTTTTCTTGTCTTATTGCACTTGCTAGGACTTCCAGTACAATGTTGAATATGAGTGGTGAGAGGGGACATCCTTGCTTTACTCCCAATATTAGCAGAAAACATCCACTGTCTCACCATTAAGTTTGATGCTCACTAAAGGTTTTTGTAGAATTTTCATCTAGCTAAGGAAGCTCCCCCTCTGTTTCTATTTTGCATAGAGTTTTTATTCTGAATGAGTGTTGGATTTATGTCAAATACTTTTTCTCCATCAATTGATATGATTGTGTTTTTTTCTTCTTCAGCCTGTTAATGTGGTAGATTATATTAATTGATTTTCAAATGTTGAAACAGCCTTGTATCCCTGGGAAAAATACCACTTAGTTGTGGAGCATAATTATTTTTATACATTACTGGATTGATTTTGCTAATATTTTATTATGAATTTTTGCATCTAGGGGAACTGGGTGGCTCAGTCCATTAAGCAACTGAGTCTTGATTTTGTGTCAGGTCATGATCTCATGGTTTGACATAATTTCTTCCCTGTGTTTGGTAGAATTCATCAATGAATTCATCAAGGACTGGTACTTTCTTTTTGGAAGATTATGAATTATTGTTCTAATGTCTTTAATATGTACAGTTCTGGGGATGCCTGGGTGGCTCAGTCAGTTAAGCATCCAACTCTTGGTTTCAGCTCAGGTCATGATCTCACAGTTCGTGAGTTTGAGCCCCACATTGGGTTCTGTGCAGACAGCTCAGTGCTTGTTTGGTATTTTCTCTCTCCCTCCCTCTTTGCCCCTCCCCTATTTGTTCACTCTCTCTCTCACTTTCTCTCTCTTTCTCAAAATTAACAAATAAACTTTAAAAAATGTTAAATGCATACAGTTCTATTCAGAGTATTCTATTTCACCTTATGTGGGTGTTGGCAGTTTGTGTCTTTCAAGGCATTAAAAAAATCATTTTACCTACGTTGTCACATTTTGGGGCATAGTGTTGTTCTTAATGTTTACTATTTATGTATTATTTTTTTTTTCCTGCTTGCTTTATGCTTAAATTGGTTTTCTTTTTATAGTTTATTTTCTAGTTCTTTTTCTAGATTATTGATTTTGGATCTTGCTTCTCTTCTAATATGTGCATTTAATATCATAAGCATCCCTCTAAGCACCACTTTCACTGCATCCCACAAATTTTAATAAGCTGTATTTTCGTTTTTATTTAGTTCAAACGCTTTATAAATTTCTCTAGAGACTTCTTCTTTGACCCATGTATTATTTAGAAGAGTTTTTTGTCTCATATATTTTGTAATTTTCCAGCTACTTTCTGTTTAATTTTGGATCCTTAGTTTAATTCCACTGTAGTATGATAATATATTACTCCTTGTGGTTTTTATTCTTTCACATTTGTTAAGATGGGTTTTATGGCCCAGAATATGGCCGATGTTGGTGACTGCTCCATGTGACCTTGGAAGTACATATTTTCTGCCATTGTTGCGTGGAGTGTGTGTTGGTGTCCGCTGTCTCCGGTGCTCTTTTGACAGCTCTTACTGATGTTCTGTCTGCCAGATATATCGATTACTGAAAGAAGAGCACTGAAGTTGCTGACCGGTTGCTCTCTCAAGTCCCATCAGTTTTTGCTTCTTGCGATTTGCTGCTCTGTTGTTAGATGCATACGCATTAAGGATGTTATCTTCCTGGAGAAATGACCCCTGTACCATAATGTAATGTCCCTTTTTACACCTGATAATTTTCCTTCTCCTGAAGTCTGCTTTGTCTATAACTGACATGGCTACTCCAGCCTTCTTTTGATTAGTGTTAGCATAGTATATATTTCTCCCTCTCTTTACTTACTTTTCTAATTATCTTTCTTGTGCTAAAAGAAACACTATAAAACTTGGTATCTTAACCATTTTTAAGTCTACAGTTCAGTGGTATTAATTACATTTATATTGTGTAACCATTATCACCATCCATATCCAGAACTCTTTACACATTTCCAAATTGAAACTCTATGCTCACTAAATACTCACCCCCCCCCAGGCCCCTTGTCCCCAGCACCTGGCACCCATCACTCTACTTTCCATCTCCATGATTCTGACTACTCTAAGTACATTATATAGGTGAGATCACACCGCGTTTGTCTTTTTGTGACTGGCTTGTTTCGTTTAACATAGAGTCTTCAAGGTACATCCATGTTGTAGGAAGTATCCAAATTTCTTTCTTTTTTAGGCTGAATAATATTCATTGTCTGGATAGACCACATTTTGCTATCCTTTTGTCCATCAATGGACACTTGGGTTGCTTCCACACTTTATTGTGAATAATACTGTTATAGGTATGGGTGCACAAACATCTCTTTGAGAACTTGCTTTCAATTCTTTTGATTACATACCCAGAAGTGGAATTGCTGGTTCATATGGTAATTCTACTTTTAATTTTGGGGGGAATTGCCATACTGTTTTCCACAGCGGCTACACCATTTTCCATTTTCCATTTTCCCACCAACAATGCACAAGGTTCAAATTTCTCCACATCCTCACCAATACTTGTTGTTTTCTGTGTGTTTTTCATAGTAGCCATACTAATGGGCATGAAGAGGTACTTCATTGTAGTTCTGGTTTGCACTCCCCTAATGATTAGTAGTTATTGATCACCGTTTCACATGTATATTGGCCATTTGTGTATCTTCTTTGGAATGTCTGTTCAAGTCTTTTGCCCACTTTTGAATATGTTTTTTTTCTTTTGTTGTTGAGTTTTAGGGGTTCTCTACATATTCTACATATTCACTCCTTATGAGATACGTGATTTACAAATATTTTATCCCAATTTAAAGGTTGCCTTTTTGACCTGTTGATAGTGTCCTTTGATGCACAAAAGTTTTTAATTTTCAGAAAGTCCAATTTGCCTGTTTTTTTTCTTTTGTTGACTATGCTCTTTGCTGCCCTATCCAAGAAATCATTGCCAAATCCAATGTCATGAAGCTTTTTCCCTATGTTTTCTTTTAAGAGTTGTGTAGTTTTAGGTCTTATGCTTAGGGCCTTGATCCATTCTTAGTTAATTTTTGCAAATGATGTGAGGTAAAGACCCAGCTTAATTCTTGGACTCTCTATTCTATTCCATTGATCTATATGCCTGTCTTTATGCCAGCATTAAGGAAGCTTTGTAGTAAGTTTTAAGTGCAAGAAGTATGAGTCCTCTTTGTTCTTCTTTTTCAAGATTGGCTATTCAGGATCCCTTGAGATTCCTTGAGATACAAACTTTAGGATTTTTTCTAATTTCCACAAAAGAATTTATTCAGATTTTGATAGAGATTACATTGAATCTGTAGGTCACTTTGGGAGGTATTGGTATTGTAACAATATTAACTCTTCCAATTCATGACTAAGGCAGTTCTTTCTCTTTATTTATGTCTTCTTTAATTTACTTCAGCTATGTTTTCTAGCTTTCATTGTTACAATAATGCTACATTTTATAATTATCCATGTATTTGCCTTTATTGAAATCTTTATTTATTCATGAAGCTCTGAGTACCTGTCTTGTGTCCTTTCATTTCACCTACAGGGCTCCCTTTAATATTTCTTTCAGGGCAGATCTAGTGGTAATAAATGTCCTCAACTTCTGTTTACCTGGAAATGTCTTAATTTCTCTCGCAATTTTTAAGGACAGTTTTGCCAGATATAGGATTCTTGGTTGACAGAGTTTTTTTTTTTTTCTTTTAGCACTTTGAATATACCAACCCATTGTCTTCAGACCTCCAAAATTGCTGATAAGAAATCTGCAGACAACCTTACTGAGGATCCCTTGTGTGTGACAAGTCCCTTTTCTCTCACCATTCTCAAGACTCTCTTTGTCTTGGCTTTCAAAAATTTGATTATAATGTGTCTTGGTGTGGATATTTTTAATTCATTTTACTTAGAGTTTGTTGAGCTTCTTGGATATTAATATCCATGTGTTTCATCCAATTTAGATGGTTTCCAGCCATTATTTCTTCACTATTTCTGTGTGTCCTTCTGCCTTGGTAGGGTCTAGCCCACCTCCCTCACAGCTAGTGTCTTGAGTGGCTCTCATTCTGCCCTTGCTCTGTGGTCCCCTCTTCTCCCAGGAGTAGTTAATGCAGCTTTCTCTTGGTCAGGCCCCTTAACTTAATTGCTGTGAGGACATTTCCCCATTTCTTACCATCAGCTGCTCCCAAGCAGTGACCTCAGGCTAAGATTCAAATCCAACCCCATCTTCCCAGGTATGTGCCTCAGAGAGGCAAGTCTGGGAGCATTCTCTTGGCCCTATCCCACCATGCACACTTCCCCCCACTGGGTATTCCTCAGAGGCAGGGGACACAGTTCCCTCCAGGAAAGTTGCATCACAGGAAAAGCCAGGTTTTCAGTTCGCTGCCTGTCATATCCTGAGCCCTTACCTCCCTCTCCAGCTACCCCTGCTAGAGTGCTCCCCTTTATAAACACAAATCAGGGCCTTGTCTGCCGCTGTCATGGACACATCACAGGGTCCTTCTCCCTCTGCATCTTGTCAGCCCACTCCCACTCAGCAGTCAGAGCCATATTTTGAAAACTTAGGTCATGTCACTGGATGACCTCAGGGGCTCCCCTGCACTGCCCTTTCCCTCCTTCTGGCTCTCCCCACCCTTGCTCCACCCCAGCCATTGTCCCTCAAAGGGGCCTTTACACCTGCAGGTCCCTCTGCCAGGAACACTGTTTCCACACACCCTGTGGCTCATCTGCAGAGAGCTCTCCCCTGCCCTGAGCACCCCCACTTGAGCCCCGCATTCCCTACCCAACCCTGCCTCCTGTATCCCCTCTGTCTACTCATCTACTTGCAACAAGCCATAAGGCTGTTTATTCTGTTCATGTTCTAGCACCCCCTGTCCCCACTTAGAAGTGGATTCTGAGACTCAGGGATTTTGGTCTGTCCTGTTGTCCAGTTATGCTAGACCTAAACCAGCAATAAGTATCATTCTGGCAAATGAATTGCCAACGCTTAGGAAATGCATTGTTTCCAGCTCCTCAGACCACACGCGTGTACAGACATGCTTTAAGTCAGAGCTCTACTGTGGGCTTCAACAATGGATTCATGTTTCATTTGGGTGCTTTGATTTTCCACTCAGACATCACCTAGTCCTAGTAAAAAGCTGTTTCTGACACCTCATACTATGAACAACGTTTTTAAGAACCCTAATTAATTTGTGCAGAGCACAGGGCTCTACCTCACAATCCCTTTTGGAGCAGAAACTCTAAAGTAAGTGAAGACTGGCACCAACACGGTTTGTAGTTAAGCCTGGCACCTGCTCCTTGCTTTCTTTCCCCCTTGTGCTGTAGGAGAGCAGCTACTTGGGAATTAAAGCAGTTCTCACGAAGAGGGTGTCCCCCCCCCCCACCTCCTCAAACCTTAGCAGCTCTCAGGGTCCTGAGACCTGCCCTCCATCCCCCAGTCAAGAACTACTCAACCCTGACTATGCTCCCTGCAGACTCCACCCAGGGCCCCCTGCCAGTCCCTTCCTGACAACACCGAGGCCTCTTTAGTCAGAGGTGACAGAACCAACAGGGTGCACATTAGGTTTGGTCAGAGACGGTGGAACTCTCCCTGATCTACCACATCAAGCTGACTGGCCCGCTTTCGCTGAGTGGTCCCCACTCCCCAGCAGTCCTTGTTGCCTCGTCGGTGAGGACTCTGGCCTCTCCACCTTCTAGGCTGCCTGTGTGCCATGGCCTGCTGGCTGGCTGAGAAGACCACAGGATGCACGACCCCTGCCAGGACTAGACAATTTCAGAAAACCACACAGACAGTTGGGAGGAGATGTGCCCTATTCCAGATCATCTTCCACCATAAGTAGCCTCAGGAGCACAGGTGATAGCGAACTGCAGTGGGATAACGAGGAAGCAATAAGGTTGCACATTGGTACATTTGTTTTAATATACTTTTCTTATTTTTGAAGTTTACATCATTTCATTTTAATAATGGCCATGTCTAACCACTGGGCATCACAATCTCTGAAGACTGAGCAACCAGTTCTCAAAAGCTTACAACTCACTAAGAGCCCTGGGAGCCAAGGCTGACCAGAGCTCACTGGCTCACCTTTCTTGTCTGCCCCCCACCCTCCACACATCCTGACCTCTCCCTCCTGGAGTATGAGTGCCAGGTTGGGCCTCACAAGACCAGCCTCTCCATTCCAGGAGGCTGTACAGGCCTCTGTGTTGTCCGTCCCCACATGCAATTGGGCGCCAGGGCCCAACTGGGCTCCTCACCATCACCCCCATATTTCTCATTTTGGAGCACGAATCTATGAGGGGCAACACTGCAGCCCCCGGCTGATCCTGGCTCCCGGTCCCTCCATCACCTGGTGCTGGGTTCACATAACATGTGGCGGCACTGGTGTGCTGATGACAGCAGGCACAGGCTTGAGGTCAACATGTGGTGGCCACTCCCTGGAAAGGAGCTGAGGTCCAGAAGACGAGAAGTGAGCTGCACCCCGAACGGTGGGACATGTCCTGAGCCACACGAGGCCCCAGTCTGATTCCACAAGTTTTCCTACGTTTTAAAGGCTGGATTTCACTTAAGAATCTGGGTTTCTAACTTCTCTTGAAAGTCTGGGGCCCATTTACGGACCCTTATGTTTACTCCCTGAGGGTCCTGGCCTGCTAATCTCCAGCAGGCAACATAGACGTTGTCGGCCAACGGGTGTCAGAACTCTCCTTGGTCTGAAGTCAGGGGAGGGGGAGGCTATGTGGGAACTGGATGAGCAGGAGCAGCCTCAGATGGTCCCAGGTTGGAATCAAGGCGGTGGCAGAGAGGGCATCCGGGAGGCCCAAGCCACTGGGGATTCAGGAACAGCACCCCAGAGTGACACAGAACAGGGACCGCATGAGACACCTCGCTGAAGTTCCAGAGCACTCCGGGGCCGGAGGTCACAAGAACCGTTGCCGAGACAGAGAGGGTGCTATGTCGACCAGGGACTAAAATGCTCTAAATTCTGACTGCACAGGTGTGTGCCAACATAAAAATCCACCCAGCTGTGTTCCACCGCACTCGCCTACCGAATGTGCCAGACTCAACTCAGAAAGTTAAAAAAGGAAACAGGGAGAGAGGGGAATGCAGAGGCCCTCAGTGAGCCAGGACGCCTGGCTTCAGAACACTTGGATGTGTTGCCTAACCTGCTAAGCCCCTATTTCCTCAAGGCCATGGAGAACCTGCTTCGGAGCAGAGTCCAGCAAGTGGCAACGGGCCCCTGGTCTGACTGGAGCGGCCGAGGGGCGGGGCGTGACAGGAGGCGCTCTGCAAGGAGGGCAGGATGGGACGGGGTGCGGGGTCGCGGAGGGTGTCCCTCAGATGCTATGCTGTGAGGCACAAGTCCTTCTGCTCGCTGTCCTCCTCCGGGGGGACAGGCTTTGGGGACCAAAGTACTCAGGTGACTCAAAACTTGGATGTGCAGCTCAGGCATACACCCCTGCCTGTGCTCCAGCAGGACCGGGGACAGCTGACCCTGACGTCTCTGAGCACCCAGCCTTCCCCCCGCCTGACTCCCCCAATTCTTATATCTCTGGTGTGTGTTCTGGTCCTAGTCAGGGCTGTGTGCCCAGGGGAAGCTTGGTGAGTATCTGTGGAGTGCACACCCAGGTGGCTAACACACTCATGTGCACACTCACAGACATGGGCTCCCGAAAGCCAAGCACTCTTCTCGGAGCCCAACTCCTGCTCCATCATTCCTCTTCCCAGCATCGTTATCCCCATTTTACAGGTGGGGAGGCTGAGGTCTGGAAGTTAGCCAACCTTCCTGAGGTCATAGAGCTGAGGGGAAGCAGATCAGCACCCTTATCCACCATGTGTGGGGGAAAAGGATGAAGGCTTCTGTGTCCAAGCCACTAGCCGCGGAGGACCAGGTTGCTAAGCCAGCGGCTCAGAGGTGAAGGAGACACAGTATGGTGGGTGTGGGTGACCACAGAGTCCTGCCCTCCCCTGCCATGCATGTGCAGTCGTCCAGGTAGCAGCTGGCTACAGGACCTGGAATTCAGACAGTCTGCCTTAGAGCTTCAAAGCTCACAGCCTTCTGTGCAATCAAGAAACACACAGGTTTCAAGGCACTCGGGCGTGAAGTACTGTGTAGCCATGAAGAAGCTATGCCTTCTGGCCTCATGGAGCTTGTGGTGGAGTAGGGAGACAATGAAACTGCACCTGCATGAGGTCAGAACAAAATGGAGTGTTGGGAGGGGTCAGGTTTGGTGGGTGCTCAGACATGCCTCCCAAAGATAACTTTAGGCTGAGACCCAAAGATGAGGAAGCCCTGGAATGAGTGCTGTAAAAGCAGAGGATAGAGCTTGTGCAAAGACCCTCTGGTCAGTCACAGTGAGGGCTGAGGGCACTTGGTAATGCCTTGGAGAGGGATGGGCAGAGAGGGGGTGGGGCCAGGCCACCAGGTAAGCCTCATCCACCAATGGAGAGTGGTGGGTGGGACCAGATCTCCAGGAGCCTTGTGCACCAGTGGAGAATGTCAGGGATAGGGTTAGGGTTAAGCGCCTCCTGGTGAGAGGCTCCAGGGCAAGTGGGGCCGCCAAAGCCCATTCTGCCATCACAGTAAAGGGTGGGAGCTGCAGAAAGCCTGAGAGGGGCTGGCAGGAGGGGAAGCAGCATGGCGGCAGGAAGGGCTTGCCCCAAGCAACACTCCTTACAGGCCAGAAGACATGTGCGGTGGTGGGTGGCACAGGCTGGAGTCACCTGCCTTTGGGCCCTGGCTGAGGAAATAGGGAAATTCCGCCCGGGCAGGAGAGGGGAGAGCCCCACAGGGTTCATCTGAGCCTGGTCAGTGACCCTGGACAGCAGCCAGGGTTCAGTTGGGGTGTCGACGTCCCGGGGAGGGTCTGGCCAGGGCCTCGTGGAGCATGTCAGTGACCTGTTGCTCTCAACTTGCTTTGTGACACCCAGAACACAATGACCCCGTGTTCTCAAAACCCAGCTTCTCAAGGCTGATAAGGGAAGGCTGGTCAAAGCTTTACCTTTCAATTCTAATGCATTCACTCTTTCACTCACTGACCCAGCCCAAGGCCAGCACGAGACAGTGAGGGTCCGCGACGCGGCCGAAGCTTGGAGGGCTTACCTTCCAGTAGGTTTCAGGGCACCTGGGTCAAGGAGCAGATAGCCTTGTGCTTGGATGAAATCCTGGGTGATGGCACTCTGTGGAGATGCTGTTGGGAGAGGCACCATCAACCAGTGTCCCTCTGGGGCTCTGTGGTCAGCTGCATGTGTGCCTGTGTATGTTTGGTGTGACAGTTCACACCCAGGTGCTGCTGTGGTCACACAGGTGTGTGTGTGTGTGTGTGTGTGCGCGCATGGCACCACAGGCTCACCAGTGTGCCCCGCCACCAGGTGCTGCTGTGGTCAGCTAACAAGGTGTTTGAGGAGCTGACAGACATCGAGAGGCAGTTCCACAAGGCCTTCTACACTGTGCGGGCCTATCTAAACTGTGACCGGTACTCAGTGGGCCTCCTGGACATGACCAAGGAGAAGGTGAGGCCCCGCTGTCCCACCAGCCTCCTGGCCAGGCTTGACCTGCTCCAGACTGACTCACTAACTCTCTCCCCTCTCTTCCTGGCTCAGGAATTCTTTGATGTGTGGCCTGTGCTGATGGGAGAAGCTCAGCCGTACTCAGGCCCACGCACGCCCGATGGCCGCGTGAGTCATGGTGGAGGGGGGACAGGTCCACTTGGCACACTGTGGTTTCCCTGACTCCAACTCAAGTTCCAGGGCAGGAAGGGGTCTGTCCCAGCTTGACCCAGGGTGGGAGAGGGAGGGTTTTAGGAAGGGTGTGGGGAGGTGGGAACAGACCACTGGGGCCGGCTGGCTGCCTGACTGCTCTGAGTGCTTGTCTGCTGTCCCGCCTGACTCCACCCCATGCTCTTGGGCCAGGTGGGGCAGGTGCTGGTCTCCCAATAAGTGTCATCAGCCTGGTTTGAATAACCAGCATCCGTCCTGATTGGGTGGTCCTTCCGCTGCCCCTTGAAACCACTGTAGCTTCTCCCTAATGGGGCCATGTGTATGTGTGTGCACACGCGTGTGCATGTGCATGACAGAGGCAATATGAAAAGTGCATGGGAACATGGGCAGATACCTGTGCCCCTTATCGTGTGTGCATCCAACCTGGTACACACCACCCAGCCTGGCCATGCTTCAGTCTCCCCACCTGCTAACTGTGCCCTCCTCACAGGGTTGTGTGTCAAGTGTATAGACGAGTTCCTGCACAAGGCTGGGCTGTGACCATGACCTGCCACAGTTTGTGTGTGTGTGTGTGTGTGTGTGTGTGCGCACGCACGCAGGCCTGGGTGGCTGTATGCACATGTATGAAAGGGTATGGGACCCAGTTTGTGTGTGGGCTTGAGTAGGACACAGACAGAATGAAGGTAAGTGTGTAATGTGTGTTGCACAAGTGTCATTGATGGTCTGCACGTGTGTGTGCACATGAGGGTTGTGTATAACTCTGGGTGTGGAACGTGCTGTGTATGCACATGCATGTGTGTGTCTGGGTGGGGCACCTGGGTGGCTCCTCTCACCCCTCAGGGAGGCTCCCGCTGGGAAGCTGGCCCGGGGAGCACCTCACGACTGCTGTGGTCCATTTCACAGGAAATCGTCTTCTACAAAGTCATCGACTATATCCTCCATGGCAAGGAAGACATCAAGGTCATCCCGTAAGTGCCAGGGCTTTGAAGGAAGCACCACCTGAGGGTGGGAGCACCCTCAGACCCATGCTGGGTTGGCTTTGGGGATTTATCACAATGGATTCAGCAGCCTTTGGCCCCTCGCACAGACCATGGTGCTCCCTATGCTGTAGGGCAAGGCAGAAATGGGGTGGGAAGGGAGGGTGACTCACCAATATGGGAGGAAATGAGTGAGGATGTGGGGAGGGAGGCACAGAGCATGTCCAGGGCGCACTTTCAAAGGCTCAAAGGTAGCCCTGGCAGCAGCAACTGACCTTTGAGGCCTCAAGTCCATTCCTGGTTCACCCAGCCACCCACACAGGTGGGGTCCCCAGAAGGCACACCCAGTGGGGCAAGATAGGGGGGATGTCTGTCCCAGTGGAGGCACAGCTAGGCAGAGGGCAGGGAGGGGCTCCAAACTAGACAGACTGGGGAGAGGTGTTGGCCATTGCCAGCTCTATAGCTGCATGACCATGTGACCCTGCAACCCCATAAGCCTGTCAGGACCCCACCCTGCAGGTCCCACGAAGGGTCTGGGATCCAGGTGCGAAGCCACAGGATAGGTGACTGACACTGAGCCCTGGGGCTGGGTTGAAGCGTGGGGCCCCCAGTGGTGAAGGGGGCTGCTACAGGGTAAGGGGCCTCAGCATAGGCAGAAGAGGGATAAAACAGCACAGTCATCCCCAAACTTAACCCCTGGCCTCCTCCTGATCTCCCTGAGGCACAACCTGCTAGCCTTCCCGCCCCGCCCAGAGCTCAGAAAAGGGAATGAACGTTAACACACACACTGTGCCAAATCCACACGCACACATCGGACAACCCATCCACCATCTGCCCCTCTGTTCTCTCCCCCAGCACACCCCCAGCCGATCACTGGGCCCTGGCCAGTGGCCTTCCAACCTACGTGGCAGAAAGTGGCTTTGTGAGTCTGCTGAGGCTCTGTCCTCAACTGGCGCCCCAGCCCTTCCCACCAGCACGTGCACCTCTCCCAGCTGCCCTGCTTCGCCTGCTTAGAATCCATCAGGCTGGATAGTCTGGTTTAGAACCATATGGTACATTTGGCTGCTTCAGGTGAAATTGTTTTCCTGATCCTCTTTCAGATCTGTAACATTATGAATGCCCCCGCCGACGAAATGTTCAAATTTCAGGTATCTATCCATTCATTAGAGAAAGTATGCCGTACTTAGGGAAATGATGGACTGAATTAGTTTTCGCTCCTCAAGAAAATCTCAGGCGCTAACAGCAGCAAACACGTACTTCCCGTGCTCAGGTCTCGGGTTGGTGGGGCAGGGCCAGGCCACAGTGAGGTTTCCTGCCCCTTGGGTCCTCCTCTGGGGACACAAGGCCCAATACGTTCTTTTCTGGAGGGGGCCAAGAGTCAAGTGGGCCAGTGCAACCGGCCTTTGTCTCCAAGGCCTCTCCCAGGAGCTGGCCACTGCTCATATCTCACTGGCTATGACCAATGGACGGTGAGACGATTCGTGGGGCCCAACAGAGTGGGATGCAAGGCCCCGTGCTCGACAGCCATGAAAAACTTTAAGAGCATGGCAGCAGAGATTCAAATGAGCGTGGGAGCCTTCCAAGAGAAGGATCCTGCGTGACCACAGAACTCACACCATGAAGCCGCCCTGGCGGGCAGAGAGCGTCATCCTTAGCTGGTGGGAGAAGGCACAACACAAACCCATAGACGTGAGGTGCTCGTGCATGGGGGGAGTGAACACACAGGAACAACAGCCCAGTCACCGCAGTTTGAGGGCAGCAGAAAAGAGGTTCACACTCTCTGGGTGACAAGCCTGGGCCAGGGCCAGGCCCAGAGTAGCAGGTGTCTCTGGACGCCTCTCCCTGCAGGAAGGGCCTCTGGACGACTCAGGGTGGACCATCAAGAATGTCCTCTCCATGCCCATCGTCAACAAAAAGGAGGAGATTGTGGGGGTCGCAACCTTCTACAACAGGAAAGACGGGAAGCCCTTTGACGAACAGGATGAAGTCCTCATGGAGGTAAACACCTGTCCCAGGTGCGGCTCTCAGAGGTGACACCTGTGTGATGGCATGGGACACAGCCATGGGGAGTCCCGCCCCCCCCGTCACCTACTTTAGCATTTGGACCCAGCGTGAGGCCCAAGGAGAGTGGGGACAAGGGGGAGCTTGAGGCCCCATCCTGGAACCCCCTTTCACCCCGGAGACCCCATTAGAAGCACTCACTGCCCCAGAGTGACACTCCACACACCAGGACACAGGGCCTGGCACCCAGCGGGCACACGGCAGGTGGTGACGCTGCTTCTCTGTCTGCAGTCCCTCACTCAGTTCCTGGGCTGGTCAGTGCTGAACACTGACACCTACGACAAGATGAACAAGCTGGAGAACCGCAAGGACATCGCGCAGGACATGGTTCTCTACCACGTGAGATGCGACAAGGACGAGATCCAGCTGGTCCTGGTACCGCTCCTGTCACAGCCTGGCCCCCTCTCCACAGGCAGCACATCCCAGTAGTTAGGGCACGTCCTGTGCTCAGAGGGCCCAGCCGGTCCTGGAGTCCCACATGCTCTGCGTGGCCAAGGGCAGTCCCTGCCCTGTGTCCTCAGCTGTGAGCAGCGTCCAGGGCCCTCCTGGTTGTGCTGTGCAAGGGCTCCATCAGTTGTCCATGTGGACAGCACAGAACAGTGCTGGGGGTGGGGGGGACACGCAGGAAATGTGAGGTACCCCATAGGCACTGTCACTTACCTCTGAAGCTCGAGGCTCCAGCTGTGGCTTCCCAAGGCAATTGTTGTCTTGTGCCAGACGTCACCTTGTCTCACAGTCATGAGGGGTGTAGTGCTGTCACCTCGTCCCATGCTCGTGAGGGGCATAGCTGGCACTTTCTCTGTCTCAGCGCCTTTGTTTTCTCTCCTAGCCAACGAGGGAACGCCTGGGGAAGGAGCCTGCTGACTGTGAGGAGGATGAGCTGGGGACAATCTTGGTCAGAACCTGACTCCCACCCCTCAGGTGGAGACTGGAGGGGCCTGAGGGTCGGGAGAGACTTCCTCATTCCTAGGAGACCAGAGCATGTCACTTCCTGATGTCTGCTGCTGTCTGCATATCCCTGTGCCTGGGTCCGTGTGTGTGTCTGTGCATCACGTGTGTGCCTGGATCTCTTTACGTGTGTGTTTTTGCATCTGTTTTCCTGACAACACCCCTGTACTTGTTGTGGGGCCTTGGGTGGGGGCTGAAGCGCAGGGCATGTGAGTGTCCCAGCCACAGGCCAAAGCAACCGCGAGGGGGGATGTCACCACACAACTGGGGCATCTGAGGCTGGACAGAGGGTCCTGGGAAGGAAGAGAAAAGCCTGCCTCCCTCAGCCCCACAATTCTTCCCACAGAAGGAAGTGCTTCCGGGGCCCAACAAGTTCGACATCTATGAGTTCCACTTCTCCGATCTGGAGTGCACAGAGCTGGAGCTGGTCAAATGCGGCATCCAGATGTACTACGAGCTGGGCGTGGTCCGAAAGTTCCAGATCCCTCAGGAGGTGGGGTGGAGTCGTGGTGAGGGGGTCCCAGATCCACTATGAGGTGGGAGGTCCTGGTGAGGGGGTCCCAGATCCACTATGAGGTGGGGGGTCCTGGTGAGGGGTCCCAGATCCACTATGAGGTGGGAGGTCCTGGTGAGGGGGTCCCAGATCCACTATGAGGTGGGGGGTCCTGGTCAGGGGTCCCAGATCCACTATGAGGTTGGGGTTGTGGTGAAAGGTTCCAGATCCAGTGGGAGGTAGAATTTGGAAATGGTTGGGAGCCCCAAACCCCACAAGAGGTGGGAGAGATGTGGTCAGGAGTCCTAGGTCCTATAGGAAGTTTGGCCACATGCTCATTACAGAATACACACAGCAGGTATGCCTAGAACACATCACCGGATGAATGTATCCGCGGATAGATACATGGATGGAATGTCTGATAAATACTTGTTCCTGGCAATTTGATCATCAAGTGCCTTGTTGGGCAACAGCAGGGCTTTGGCGTGGGGTGGAGAGGAGGAAACAGAAGGAGCCCATCAGCTGTGCAGAAAGCACAGACCTCTCAGCCTAAACACAGAGACCCCCAGAAGTCACCCCAGGGAGGAGGGGTGGCCCTCCCAGCTCTGCCCTGAGCTCTGCTGCTGTCCTGAGTTTTCTGCCACCACACTTCCACCTCGTGTGCCCGCCCCCCCCACCCCCCGAGAACAGGTGCAACAGGCTGGCATTGTCAAAAGAAATTTTACTAAACACTAAAAGAAAACACAAAGGAAAAAGGTGTAGAAATCATTAACTGAATTTCTAAACTTCAGAATCATTCTCTGACACTAAAAATCACAGTGGAAGCAGCAGGGGCTCCCTTGGCCCACATTCTGTTGTCCAGAGATAACCGCCCGGCAGAAAATGTGTCACGTTTTATTTCTGCATCACCCTTGCCAAGTACCCACAAATACTGCCCCATTCAAACACGCATGCCCAAAACAGACCTTTTCTTCTAAAACACCCTGTAGCCCTTGCCTGGGGTCCTCTTCCCAATTTGGGGCTGGGAAGTCAGGTGGAGGCCCGGGAAGCCCCAGGAATGCTGGAGCTATTCCTAGCTTCGACTCTGTGCCCCACAGGCTGCCTGCCACCCCTCATGCACCCTGCAGTGACAAGCAAGCCCCTCCCACCCAGGAAAGTCGTCAGGGGCCAGTAGTGTGAATCGTTGGGACAGAAAGGGTCATGGAGGCCTCGGGTACAGGAGTGAGCAGGGTTTTCACACCAAGCTGTCAGTCTGTGAATGCTTTGGCGGGACTGACATTCAGTGTCCAGAGCCCGTGTTTCTCTTGGCTTCCCGCAGGTCCTGGTGCGGTTTCTGTTTTCCGTGAGCAAAGGGTACCGGAGAATCACCTACCACAACTGGCGCCATGGTTTCAATGTGGCCCAGACCATGTTCACTCTACTCATGGTGCGTGTACCGTCAGGGGCCAGACATGCCTCCCTGTCATCCCTCCCATCTGGCCAGGGTCCTAAGGCCTCTCCTGGTTCCATGGGCCGTGCCCCAGGTGCTTGGAGGTGGGGATTCCTCTGCGTGGGGGGTGGAGGCCTTCAAGGGCAGAGGGGAGAGGAAGTGGAAGCCCCTCCCACCGGTGTCCACCCCCAGCCCCGGAAATGGGTACAGAACACCAAGTCTGGGGAGGGCCCAGCTCCCCACCCATCCTGCTTGCCCCACCCCCCGCCGCCCCCGGCCCAGGGAAGGGAGGGTGGGCGAGGGGGCTGACAGAGCTGAGCTGCAGAACTGTAGGTGCGTGTCTCCTCAGACCGGGAAACTCAAGAGCTACTACACAGACCTGGAGGCCTTCGCCATGGTGACCGCTGGCCTGTGCCACGACATCGACCACCGTGGCACCAACAACCTGTACCAGATGAAGTAGGTGGCTCGCCTGGGCGCCCTGGGGGCTGAGCAGGAGAATCTGTCGCGGGGTCCCACGGGAGGCGCCTGCCTACGGCTGGCTGAGGGGCAGGGAGGGGAAGGACAGGAAGCCTAGAAGCCGCAACCAGCCACTCTGGGGGCTTTTTAAATTTTTTTTTTTTTTTCAAATTTTATTTATTTTTGGGACAGAGAGAGACAGAGCATGAACGGGGGAGGGGCAGAGAGAGAGGGAGACACAGAATCGGAAACAGGCTCCAGGCTCCGAGCCATCAGCCCAGAGCCCGACGCGGGGCTCGAACTCACGGACCGCGAGATCGTGACCTGGCTGAAGTCGGACGCTTAACCGACTGCGCCACCCAGGCGCCTGGGGGCTTTTGACCAAAGTTTCATTTTAGTAAAACCTCTGTAACAGATCCCAGAATCCCTTAGCCAAGCTCCATGGCTCCTCGATTTTGGAACGGCATCACCTGGAGTTCGGGAAGTTCCTGCTCTCAGAGGAGGTTCGTGTCCAGTTAGTTACTCGCCCAGGGCGTTTCTCCACCCACTGACCGACTGACCGTCGCCTGCACCCCTGGCCCCTCCCACCTCGGTATCCCGCGGGGGCGGGGGGGGGGGGTGGAGGAGGGTCATTGGTGAAGCACCCACCGCAGGGCGGGGTGAGCTCAGCCCTCAGGCCAAGGTGGGGAGGGCCACGGCTAGGGGTCAGCGAGCCAGGCCACCGGGGTCCGGTGCCCACGACCCAGGGGGAGGAGCAGGCCAGCAACGTGCGAGGGACAGACGGACGGATCCTGGGAGGGGGAGGGGACAGGCGGACCGCTTCTACCACCTGAGCCCCTTCCCGCAGACCCTGAACATCTACCAGAACCTGAACCGGCGGCAGCACGAGCACGTGATCCACCTGATGGACATCGCCATCATCGCCACGGACCTGGCGCTCTACTTCAAGTGCGTGCCGCCCTCCCTGCGGGGAGGCGTCGGTCAGGGGCTCTGGGAAGACCCAAGGGACCCCTAGGAGGTGGTCCTGGCTCAGGGGTGGGGTGAGGGGCTGGGGGTCGATTCTCTCTCTCTCTTTGTTCTTGGGGTTCAGGAAGAGGACGATGTTCCAGAAGATTGTGGATGAGTCTAAGAACTACGAGGACAGGAAGAGCTGGGTGGAGTACCTGTCCCTGGAGACTACGCGGAAGGAGATAGTCATGTGAGCAGCGGGGGAGACAGGGGCCATCTCTGCCCTGCTTAATCCTCAAACCTCCCGGGACAAAGATAGGAAACCCCACCCCACCCCACCCCGCACCCCCATGACCCGCAACAAGAACAGCTGATCTCTAAATGGCTTTGACACGTCAAAATAAATGCTCCATCTAACCTGCTCCTCCTTTTCTGGGAAGACCATACAGGATTTGGGGTCAGACAGTCCATTTCCTTAGTTTGTGGATTTGGCAGTATTTTACTTATTTTATGAACCTCCGCAGATGCATGTACAAAATGGAGATTCAGAACTACAGTCCTCCCCCAGGCCTATCCCAGAGATCCACCAAAGCAAACTGTAAATCACGGGCACTTAGAGGCTGCCTGATAAATATTTGTTGATTTTAGCTTGTAGCTGCAAGAAGGAGGGAGAGGTGGAGTATGAGGGGGGTGGGCTGAAGTGTGTGTGTACAGTAAGATGCCTACTACTAGAAGGACTCTGGAGCTTGGACCTGTGCCCAGAGGTGGAGGTGGAGGGGAGGGAGGGAGGCCAGCCTGGGCATGCCTGGAGCTCCATCTCCCTGCAGGGCCATGATGATGACGGCGTGTGACCTGTCTGCCATCACCAAGCCCTGGGAAGTCCAGAGCAAGGTCAGAAGTCATGCAGGGCCCCCACCTCTTGTCAGTGCCTCTTGGGATTGCATCTAGGGGAAGCCTGAGATAGGCGGACAGAGCCTTCATTTGCAAGTAGCACTGAGGGCTGCCCCTTTGCTCTGGGGATGGGCCAGCAGCCACCATATTGGAAAGTGCCAATGTGCTCACTGTGTATTAGGCCCAGTCTGAAGAATGGGGATCCCAGAGGGTCTGGGGCAGAGAAGACTGAGGGCACAGAGGCTCCAGGCAGGAGCCTCCTTGGTCATTCTCTGACCAAGCACTAAGCTCCACAGGATGACTGCCTTTTACATACCTCCCAGGTAGCTCTGTTGGTGGCGGCTGAGTTCTGGGAACAAGGTGACTTGGAAAGGACAGTTCTGGATCAGCAGCCCATTGTGAGTGTTAATTCCAGAATCCCCATTGTGGTCCCTGGGAAACTCAGGCCTCACTTAGTGGAAACAGGGGACTCCCAGGGATTTGGGGGTCCTGGGACCTCAGTCTCACTTTGTGGGGTCGTGTGACATGAGCTGAGTGTGAAATTAGGTGACTCAGGAAATGGGTAAAGTTATAGAAATAATAGGGTTTGGATAAAGCTGTGGTGCCCATGCAGAGATGGAAAGCCATTATCAAAGCTGGTAGAAGCAGGCTGTGGCCCGTAACCCAGAGCCTCCATGGCCTAGGAAGCTCTACAGAACCTCAGCCAAGCTGTGAGCTGCTCCAGAAAGGCCTTCAACTGGGAAGAGTACGGTGCCAGAGGGAGCCAGTGGCTGCAGCCCAGGGGCCCACACCGTGGCAGATGGGCAATGCTGAGATCTTCGGGTCAGCAATGTGGGGCCAGGAATATGCTGCTAGACTACAATGGCACCTGCATAGGAACCAAGGGTATGAGGAAAGCATAGTGTTGTCCAAAAGGCATGTGGAAGAAATGGAAAGTCAACTCCAGTCAATGAGTAGCTGTCTCAACCCTATGGGGTTGAGAAGGCTTTGGGGCCAGGTACAGACTGCAGGTAAGGGTATCCTGACCAACCAGCCAAGTCCCTTGGGGGCCAGGCCTCTAGGTCCTGCATGACTCACCCTTGCCACATGGAGCTTCAGACAGTGGGTAGCTATGAAGAACAGACTAGCAAGGGCCAACTCAGGTAGTCTGGAGTGTGTAGACAGTATGGACAGCCCCTCCAGAGGCATCTGAGTTTTGCCCCCCAGGGGTCTCTGGTCAGGTCTTGAGTCAGCACCATGGATAGCTCCCAGGGGACTGGGAGAAAGGGGCTCAGGGGACAGGGAACTGGGAGCACCATGGTGGACCTAGCCCTGGAACTAACTACTAGATGGCTCAGAGGGGACAGGGGTGTCCTAGCTGTCTCCTTTCAAGGGCCAGCATCTATCAAGGCAGGCCAGGCCCCAAGGCCAGAGGCTTCACCTTCATCCCATGGACACTGCTTAATCTGTGTTTCTGTGGACATGTTCATCCAAGCTGGGTGGGGCTGAGTGAGTCCTGTGGGCTCAGAGAAAGTGTCTCTGCTCCCCCCCCCCCAACCAAGCCAATGATGGACCGGAACAAGGCAGCCGAGCTCCCCAAACTACAAGTTGGCTTCATCGACTTTGTGTGCACATTCGTGTACAAGGTGAGCAGGGCCTGACTGGGTTCACAGGAGGAGGAGGGGACTGGTGTGGGTTCACCCAATGGCCTGACTTGCCATAGCCCCTATCTCCTCAGACTTGCACTTAAAATCTGAAATCCTCAGCGTCACCCCAAGGAGAACCTTCCCACCTTCACCTAGCCAGCCCCTCAGAAGCACTTCATGCTTACCCACTGGCTTCCTCCCTCTGGAGGGTCCTCCTGCTCTCCATCAGGTCTCACCTCAAATGTGCTTTCCCAAGACCCTAAGGCACCCCCACCTGTGGCCTGCGTGTTATTTTCAGGGCACTGACTGCAGTTTATCTGTGGGTGCATTTGTTCAGTGCCTGTGAACCCAGGAGGACAGGGATGGGTCCACCTGTCACAGCTGGGAATTCCTTGCCCAGCAAACACATGTTGCACAAGTGACAGTGGGACACTGTGCTGAAGACATGTGCTGTGACGTCACTGGCCAGGGAGTATGTTGGCGGGGGTGGGGAGGGCTCTGCAGTCAGAGCCCCCTCCCCGCAAGTGATGCCCACATGCCCATGGACTCCACTCCATCTGGTCCTGGGGGCTGCAGGGTCCCATGCTCTGAGGAGGAGGTTGTCTGGTTCTGAGTAAAGTCACCCCTGACTGGACCAGTCCCATCCCCCCTTTGACCCCCACAGCTCCTGTGCTCCCCTTTACTGAAACACCATCTCCCTTTGCTACCCCCTCATTGGGGCTATAAGTCCTGGGAAGGAAGGCAGGACCAGGATGTACATCCCAGTCCTGAAGGTCACAGGTCACAGCCCCACTACACTGCTCCCCTCCCACTGCCTTCCCCAAGTCCATCCACATGCTCCATAGATTGTATGTGTGTTTGTGTGTGCACACATGTGTACATGGGTGATGTGTGCATAAGAGACCAGAGAAGGAGCCTCGGGACTTGCTTGTCTGCCCCCGTGTTCCCACTCCCTCTGCCAAGGGACTCCCCTTCTGCCATTGTTATTTTCTATTTTATTCTTGGGGGCCTCATCTGTGCCATAAGCATTCATACCCCACATCTCCCCATCCTATCTTCTCCATTTCCAAGGCTTTGCTGGGAAAGTGACGTCTCAGTGGCAGGCAGACCCCCTCCCAGGTTCTCCTCTTGGGGGAGTGGGGCAAGGTGGTGGGGGGACAGGCTGGTGCCAGCAAGGGCCAAGACGTGGGGAGACCACCTGCCCCAGCGGCCCAGGAACAGTCAGGCGGTGTGGGCAACTTCTTCATTCCCTGTCCAGGAGTTTTCCCGTTTCCACGAGGAGATCCTGCCCATGTTCGACCGACTACAGAACAACAGGAAGGAGTGGAAGGCTCTGGCTGATGAGTACGAGGCCAAAGTGAAGGCCCTGGAGGAGGAGAAGCAGCAACAGGAGGAGAGGACAACAGTCAAGAAAGGTCTGGGCTGTGGGGGCGGGCACTTGGTTAGTCCCCACGTTGAAGTGTATGAAGAGATGGAGTTAAAGACCAGAGTCAAGTCTCAAGAAAAGGCAGGTGCCAGACAGCACTGTGGCTGGCGTGCTCTGGTTCCTCACCGCAGGGGCGGCCATCCCTCAGGATCGGCCCTGCTCAGGCAGTGCACCCAACACTCCCAGACTGGAAGGTCTCCTTGTGTCTCTAGCCAGGAACTCTCATTTTCCCTAATGAGGTAACTGAATGTCACTTCCCTTGTAAAGGGGAGGAAATCCCAGCCAAACGTCGTGAACTCTCAACAGGTCTTTCTTCCACCATCAGGCTGCAGTTCCCTCCTAATTAACTCAGAAAATCTACCTCTACTCCCACGCTATCCTCAGAAACAAAACAGAAGACCTTAAAAAATAAGCGAGCTATTTAAAAAAGAACAAAGAAAATTAAAAGAAAAAAAGTGAGCTCAAAGAGCCAAGTGTGCATGACACCCTTCCCTGTGCCGACTCAGAACGTTTCTTTACCTGTCCGCCCCTCCCCTTGCTGTGGGAATGTGGCTTCATCGCAATGAGTCAGCACACCCCCAAGATGGAATCCCCGAAGTTGTTGCCTGTGCTTGGCCACCTCAGCTCTGGGACTTCTGTTGCGATTTCCTGCTATGGGGAGGGAACCAATGTAAACAAGACTGTTTCAGGGTTGGGGGGGGCGGGGGCGGCAGAACTGAAAGTGTCACCAGAGCTAAGATAAGAAAGGCTGAGCCCTGGCTAGACTAATCGGCTTAGGGTCCCCGCAGGTCCCACACTCTGCCCTTCATCCTGCAGGGCTGGTAGAGGACACGGGGCGGAAGGGAAGGAGCAAGGCCAGTGCACACGGTTCTCACTCAGCGTCTTGTTTTCTCTTGCAGGGGGCACAGAGATTTGCAATGGCGGCCCCGCCCCCAAGTCTTCAACCTGCTGCATCCTGTGAGCTGCTCCGGGGGTCCGGACCGCTCTTTCATCCCGTACACCTCCTGGGACTCCACCTCTAACCCTTTGCTACAGGTTAGGAAGCCCAACGAAGTGACTGAAGACAATTTTGAATATTTTTTTTTAAGGCTTGCGTTTTTATAAATGAAAGTCAACGATGAATAATTTAAACACTTTAGCCTACCTTACGCTCATCCATCTTTTGGGTACATAGCAATACCACAGAGATCTTCGGAAAGGGTCTGCGAACTGTGTCTGAAAGCATCGGGTGAGAACATTCACGACTGCACATTTATGTGTGTATGGGCAAGTAAGATACGTAGGTACCATTGCCTATCTGGTTTAAGGGAAAATAGGACCAGAAATTCAGAAAAAAAAAAATACATCATCCTTGTTTTAATTCGGCAGAAATTACAGGCACATCACATATGACCTGTTGGAAAATTCTGCCAGAAAGCTCAAGGCCATGAGTGAGGCAGTGATCAGACACAAGTGACCTGTGCATAAATACGTTTAACAGCCCTGTGCACAGAGGTGCACTGACAGACCCTGAGATCAGGGGGCACACTGCCATGCCTAGGGTCTGCCCAACTCCTGTACCAGTGAGGGTTCCCTTAATGTTTATGAATTGGCATAGCCACACCCAAACAGAACACTACTCCCATTTGAAACAGGTACTGATTATCTGGTAGAAATTAAGGGCTTTTAACTTGAAGTCCTTATAATGTGAACTCCAAAGCATTTGTTCCCCAGACACTAGACACTTAACCCCTCCTCTCAGCTGCAGGTTGAGACTGGTCGCTGTAAGGCCAATTCAGATGCCACCCAAGCCCTCTCCTAGAGCTCCAGAGCTCATGGGGTAGGTGGGGAGAGAGAATGGGGAGCACCCCCCACCAAGCCATCCAGTCACAGATGGAGGTAGTTTCCATCTCAGCAGTGACACCTGGTGACCGCCTGTGATTAGGGCCAGGTGCTCCTCCAGAGGGACTCAGCACCAGCTGGCCACACTGGAACAGATCCCACCAAATTCAGGAGGAGCTGAGGTGGCCTCACTCAAACCTCACCAAAACTAAAACCAAGGCTTTAAAATGTTTATATGCTTGCTTCTCATTTTCTCCTCACATTTGCAAATGAATTCGTCCTACCAATGAAATTTGGGCTCAAAGCCTAGGGAAATCTGCTCAAGTCCTGTGACTGGGAAATAGTAACATTCCAATACCTGGCCTCAGAGGTTGGAAGGGGCACAGCCAGGAGGGGCAGGACCCGGCTATCAACTCGGCAAGAGCCTGAGTCCGATAACGAGCTTGTGCAGCACCCCAGTCGGGTCCCCGGGCGGCCACATGCCTTCCTGTGGGTCGAGGAGAGGATCACAACAGGGGGATAGAGATCCAGGTCCCATCCCGACACTTGCACGGCCCACCCAACGGGTGGCCTAGGGCTTAGCAAAGACCAAGCAGCACTCACAGCACCCAAGCTGGCTGTGTCGCTACTATAAACTGCTCCCTTTGGGCCACCCCCCCCCCAGATGCCCAAGAGAAGTGGAGGAGTTCCACAGGCTCATTTGTGCACTGCATCCTGAGTCTGTGATGGCTAGTCAGTTCTTCTGAATTCCCCCTCCCCATCCCCACTCCCACTGCACATAAACCAAGCCCAAGTCCAGAAATGAGACAAGCGGGGACAGTCCAGGAGAGCATCACATAACAAGAAAGAAAATTTTATTCATCCGCACTTCCAGGGAGGCAGGCTCATTTTAGTATGCTGTCATCTTGGGCTGAAAGGTTCAAAAGAAAACATACGTGTTATTACAGCCTCAGGCGATCCCAACAGACCATCTCAGCTCAACATCATCCAGTCTCTAGTTACGGCGCAGCCCGACTACGCTCTGCTTAAAGCCTTGTCCTTGGTCTTCCTTGTGCCGCACGTTCTCACTGGAACCTGCCAGAGCAGTCAGTGGGATGGGTGTGCCTGGTTCCGGTCCTGTGGGCCCCTCTCAGGTGGCACCACCAGGTCACATTCCCAGACAACTAACCTCTAAGGCCCAGGGACCTGAGCCTCACCAAAGGCAAGGCGTCATCATGTCCCCGCACCCACGCCTCTGCTCCACCCCCCCCCCACACACCCCCAGGACCCACAGGGCCGGTGCTGGATGAAGACAGGGGGCTTCTCCCTCCGCAGTGGGGCCCCGCGAAGCAGCACTGTGTGTCTAAAATCCGGCGGAGGGCAAATCTGTACGATGCAGTAATTCGAGTACCTTCTGCCAGCTCTCTCTCAATCCGTTTCCGTTCATCCTGCTGCTTCTTCTCCTCAGCGGCGATCCTCCTTTCCTCTTCCGCCCGGGGTTTCAGGTAGCCTGTTTAAGGCAAACGGGAAGGTGGGGAGACACTTGAACTTCCTCACTGAAACGCTGCCTAGCGGGGCTTCAGTCTCTTCAGCTGCACTGGGAATGCCGATGCCCCGGCTTCCCACCCTTTACTTCGATGTAGAAGGCCTGCCGCTGCCGCTGCCGCTCCCGCTCCGCAGAGAGCCCAACCCAGAGGGCAGCTGCAGGGTCCCCGCTGCCACCCGGCTCGTACTTCGCCCAGTCCTTTAGGTCGCCAGAGGCCGCCCCGCGTCAGACCGCAGCACTCCTCCCACACCCACCTGGCACCACGTGCCAACTGCAACTCACCGTTTTTCTGTTCCCCGGGGGCTGCCCTGCATCAGGATGCACTTGGGGTCCTGACCGCCTGAGCCAGTCCCAAATCAACCCACACACCTGCCGCGTCCGCTCGGGTTTCTGGCGCCTCCCACTCTGCCCCCCTTCTCGCCCTTCGCTGGGGTTTAGCAGACGGCCCTGGGGAGCCCCAACAGGCTTTGAGAAGCCCCAGCGCCCCCTCTGCCGTCGGCCGAGACAGCGGCGCGGCCGCCCGCGGTCACTCACTGTAGCGCTTGGCTCCGTAGGCCACGCCGAGGAACAGGGCGGAGTAGCGGCCGAGCTGCGGGGAAAGGGCGGTCAGAGGCGGGGTCGGGGTCCGGTGGGGGTCCCAGCCCGCGGCGGGGTCGGAAGCGCAGGGCGGGGATCCGGGGAGCGCGGGGAGGGGGGAGGGGGGAGGGCAGGTCGCACCCGCGGGGGCGCGGGTCCAGGGTTCCCTGAGGTCGCGCACGCGGAGCCCACACGGAGCCGAGCACGCGGCGACGGCCGCAAAGCCTAGTCACCTTGATGAGCGGAGAGACCTGCACCGGCGGCACCATCTTGTCGGTAACCTTCACGCCGGAAGCACAATCCGAGGAGGACGCCGCAAGGGCTCGGAGAGCCGCGGAGACGTCAAAGCGTACCAGGGCGAGCGCATGCGCCGTTGGCGACGAGCAAGGGCACCGCTGCGCCCCCCGGTGGGCGGAGGTGGAACGGCGTGCGCCCGCTCGGGGCGGGGAAGTCACCGGGCGCGCTGTTCGCGACCAGCTGCGCGTGCGCGACTGCCGAGCAAGCGGGTTCTGGCTGGGCGGCGCGGGTGATTTTGTCCCGGGTGTGAGGCGCTGGCCTCCCGCCACGTCTCCTGCAGCCCCGGACGCTGTCAGGCCGGGTTGAGCAGCAATCGAGCCCGCCCATTAGATGTCCAAATATTTGAAAACTACAAGTCGAAGTCACAAAGTGTAAAATAGATTGCACCGTATCCTCCTGCTTTGCCAGGGCTCTCCCGTCAGGGCCTGGAAAGTCGGGGAAGGAGGCCACCACCACCCACGCCGGGCGGCTGGAGTGCGGCCTGCGGCCCCGCCCAGGCCTGTCCAGGTCCCTGGCCGTCCCAGGTCAGCCTCAAGGACCGACTGGGAGGGGGCCTTGGCCGGGAAAGGGGTTTGAGGTTTAGGACAGGGAATACCGGGTCTAGGTACTACTAAGTGTGACCTGAGCGCTGGCCCCCTGGTCCCCAGGCTCCTCGCGCATTTGGGGGGGGGGGGGGGGGGGGGGGGGCTGTGGCCAGACCCTCTGCACTCAGGCCTCGCTGATTATGGTGGCCTCAGAACCCCCTGCTGGGAGGGCACTGCCTTGGGAGCCCCTTCCAGCCACCCCCCCGCCCCCAGTCTCAGTCCCCAGTCCCCTGGCAGAGCAGAGCAGAGCAGGAGCTTCTCCGGCACAGGGGGCTGGGGTCTTCCTGGGAGCTAGCAGACCTGCTCCCTGACTGCTGCCCTCCAGACCCTGCAGTTCGAAGCTCCAAGGTCCACCTCAATCAGGGCCCCTGGGTCCACAGAGCCCCCAGATGGGCCCTCATTCTCCCACTTCTGCTGCTTAAGTGGGACGGGTAGGGGGTAAACCTGCCAGTTACTCTGTCCCCCTCAGAGTAGCCGGTTTCCCCCACTTCTGTGGTTAGTCCTGGTGAAGACGTGACAGGTCAGCTGCAGCTGTGCAGAGACTGCCCAAAGATGGGGCAGTGGTGACCAGCCAGCCGGCCTCCCAACAGCGCTGGCTGTGCGGATACGTGGTTCCCAAGGCAATCAGGTGGGGGTGGGCTGACAGGAGGACCACTCACCCCCTTGGGCCCTGCACGGATCCAGGCAGAAGCTCCCTGAGAACCAGAGTTTGGGGCTCACTAGGGCCCCCAATACGACGGAGGGAGCCCACTTTTCCCTACTCTTCCATACCCTTCTGTTTCCAAAGACAGCCTAACTATAAATCTAAAGAGAATGGAATGCAGAGGCTAAAACTCCAGGGCACAAAGCAGGTGCTCAGTAAATCTGCATGGAGGGAGGCCCTTCTGGCTCGGCAGCTTGCTCTGGAGTCCTGGCTCTGGGACTCCAGCCGAGAAATTGGAAAATCACCTGCGCTGTTTCCTGGGATGGCGGTGGGAATAAGGAGGCCCATCCTACAGGGTCACCAGGCTCTTCTCTAAGGACTCTGAGACCTCTGCCTGATGCCTCCACTGGTGCTTCTGCCCGGCCTGGGGTGGGGGGAGGGCCTTCCCAAGCCCCCTCATTGCTCCCTGAGGAGACTGTACGCACATGTTGACCCCACAAGGCACAAAATAACCCTCTTTCACCAACATGCCATGCGGCAATCCAGAGTGCACACCCCCTACCCCCTTGAGCAGCTAGGCGGATGACCTCGGGTGATGAGTGTGTTTTCCCTTCCCTGGATTTTAAAATAAACAGGACTCCTCAGCAACTCCTGCTTCCAGAATCAAAAATAAATGTCTCTTGGGCTGAAGATGAGGCCAGAGTGCTGGTAGGGAGCACATACCAGTAGCTTCTAGTGGGGCGGGGGAGACGGGGAGGGGACCAGTGGAGGGCACACACAGGCACACGTGCCCTATGTACATGGCTGCCCAGGGAAGACCCCTAAAGCTGAGGGAGACTTCCTTTGGCCCAGGGCCCTTCCTGAAGGCTGAGGGGGCTCCCACCTGGCTCAGAACACTGGGACCGCCTGCTGATGCCCCTGCACCTGTCAGGGCCAGCTGTCCATGTTGAATCCCGATATTCTCCCAGGAGCCAGACTCCACGGCTATCTTTAGTGCTACCAGCCCAGGAAACCTCCCCAGGGTCCCTGCCAGTGTCTTCTGGCCTTCCTCACATCAGGGGCCTTCTGAGCACAGATCCTACATGCCTTCCCTTCTCGTTGCAGTGGTCCCCACTCCCGCAGCCCTGCTAGGGTCTCCCCAGGCATCACGGTCAGACCCTGCCCAGCTGAGAGTGCAGCCCTGCCTGGGTCTCCCACATTAGTGACAGGTTGTCCCTCTGGGAGTCCTCCAGGCAGAACCCCAGGAAGCCCCCCAAGTCCCCCCAGGCATGTCACGCCTCCCTAGGTTCTGCGCAGTGTCTGTTGTCTCATACTTAGTGGAGACCAACAGTGAGCTGCCCCTGGGATCGCCTCAGGGGTGTCACGTGATGGAAGGTGTGTGCCCCAAGGGGCACGACCCCTGCTACAGTGGCACTCACATGTGATGTGGTTCCCAGACGCACCTGCAGACTGGCTGCAGCTGATGCTTCCCTACCAGGTGCAGGCACAGGGGCTCTGAGGGCTTGTTCCCCAGGTGTGGAGCTGCAGAATCCTGCCTGCCCACTTCATTCGGCCACCAAGCGCCCTCCTCCTGCTCAGCCTACAGACCCCACCCCCGTCTTTTCCCACCCCTGACCTTCACTCCCCTCAACCCAGGACCAGGACATCCAGCCCCTGATTCTGCGGTGACCTTGGTACCTGGCACCATTCACAGGCACCTGTGTGCCCTCCCCAGCTTCTGCCTGCTGGGCCCCGATGTAGGGGGGAAACTTGCCCGAGTAATGGCCCAGGGCCCAGCCCATGTGGATGGCCCTTCATCCCAGAAATGCTATCCCCACTGTGTTCCAGGCAAGGAGTTCCCTGCCATGGGGACGGGGCCCTGGGACTTATCTGCCACCGAGGCAGATAGGTGAGGGTGCACACAACATGCTCGAGGAGTGCATGGTGACCAGCCCCCAAGGCCACTCACAGTAACTTTGTGCAAATCTGGGAAAGGTGCTCTTTCCTCTAGTTCCCATAGCTCCCGGGTCTTTGGTCCACATGTAGGTGGCCCTGGAGATGTACAGAAAACAGGAGAACAAAAGCTTCTGGGTGAGGGGCAGTGGGGAGGTGCCTGGAAACCTGGGGGCCCTGCTGGGCAGGGCAGGATGGGCATCTGAGTCACCCGCCAGCTGCCAAAGCTCACTCTGCAGTTGTCCAGTCCCCAGGGTAGCCCTGCGCCTGCCCTTGTAGGGAGCGGCAGCCGGAGCCCGAAGTGTCCTGGGGGACTGGGTAGGAGCTTAAGACAGGCGACCTAGGCAGGGAGGGCACAGACCATCGCATCAGGCAGACCTAGGCATGGTGAGTGTGGCCCGCAGGCCACTGGGGCAGGAGCGAGTGTGAGTGTGTGTGTGTTTATGCACAGTGTGCGATTGTGACTATGTACACTTGCGTCACCTGCACAAGCGTGTGGTGTGTGTGTGTGCGCACACCAGTTGAGTCTGTTTACGTGTGTGAGGGTGTGTGCAGTGGGGAGGAAATCTGTGCTCCGTGGCCGTCTCCATGCAGGTCTGGGGCTGAGAGACGAGGGCCCTGGCCTTCACCCTGGCAGGGTCCCGAGAACAGCCCCACCCACTTGCTGGCCACCGGCACAACCCATCCGCTCCTTGGGTATTCAGGCCCAGCTGGTTCCTCCTGGCTGGATGGCAGGGCAAAGCTCGAGATGAGCTGCAGGTGCTGTGCTGTCAGGGCTCCTCACACCCACACCGGGCGCCTACAGCCATCCCAGCCCAGGGACCCGGGCTTGGGGTTCCCCTGGAGCCCCTGGTGCTACAGTCCCTGCGTCCTCTGCCTTGCCTTCCAAAATGCCAGCCTGGAGGGCCCTCAGCCTTGCTGTCCTCACATTAGGCCAGCAGGAAGACCAAGAAGAAGGAAGGGGGGGGCCTTCGGGCCCAGAGAGCATCATCGAACGTCTTTTCCAACTTTGAGCAGACCCAGATCCAGGAGTTCAAGGAGGTGAGGCTTTGCTCTTGTCCCAGGTCCCCTCCACCCAGAAGCTCCTGACTCAGGGGCCCCCTGGGAATCATAAGGCAGGTGACCCAAAGACCCTATGTGAGCCTCGCTCCAGAGCCAGTGAGAGTAGATGCCTGTCCTGACATGGTGTGGCTGGCCTGGCAACCTAGCGACCCTGGCTCCGGTTTCAGGCATTCACGCTGATGGATCAGAACCGAGATGGCTTTATTGACAAGGAGGATCTGAAGGACACCTATGCCTCCCTGGGTATGTGCCGTGGGGCAGAACCCCGCCACACCCCACCTCAGAATGTCCTCCAGCCCTGGAGAGCCTTGCTCTACACTTGGGCCCTACAGCCTGACCTGACATCCCACGTCCCATGGGCCATGAGGAGGTGGGCCGGGTCTCCCCTGGGGGAGAAATCCCTCTCTGGTTTGGCCAGGGCATCACTAGATGCCCAAGCACAGGCATCATGGATGGGGGGGGGGTTGGGACCAAAGCTCCAGGGAAGGGCTAACCTCCCAGAGAGACACCACTGCATGGGGAGGCTTGCCCTCCTGCCCCCAGGCATGCTAAGGAAGCCCGGAAACAGACCCGGGAGAGAATGTAGAGCCAACTTATGCTCCTCTGAAGAGCCAAAGACTGGCCCTTTCCCCCTCAACTTCCCATCTGGGGCCATGTTCTCAGCCTGAGGCAGTCCCAGGGGAGGACAGGTAGGTTTCTTTCCTCTGGGCCCCCTTACACCCAGGTAAGATCACAGTCTCCCTGGACCCCATGCGTGGCCTCTTCCTCCTCCTCAGCAGTCCATCTCCCCGGGGCTCAGGTTTTGGGGTTATGCCGACGTGCAGAACCTGTACCCCACCACACTTGGGCCAAGTGTCCCCCCCATCTGCTCACTGCCCTCCTTCTGGTCTCCCAACTTGATTCTGGGGTCACCTGGAGAATGATGGAGTTGGGAGGCCAGTGGGGACAGCAGACACATCAACAACAAGAACAGCCAGGGTGAGCGTGACATTCCTACCCGGCATCCCCGGTCTTGTATTGGCGACAGGCAAAACCAACGTCAAGGATGATGAGTTGGATGCCATGCTCAAGGAGGCCTCGGGACCCATCAACTTCACCATGTTCCTGAATATGTTTGGGGCGAAGCTGACGGGTGAGAACCATGGGGTGGGGAGCACCATGGAGCCAGGCTTCTCCCTGGCCAGGGGCAGCCTTCAGGCCAGTCTGCCAAAGCCATCTGTATTTCGTTAGCTCCTAACACTTACAAACCCAGGCATTTCACATAAAAATCCAAATTTTCCAATTTGATGAAAAGCCTAGCATTCTGGTACCCACATCTGTGGGCCACACGCCCAGCCTACCTCCCATCTGCCTACTGGCGACAGCCTCTGTCCCTCACTCGCTGAGCACTCGCTCCACCTCTGGGCCTGGGTAGAACTCTAGGGACCCCCAGAACAGTCCCCTCAGGGTGGGTAGAACTCCAGGGACCCCAGAACAGTCCCCTCAGGGTGGGAGCTGCAGAGTCTCCCAGGCGCTCAGGAGCTGGAGGTGGGAAGGCTCTGGGATGGCCCAGAGCAGGACTGGAGCCCTAAAAGCCCCTGGTTCAAGGCCTTTTGTGGGCAGGTACGGATGCCGAAGAGACCATCCTGAATGCCTTCAAGATGCTGGATCCTGAAGGCAAAGGCAGCATCAACAAGGACTAGTGAGTTTGGTCACAAACGCCTGGGTGTCTCCCCTGAGGGGCACCAAGCCCCCCCCCCCAACCTGGGCATCTCTCCTGAGGGGCGCCAAGCCCCCCCCCCACCCCGCCCCAGGGTCCAGGTGTTGGGCTGCCTGCCCCAAGGTCCCAAGTCCCTCAGGGTAACTGAGGGCAAAACCAGTCCTACCCACACCAAGGCGGGGGCACCCAGTAACCCAGCTGGTCATGCCACTTGTACGATCACTGGGTCTTCAACCCCCTTTGAGGGCTACATCAGCCAAGCACTGGGAGTGGGCACATTTGGTGTGCCAGGCACTCGCCTCTAATCCCTCCTCAGTCTCCTCCCTGCAGGTGGAGCCCCCCACAAGGGGTAGTGACCCCTGAGTGTCAGGAAGGACTCCCAGTGACCACTCCCCGGTGCCTAGGACTCCCCCTAGAGCCAGGCTTCCAAAAGACACCTGCACTGTGAGTGGGTGGGACTAGAGGGTGAGCGTCCCCCCCTTGAGGCATCCCACACAGAAGAGCCAAGTCACGCGGCACCCCTGGGGCCACCCCTCCGGTTCTTCTGGTGATGGTCCCTTTCTTCAGAGCAGCCTAATTTGGCTTCTCCCTCCTCGTCCTCAGCATCAAGCGGCTGTTGATGTCTCAGGCAGACAAGATGACCGCTGAAGAGGTAACGGTCCACTCCGCCCCCACCCCACCCCCTCCCCCGTGGCCCTCCGTGCAGCTCCAGTGTGGCCCTCTGGGCTCCAGGGGGGATACTCCCTGGGCCTCCAGAAGCTGCACCATCAGGGTGGGCAGGACACCCAGTGGCTGGGCCCTGGTCCCACCCCTGGCTCCCCACAAGCAAAAACAACACTGGGAGCTGGCTGGAGTGAGTTGCCTGTAATTCAGTGGACCATTTTGCTCCTTCGCCTCCTCCCGGGCCTGACCCGCCCCCACACCACCCGGGCTTGCAGGTCGACCAGATGTTCCAGTTTGCCACCATCGATGCTGCAGGCAACCTGGACTACAAGGCACTGAGCTACGTGCTCACCCACGGGGAGGAGAAGGAGGAGTGAGGGGCATGGCCCCGTCCCCACCTGGGCTGCAGCCAGTTCAATAAACATGAACCCACAAACCTGCCTGCCGGTGTCTGCAGAGGGAGAGGAGGACGCGTCACCTGGGGGTGGGACAGTCTGCAGGTGGGGAACTTCCGCCTGGGCGGGGGAAGTGTCTGCCTTGGCAGGGAGAGTGTGGGGAGGGTCCACTGTGGGTGGGAGTGTTTGCTTGGAACTAGGAGAGTCTGGAGGGGAACGGCCTGCTGGGGTGGGAGCATCTGCCTGTGGGGTCCTCCCTCTGCTTCCCCTCCCCACCCAGCCTGCCCCCCACCCCCACGCTGTGCTAGCACTCATCCCAGGGCGTTAGGCCACTCAGTGGTCAGCAGAGGTTGAGTAAAGCTACGGGTTGGGATCCCCCAAACACGGCCTTTCTCACAACGGTCGACTCCAGACTCGGTCATGCTAGGGGCCCCCAGGGCCCCCAATCCCTCCACGTCCCCCTCGGCTCTTGTCTCTCTTGCTGGGTCCACTCCCATACGCTGCTCCAGCACCAGCCACCCTGGGTCTGGCCTGGCCACTGGGGTGTCTGCTTGTCGCACGGCACCAGCAGTTCTTGCCACAGCCACAGGGTCCTCTCTGGGCCACCCTGCCTTGCCCCAAGTCCCCCCGGCACCTGCATGAAGCTGTCACCCTGTGACCAAAGCCTGTCTCTCCTGGCCTCCCCTTCATGTCCCCAGAACCACTTCTTGATCACTAACTGCTCTCTTAGCTTCCAGATCTCGTCAGGGACCCTTGTGACATCTCTGCAAGTCCTGAGGGTTCCAGGGGCTCAGGGCTCCCAGGAACAAGAAGGCGGGGGCAGGAGAACAGCTCTAGGGATGAGTGGCCCCGAGCTTCCTAGGGCGCCAGTGCCGGAGGTCGTGTGGATGCCTCAGGGGGTGGCTGCCGGGTGGGGTTCGCGGTCCACGGTCGCAGGGGACATGTCCTCCTGGATGGAGCAGCTCGCACTGGCCTCAGCCTGGAGGCGCCGGTATGGTGTGTGGAAGAAGAGAACCAGGAAGCAGCTGAAGAGGGTGCAGAGGCCAGCCATCAGCAGCATGGACACTGGGGAGACACAACCCAGCTCTGTTCTGAGGCTCGCCCAAGCAGCCAAGCTCCCCACACGGGACCCAGAGTAGCCACACGGCTGGCAGAGCCCCCGCGGGCCCCACTGGCCACGACCAGAGAGTGACCTGGAAACAGATCTTGCCCAGCATCCAACGGGCCCTGAGGGCATGTTCACAGACCCAGGTGTGGTGAGATCCAAGGTCGACGGCATGGGGTCCCTGGACGTGGCCATCCTCACCCCTGTCTCTCTCTCTCTCTTTCCTCTCTTTGCCTCGCTCTCTCTTTCCCTGATCTCATTTTTAAACAACTCACGTGGGCTTAAAAGTTGAGCTTTCATCAGGGCCTCAGGGCTGCTCCCACCATCCTAAGCCTTGGTGGGGAAAGGTCGGCCTTGTTGCCCTCCAACTCTACCCCGCCCTAGCCCTGTGCGTGCCCTGCACGTGCCAAGGAGAGCAAAAGGTGCCGAGAGGAAGGGGCCCGTGGAAGGGAGTTTCCAGGGCCGGAGGTGGGGGGGCTAGGCCCTGAGGTCCCATGCAGGCCGGGGCACTCACCCTGCCAGTCCAGTGGGCCCTGGCCATCCTGGCAGGTGGAAACAGACGGCTCCGCACGGCGCACGGTCAGGGCAGTCAGCAGGACCATGATGAGCACGCCCTCGGCCTGCCTAGACAGCCACGAGGCCTTCAGCCCTGCCCCAGGCACCGCTCACTGCTCTCAGTGCCGTCGGTCATTCTGAGGGCAGCGTGCTGTTCCGGTCAGCGTGGACCCCAGCAGCCAGCCTAGGACTGCACGCAGCTCAGAACGTGCAGGTGACCCACTGTGTAGCCTGGAGTGGGGTGAGGGGAGGGTCTCTGGGGTCCCAGGGAAGTGGCAGAGGGACCGACACTCACCCCAGCACGAAGATCAGGCCCGCAGCCGCACCCTCACCCACAGGGAAGGAGCACTCAACGGCCAGCTCCATGGCAATGGGTGCCACCGCGAAACCGAAGAGGCCAAGCAGTGAGCAGATGGCAGCCAGCGCGAGGGTCTGTCCCTGCAGCTGAGACACCTAGGGGGCAGTGAGCCACACAGAGGGATGGGACACCCAGACCCAGCCAGGCCCTGTACCAGCACCCTGTCTGAGCTAAGCGGGAGACAGGGTCAGGGGACCGGGGAGCTCATCCCACCCAGGGACCACTCCAGTGGGCAGAAGGTCGAAATTTCTGCTTTGACCCAGTTGCCAGCTGCCCTGCCCCAGAGCACCCCACTCCCACCACTGTAGGGTAGTCTTGGTTCGAGGGGACTCTCACCAGAGCAAAGGCCACACAGACCACGGAGGTCAGACAGAAGCCAATCTTGACAGCTTCGGTGAAGAGCTTGGTCCGGTCCACATACAGGCTGAGAACCAGGGCCCCCAGGACCCCAAACACAATGAAGAGAGCCCCGCAAAGGCCTATGAATTCCTGGAGGGGAAGAGGGGGTGGAGGGCACCCCATCATTGGGGCACAGTGACACCGGGGCCCCAGGAGGAGGCACTCACCTTCAAGACACACACCATCACCAAGAGGCCCATGGCAGGGTGAGAGGGAAGGCTCAGCTGTAGGATCAGCTATGAGCGAGGGGTAGCATGTCCTCCACTGGAGGCGCCGCTTTCCTGTGTCGCCATGCCCCGGGAACTCAACAGTTGCTAAAGGCAAGGGCCTGGTTGCTGTAGCCACCCTTCAGTGCCCACGGGCCCCTCATGAGTTGGGAACATGCCAGGCCTGAATCCCACACCCAGGGCTGATGCCAGACGGGGGAGGGCATGGCCAGAGATGCTATGAGCAGAGCAAGGCCTTTCCAGTCTCCAAATATCAGAAGAGGACCCTTCGGCCCTTCAGGGTTGAAGCCATCCTGGGTGGGACACTGGGAAAGATAGCGGAAAGCACACACAAAATCCCAGGCCACATGGGCACCGCCACCATCCCCTCCTCAGGGCCACCACTCATCCTCAGACTGTATTTGGCACCTGACACAACTTTTCACACACGGCATCTCAATACCACCCACAACAGGAGGTTACCCTGTCTAGGTGTGGAAATGCAGCACTGGGGGAGGTCCTGGGCCACCTGACGGAGGCAGAGGCAGACGGCCTTCAGGGTGACAGTAATGGCCCCCAAGCCCCACCCTTGAGCAGGAGAAAGGGTCAGGGTGGGGCAGCACTCACGTTGGAGTAGCCCCTCACACAAAGGACCTGCTCCAGGAGGGCCGAGAAGCTGGAGAAGATGCCGATGCCGCCCCCGAAACACACGGCCAGGACGACATAGGCTCTGTTACACAAGAGCTGGGGGAGAAGGCGCCGCTCAGCACAGGAGCTCCCGCAGGACATGCAGAGGCTCCAACAGGGCCTGTCCTGACCCCCTTCCCTCCTCAGCTCCTCCCCACCCCGATGACCCCAGCCCGGGATCCCACGGCACCGACCAGCTTCAGCCCATCCAGGAACTTCTCTGAGGTGGAGTGGATGGCCCTGGCGGAGGGTGGGGTGGGGGGCACGCTCTCCAAGAGGCAGGCGGTGGCCAGCAGGCAGGTGATGCCGGCAGGGATGATATAGATGCCCAGCTGGGGAGAGGGTGCACGTGAGTGTGCGTGCGTGTGCAAGTGTGTCTGCGAGCACACGAGTATGTGTGTGTGCGCAGGCCCTCGCAAACACGTGCACATGCACACGAGGGCTTCACGTCCGCCGCTCTGGGCACCAGGTGGCACACGGCCCCCCCTTGCTAGCCACCCCCACCGGCCATCCCTAGGCAGACAAAGGCAAGCCTGGGGGTCTGCTCGGCTTTGCTTCATCCGGAGCCCTGGCTTTCGAAATGTCACACAGAGAGACTTCCTCGGTGACAACCTTAGCCCCAGACTCACCCATCCGCCTGCCAACTGAACCTTCCTTCCTGCCTTTGTGAATGACCCCAACACTTACCTGGCTGCACAGCTGGAAGCCCCTCGCCTCTCCCAACCTGGCCTGAGCTACCCTCCCCCGCCCCACCCAACCGAAGTCCCAACGCCCCGCCTGGACGCTGCAACCGTGTCTTTGGCTCCCCGAGTCTTTGGGCCAGGTTGAATCGCTCTCCCCCTAGACACCCCCGGGGTTTCCATCACATCAATGGCAACCACCTACCACCTGGCTGACCCTTCCCTCCACGGCAGACACGCTGGCCTCTGGCTGCAACCCCTACCCCTCAACCTCACATCCACCTCAGGGCCTTTGTTGGTCCCTCGTCTCCCTCTCCGGCCTGCCCCATAAACACTGCCTCCTGCTCCAGTCAGCCCCTCAGCTCACCAAAGGCCTCTCCCCACCAAGGAAACCAACATCCTGGTCCCTAGAGCTGTGTCTGACGAGGTGCCTAGGACTCGCACATGTGGAGAAATCCCGCGTGCACCGGGGCCACTTGCTGGTGTGGCCACAGGGAGGGGCAGGTGCATACTCACACTGGCTCGTGCACACATTCCACACAAACACTCACGTACACACGTGTGTGCACACGCGAGCCCATCATGCCCACACACACACACCGCACACAAAGGCACACGCGTGTGCCTGTACCTCATGAGCTCCCTCACCATCATGGGGATGTCCTCCTCCTTCTTCACCAGGGCAGGTGACAGCAGGTTGGCCACCAGGATGCCCAGGGGGTTTGCTGGATGGACAGATGGAGACACATGTCAGCTCAGCCGTGGCCAGGCCTGGTCCCCAGCCCACAGGCAGAGCCCTTTGCTCTCTGAGAGCTGGGAGCACAGAGGTGGCAGGACCCTCTCACTAAGCCGCGGGAGACCATCAGCCTCACCCCCCGCCACTCACACATGGTGCCAATCATGTTGGCCGTGGCTCGCTGGTGCTCGGGGAACCACAAGGCAGCCAGCTTGGCCGGAGAGAAGACGACCAGGCTCTGGGCCAGGGCACAGAGGCTCTGCCCACCCATGAGGAAGGCAAATGGGTCCTGGATCCCGCCGACCATGAAGGGCAAGGTTCGGAACACGCTCCCGGCAAAGTTCAGCCATGCGCACACGATGGTCTGCAGGGATGGGGTTGGAGCGCTGCCTGGCCAGCCCGGACTCCCGGCCCAGCACCCTGCCCTCCGCCCTGCCACCCCAGTGGCTCTGCCTGGAGATCCCCAGAGAGGAAGCAATGGCTCTCGAGCCCTCACTCGAGGACCCTGCCCCATTCAAGAGCTGACCCTCACGTGGGGTCTGACTCACTGCCCAGCGGAGCCCAACAGAATCCAGAACCCAGATGGCCACCACACCGGACGGGATGGACGCCACGAGGTAGACTCGCGAAAGCCAGTTGATCTGCTCGGTGGAGAGGAGGAAGTGGTGGGCAATCATGTCGGCCACGGGTGCGAAGCTGAGCCACAGCTGTGGACACACGCTGGCGTCAGCCCACGGGGCAGGTGCCACGGACACCATAGCCACCCACTGTCCCAGGCTCAGCCAGCCAGTCTGAGGGAGAGAAAGTGCCTGGCGATCCCGTGAGGGCCAGTGTCTTCATCCAGTCACCTCCAAGGGAGTGCACCAGGTTGGGGGGGTGGTCAGACAGTGTGCCCGGGATGCAGAACAGCACCATCCTGCAGGCACGGTCCGGTGGGGGGGGGGGGGGAGACAGAGGCTGAAGATCCGGCCAGAGCCTGCGGGACCGTAAGCCCTACCAAGACTGACCCTCTAAGGAGAAAGCCCAGAGGGCTGCCAGTGAGAGGCAGATGTCTGAAGGGGGAAGGGGAGCTCTACACAGTGCATGGGCATGAGGAGGCCTAGACCAGGTCCTGGACAGCACTGGAGCCTGGCAGGGTAGAAGAGGGGGTCTGGATCCTGGCACCCCAGTCGCACAGATGTATAGATGGCCCAGACTGGCTGGGCAGAGGAGCGCATCTGGGGGGACACTCGGTGCCTGCGGTGAATACCCAGATGGATAAGGGTAGGAGGCTGGGTGGGCCTGCAGCCATTGAAGGGATGTTTCCACGGGAGGGCGGGGGGGGGGGGGGGGGGCAGAAAGGGGCCCAAAAGGTATCTCTAGCTTGTCTGCAAACTCAGTGATTGAGTCCCAGGTGGAAACACCTGGATTATGCGCTGGCCCTGCCCAAAGCCAGCCCCACCTGTCCTACAGGAGACCCAGGTGTTTGGGACGCGAGGCCCTCCCTGACAGGTGACATTTCCCAGCTGTAGGTGCTGTCGAGTGCTGGGACTCAACTCCACAGACCTTCGGCCAGCAGACCTAAGGCAAGACCTTAAGCTCGACTGGGTCAGTGGGGAAGACCACTGACCTTCCTGGCAGAGCTGAGACCCCTGCACGGGTGAGGCAAGAGGGGAGGAGGGGCTCTCCAAGGATTACTGCAGGTGGGAGAGGGGAGATGGGCCAGGGATGGACCAAAGACAAGGGCAGCACAATTCAAAGTGCACAATCACTGCAAATCTGAGAGACCCAGAAATGCAGGGGCTGGCCCCAGACCACACCCTCCGTGGTGAGGCCAGTGAGATCCAGGCTTGCTGACCCAAACAGACATTGACCACAAAGTCTCACATGACAGAGAACTTGGGCAACAGCTGCCTTTTCTTCCTTTTCCACCCCCTTTTTTAGGACAAAACAGAGGACAGATCTTCCAGGTTCAGAAAAAGACCTGTTCCTGCCCAACTGATCCAGCAAAGACAAACCGAGGGGTCTGTGCTCCAAACCCGCCCTGCTGAGCCGAGCCCATTCCTTGCTCCTCCCCAAAGCTTGTGGCTGGCAGGGCAGAGACAGGTCTAAACTGTGCAAGGCAACATGGGGACAACAGTTTATCTCCACTGCATACAAGAATTCCCTTCAGGCCACTCCAGCCCTGCCGGGTGCCTCCTTGTATCCCTTGAGTGTGCTGACAGATGCCCCACGTGCTGGCTCTTGCCCAGACCACGAGGCTATCTCCTTGGGTCACTCTGAGGCCACCCAGACCTCACTCCAGACACTGTTCCACCTGCCTCTGACACTGCCCTCTCAGAACCATGGAGCTGTGGTCACCTGGCTGCAGACAAGTCCACGAGGGGACATGGCTGGGGTTAGCCTCATGGTCGGTGTTCATCGTGGTGACCAGAGCAGGGACCGTAATTCCCGATGAGAGTCCTGCTTGCTCCGTAACGATTTGTGGACCAAAGGAGCGTGCAGCAGGATACTGCCTCAGTGTCCAAGGGACTTCTCAAGGCCACTCATGATACCCATCCCCTCTCAGAGTCATCAGAGCAGTTCTAGGGGCTGTGTCCTCAGACCGCTGGGCCCAAAGCCAGCTCCGGCTTCCTAGCAGCTAGAAGCACCTGGCCGACAAGCCACTGTGCAGAGTCCCGTAGAGAAAAGAGGTTTCCAGAGTCACAGCAGACTTCAGCCCAGGCCATGGATGCCACCTGGTCCCAGCACAGGGCTGGCTCTCCACACGCAGTCAGCAAGGAAAAGAGGCAAAAGGCCCTGATCAGTTTGGAATAACATCCAAGAGTGGTTGGACACCTCCCTGAGGTGTCTGCCCACACTCAGTTCACCCCCACTGAGCCCGCTGTACGTGACGGGCTAGGGAAAGAGGGGCCCAAACCTCTGCACAGAACAGCTGAGGGCTCAGGGGTGAGCTGGAGAGAAGCAGGTTGGGGAGCTGAGCCCCTGTAAGTGGTAAACCCTGTTCTCACTGCTCAACCGGTCTCCGGTCTCTGCTCTGTGTGGGTTTCCAGGGCAGGGTCACTGCCAGCAGTGGTAACCATTCTAGAACAGGTAACGGGTCACTGGGGACCCCAGCTGGGGAACTGTGGAGAGGCTGTGCACACAGGTAAGGAAGGCCCCCTGTGAGGGTCCCGCATACCGACTCAGAAACCCAGTGAAGGCTCCAGGGCACAGGTAAGCAAGGCGGCTGAGCCCTGCCTGCCTTGCAGACTGGGGTGGGGAGTTTGGAGAGGGAGGGCAAGAGCCAGATCATGAAGGCCTGTAGCCAGACGTTGGGTGTTCCGGAGGAAGACCCCTCTCCAGCTATGACAGTGACCCCCACCTCCTCCTGAGGAATGGAGGGACTCTTTCGAAACCACCACAGGTCACAGGGCCCAGGCTGGGCCGCCTGGAGGACAGATGCCAGCTTTACTGCCTGTGCAGCCACAGCGGGGAGAAGGGCCTCTGGTCCCACGGCCGCGCGCTGAGGTCGCCGGCGCCCCCACTCCCAGCGGTCCCATAGTGCACACCGACCCCGCCCTGGGTGCAGCGGGACACTGGAAGGTGCGAAGCGCGCCGACTCAGGCGGGGTCCCAGCTCGGGCCGCCCGCCCCCGCCCGGAGGCGACCCCAGGCCCCCATACCGGGGCATTGGAGACGGAGGCGACCCCAGAACCCCGCACCGGGACATTGGAGACGGAGGCGGCCCCAGACCCCCTACCGTGGCGTTGGAGAAGCTGAGAAGGCTGAGCACCAGCAGAAAGACCCAGCGACGCGCGTAGACGCGGTAGTCCCACAGCGCGCCCAGGGCCTGGGTCACGTCGGCCCCCGGCCGGTCCCCCGCGGGCAGGACCATCGCCCGCCGCTCCCGCCGCGCGGGTTGAGGAACGCGGCGCCCGGGCCAGGACCGCCCCGGAAGGTGGTGCCAGGCGCGCGGGGCGGGGCGGGGCGGGACGGGCGCTCGGGGTCAGTCCCCGCCCCGAGGGACGGCGGTCGATGCTCCGCCCAGGGGGAAAGATACCAGTCATGAAGTTGGACCCAGCTCCGTCGGCCAGGATGGAAGTCTCTGCCACAAAAACAGGGACAAAGTCCCCTCGCCGGGGCGAAGGAGGTCACGGCCTCTGTGCGGTCGCAAGGCGGACACGCCCACGCGGGTGGGTACAGGAGAGGGCACCCAGGAAGTAACCCTGCCCGGCACGAGGTCCGCATTTCCTGAAAGGGGTTGTGGAAGGGTCCCCTACACTTCCCCCCACCCCAATCGCTGCCGTCCAGACAAGTTACAGGGCGCGGCAGGAGGCCAGTGGAAGAGGAGGCTGGGGTCAGTTTGCCAAGATCCTCGAATCCAGACGGGGCATTAGATTGGGCCCTTGTTGGGAGCAGGAAGCAGGGGACTGGGCAGAGTTGGTGCTGCTCAGGAGGAAGGCAGGGTCCAAGGCTAGCCTGGCCTGCCCAGGGAAAGGGCCTGGGGACCTGGGGGCACTCAGCCTCCCCCATCCGGTTATTGTCTGCAGTTTGCAACTGAGGAAACAGCTGGGGCAGAGTGGGGCGAGAACCGTGAGCTGCAAGGCAGAGGGGAGGGGATGTCTGCTGTCTCTCCCACAGAACACGCTTGTGGTGGGCCGGCCTCCTCTCCAGCTTCCTCCTCACCCAGAGGTCCACCTCGGAAATCTTCCCTTCTACTCCCCAAATACTACTCTTCCTAAGGTCGCCCGTGATCTCTGTGGGGCTGACATGAATGGACGAGATGCTATTCCTGTCCACCTCTGTGACCCTCCTGCTCAGCTTGAGAGGGCCCCTCCTCCCATCCTTAGGGCTCTTACGTGGAGTAGGCAGCTCAGTGAGGTCGCAGTCGTATTTTTTCATACCAACGATGGACATGTGGAAACTAAAATTAAAGACACAATACCATTTAAAATTACTTTGGACAATTAAAAATTTTAATCTTTAAAAAATTTTACAGACCCTCCCCCCCGGGTCGGTAAAAATTAATAAAAGGAAACCTCAATAAAAATGGAGTCAGTGGGGTGCCTGGGTGGCTCAGTTGGTTAAGCATCCGACTGCAGTTCAGGTTATGATCTCCTGGTTCATGGGTTCAAGCCCCATGTGGGGCTCTGTGCTGGCAGCTCACAGATCCTGAAGCCTGCTTCAGATTCTATGTCTCTCTCTCTCTCTCTCTCTCTCTCTCTGCCCCTCCACTGTCTCTCAAAAAAAAAAAAAAAAAATTTAATGGAGTCAGGAGTCCAGAAGGGGGAGCTCTCATGCAGTACCATTCAATATCAGAAATTGCCAGTACAGACCCTAACAGAAGAATTGTCAACAGGAAAGAATCATCAGTTACAGGCCCCAACAGGAAAAGATACGCATGATGCATCTCCTGCAAGGAATTAACCACCCCTGCAACTCAGCCAGTGAGAAACTGTCATGACTGTACACTCTTGTCTTTTTCCAGTGGACTTTAATTCAAAACAACCCCTCCCAACTTCCTCCTTCTCTTTAAAATAACATTCCTCTCCTTTGTTTGTTGGACTAGCCTGTGATTTTGGCCGTAGCTTGCTTGTCCCAAATTGCAATTCTTTGCTATTCTCAAGTAAACTCATTTTCTTGCTGGTAAAATAATTGACTTATATTTTTAAGGTCAAAAGGTATAAATTTAGCAAACTGTACACAGAACTTGTATGCTAAAAATTATGCAACACAAATGAAAGAAATCAGTGAAGACCTATAAAGAAGGGAGAGATGTACCATGTTCATGGATCAGAAGTCTCAACATAGTAAAAATGTCAGTTCTCCCCAGATTGATCCGTAAGATTAATACAATTCCTATCAAAAGAGTTTTGTAGGGGCGACTGGGTGATTCAGTTGGGTAAGCGTTGGAATCTTCTTGATTTTGGCTCAGGTCATGATCTCCTGAGTTCATGAGTTCCAGCTCCTGGAAGGGCAGAGCCTGCTTAGGATTCTCTTTCTCTCCCTTTCTCTCTGCCCCTCCCCTGCACACAAGCACACACATTTGCTCTCGCATGCTCTCTCTCTCTCTCTCTGAAAAGTAAATAAATAAACAATCAAACAAAGCGTTTTTTAGACATAGAGTGGGAGAAAATATTTGTAAACCACATATCCAACAAAGGACTGGTATCTAGACTATATAAAGAACCCTCAAAACCCAACAGTAAAAAAGCAAAGCGAAAGTTCAATTAGCAAAAGACATGAAGAGACATTTCACTGAAGAGGAAATACAAATGGCAAATAATTATGAATGGCTAACATCATTAGTCATTAGGAAAATGCAAATTAAAACCACAATTAAAAAAACACAATGGGGACGGCTGGGTGGCTCAATTGGTTAAGCGTCCGTCTGTCGGCCCTGGTCATGATCTCGTGGTTCATGAGTTTGAGCCCCGAAGTCAGGTTCTGTGCTGACCGCTCAGAGCCTGGAGCCTGCCTCAGATTCTGTGTCTCCCTCTCTCTCTGCCCTTCCCCCACTCGTGTGTGTGTGTGTGGGGGGGGGGGTGCGCGCGCTCTCTCTCTCTCTCTCTCTCTCAAAAATAAATAAATATTAAAAAAATTCTTAAAACCACGATGAGATACCACTACACACTTCTCAGAATGGCTAAAATAAAAAACAATGACATCAAATGCTGGTGAGGTTGTGGGTAACTCGGTTACTCATCCATTGCTGATAAGAATGTAAACGGTACAGCCACTGTGGAAAACAGGTTGGCAGTGTCTTATAAAACCAATAAGCAGTTATCTTATGACCTGGCAGCTGTACTCTCAGAGTTTATCCCAGGAAAATAAAAACTTATTTTCCACAAAAATCTGTACCCAAATGTTCACAACAGCCTTATTTGTGATACCTAAAAACTGGAAATGACTCAGATGGCTTTTAGTGAGGAAATGTTTGAGCCAACTGCAATGCATCCAGACCGTGGAGTGGGCTCACTGGGAATGGACTGTTCATACAGGAAGCAGTCTGGGTGAATCTCAGGGCAATTACGCTG
The DNA here is from genome assembly GCF_007474595.2 of Lynx canadensis. NCBI lineage: Eukaryota > Metazoa > Chordata > Mammalia > Carnivora > Felidae > Lynx > Lynx canadensis. The sequence goes on along the minus strand of NC_044306.2, from coordinate 205,773,783 downwards.
GGGGGGAGGGGCGCAGAATCCAAACTCAGAAGGTTATATCCTTTATGATCTATTAACTTTAAAAATAAAACCGCCACTTATTTTACCAGCAAAAATGTGTTTATTTGGAAACAGCAGAGAATTGCAATCCAGGGCAAGCAACCTACTGAAAAACCATAGGCTAGTTTGGAGAACAAAGCAGAGGAGGCTCTTTCCGAGAGGAAAGAGAGAGTCAGGAGGGCAGAAAGTCCAGCTAGGAGCTGGAAGTGTAGTGGCTTCTCATTGGCTGGGCTGTGGCAATCTCTCATTGGCTGGGCTGTTGCTGGGGGAGAAGGAAACCTTCCTCCTGGTGGGATAATAAAGCAGTGGCAATCTAGCACTAACCTAGGAGGTCCCTCCCCTCCTGTTGATTTGCAATTAAGAGCTTCACTTGTGGAAACTCCCTATTCCATTTTAGTGAACTTTCCCTTTATTAATTTTCACAATTCCATTTGTTAACATTTTTGAAAAGATAACATTTTAGAAGTGGAGAGAAGATTAGTGGTTTTAGGCATGAGGGGGCAAGTGGGAGATAGGGTCCTCCTGGTGATGGAATCTCTACCTTGGCTGTGGCAGTGGGTACAGGAACCGATATGTGTGAAACAAGCACGTGAAGCTAAGTACACACATATGAGTGTAAGCAGAACTGGAGAAATCTAAGATTGTGATTCATCAATGTTGGTATCAGGGTTGTGATATCATACAGTTGTGTTTTGAAGATGTTATCTTTGGAGAAACTGGGCAAAGGGTACAAGGAATCTCTTTATTATATCCTACAACTGCATTTAAATCTATAATTATCTCAAAATAGGTTTAATTTTAAAAACTCACATAGGGCACCTGGGTGGCTCAGTTGGTTAAGCGTCCAACTTTGGCTCAGGTCATTATTTCACGGTTTGTGAGTTCAAGCCCTGAATAGGGCTCTCTGCTGTCAGCTCGGAGCCTGCTTCGGATCCTCTGTCTCCCTCTCTCTCTGCCCCTCCCTTGCTCACACACGCGCAAACTCTCTCTCAAATAAATAACATGAAAAATAAAATAAAATAAAAACTCACATGGGGTGGAAAGCACATTTGTTTGGAAACAACTCTTTCCACTCTCACATTTTATTGAAATTATGGACAACTATCTTCAACATAGCATCTAAGCTTTTCAGATTTTGAATCCAGGTATAGCACCATCCACAGAAGTGTCTTCCTGAGCCCAGAACACATCCGCACACCTTTGGGACCCCCGCATCTTGAAGAGGCCCTTTAGTGATCTCCACCTGGCGTCTTCCTTTTGACATGACCTTTAAAGACTTGTTTAAAATAACACTCAACACACAATTATGACTAAATGTGTTTCAGTTTTTTATCTCCTTTTTTCTTAACCAAATACAGACTCCCATCAGCAACCCAGACTAGCACTAGTCAAGACTTCTTCAGGCTACCCGTGTCTTCCCTAAATAGTGTCTTGTTCACAATTAAGCGATTGAGAGCAGTCCCTTTGCCAAGAATAGAGTAGAGGCAACGCCTTCTTCACTGACAGTATCTGGGAAGAAATCTTACCTTATCTGACGAGATGGCCACAGCCCGTCCTGTTTGTTTGGTCTTTACTTGTCTTTTATCTGCTCCTCTCAAGAGAATGTCAACTATTTGAGGGCAGGAGCTGGTATGCCCACGCCCAAATCCCTGGAACAGGATACAGCCAGCACACAGCTGCGGGAGAAAATAGAAGTGTGTGGGGTGGGTGACCTTCTGGCCTGTCTAGCAGGTTCTCCACAGGGTGGCCCACTCCCCTGACCCCACCCTGCAACGCACATCCTGGACAACAGCCTCTGGCCTGTCTGATTCCAGAAGCACACCCTCCCTTCCCAGCACCCACACCTTCGTCCACTCCGTGCTGCTTTCCCTGAGTTCAAGGCTGCTGAAAGCCCACACACACCCAACACTGCCCCACAGCAGGGAACTGAGCAAGCAAGCAAATCAGAATCTGGATTCGCAGGCTGCCTCAAAAAGGACGGCGTGCCCTAGTCCTTATCCTTATGGGAGGCCAATCGGGGAGTCGATCTGAAAACAGTTCACAAATCTGCACCGGAATGTGTACCTGTTTAGTTAAATGAACAACACCCGTGGCCGCCGTGGTCTGCACTCCAGTTGGCTCTCACCAGCAAAGCCCTTGGGGTTGCCTCCCCTAATCTGCCCTCTGTGTCTCTGCCACAGTCCAGGGAAGTCAGCCTGGGAGGCTCGTTACATCTTAAAGTCATGACAAGTATCCTCCGCCCCAGCTGGCCAGCCCCTCCCAAGGAGGACTCTGGGGTCCATTTTTTTCGTGCTGCTCAGACCTGTTCAGCCAGCTAAAGAAGAGGGGGGATCAGTGTTCTCACAGGTGCATATGCACACACTGTGAGGTGGCCAGTTGTTCTGTACGTGCATGGTGTGAAGTGGCGTCTAGTATGTATACGAGAGAAATAAGGATCTAATGTTGCGCATGGCCTGACGTGCGCCTGTTTTGTGTGTCTGGTACGGGATGGTATGATAGTGTGTGTTCGTGGTGCGTTATGTAAGACTGTACGGTTTTTGGTACGTGCGGTGCAAGATGGGTCTCTCGCACGTATGCGTAATGGTGTGAAATGCTTATCTGTTTTTTTCTGTCTGAATGGGTGGGAAAAACAGGCATCTAATTCTTTGGTGTGTATTATGTGAAGGGTGTGTGTGTGGGGGGGGGGGCATAAAATGAGCATGTGTTAAATCAGAAATTGTGCTGGGTCTGAGATTTTGCTCTACTTGTAAGCTAACAAGGTAGCCTACCGCAGGTCACGTATGTGTGTATGCAGGAAGCACGGGACCCAGGTCAGAGGTGAAGGGCAATGCCTTGTGTTGGCTCCTCGGGTCTTATCTCCATGGGCAGACAGGTGGCATGCACTGCAGTGGGGTACGTTTCAGAGGAACCCTGAAATAGGAAACTCTTATCTTAGACAGGACTACTGTGACCCTCCCCACCCTGCGTTCCAGAGAGAGACCTTCTCTTCGCACTGGAATATGAGCAAATCTTCTCTAGGGAGGGGAAGGGTGGGTATTTTTCCTGGCTATATTGGAATGTCTCTGAGACAAACATTCCTAATCAGGCTCTAAACGACTTTGCTCTGACGACCTGGACCATGCAGAAACAGAAACATGAGATATTCATGGAGAACTGCCTCCCAATAGGATCTACCCTTCAAAAACACCTCTACGAGGACCTAATTTTTTGTTTGAGGATATGGCATGATGAATCTTTTAACATGGTGTTCTGAGGTGGAAAGTAGTGGGGGGGTGGAGAAAAGGGGGAGACATGAGTGTTTATTTGTGAGATGGGTGTCTAACCTTTTTCTCTGTATGGTTGAAATTAGTATCTCAGTTTTCTGTGTATTATGTGGTATGACATTTTGTGTAAGTATGATATACTTAGGAAATTTTTCATGTACATTGGAAATGAATGGGTATCTGTTTGTGTAGAGTGATGTCTTTATTTGTGTGTGTGCTTTGAGGTCATTGCAGCCCACCTGATTGTTGTTTTGTTGGGGTTTTTTTAAAAAAATGTTAATGCTTATTCATTTTTGAGAGGCAGAGATAGAGCATGAGTGGAGGATGGGGCAGAGAGAGGGGACACAGAATCCGAAGCAGCTCCAGGCTCCGAGCTGTCAGCACAGGACCCACAGGGCTCGAACTCACGAACCATGAGATCATGACCTGAGCTCAAGTCGGGCGTTGAGCCAACTGAGCTACCAAGACGCCCCGTTTCTTTTGTGGTTTTATCCCTCTCTGTTTTATGAGGGGATTCAGAGAGACGCAGAAGTCCTGCTACTGCCACCAGCCGGCGGCAACCCACAAGGATTTTAACACGGGCAAGCACATAGGAAACAAGCAATAATCCCCATTTACTGGGCAAGTGGCAGCACTCTGCACACCCTCTGTCCACACTGCTTATCTCAACAATGCGGTCTGGCTCTCGTCGCTCGTGGCAACCCCGTGACAGCATAGATGGGTATTTGCCTCTCTGTTTGCAGCCGCCGGGACCCACAGGGTGCAGACTCGATTGTTTATTAATTATCACATGTGGTACCATGTGGACTGGCTCGTTTTTTCTATTACAAATTATGCCTCAATTAGTAGCCTTGTTCATGCTTCAAAAAAAAATTTTTTTTTTGCATTTTTGCCAGTGTTTTACCAGTTTTCCCAATTTATCTTTGGGATAAATTCCTACTTGGGGATTGCTGGGCCAAAGGATAGATGCCCACCTAGTTTTGCAGGTTATCGTCAATCTCCCCACGGTTTCCAATAGCAACGTATGAGGGTCTTGCTATTATATATTGGCACCGTTTAATAAGGTGAGTTATCAAATGGCGAGGCTTTGTCACCAGACTGGTCAGGAGAGGCCTCAGGTGATATCTGACCATAGGCCTGAGGAAGGAAGGAGCCCCACGGGCACCAAGGATGGGCCATCCAGGTCTAGGAACGGCTCTGCCAGGCCTTGAGATGGGAGGGCCTAGCGTGTCCAGGAGAGCCATGTGGTTGGAAGAAGTGAGTTGGGGAGAGCAGCCAGGGCCGGGCCAGAGTCAAGGCAGGGCTTGAGCCCAAGGCAAGACCTTGGAGGCTCAGAGCATCCACTGGGCTGCTAAGCAGAGGCCTGGCACCCTCTGACTTAGGCATTGAAGGATCAGCTTATTGGCTGCTCTGTTCAGCACAGACTGGGGGCGGGCACAGAGGCTGCGGAACCAACCCAGACAGGATAGGTGGGTTCAGGCCATGGCTGCAGCTGTGGAAGCCATGGCTGGATGAAGGCATATTTGAAGACAGAGCCAACAGGACTTCCCCAGGAATTGGATGTGGGAAAACAGAGAAAGAGAGTCATCAGGAATGAGTCCAAATGTTTGTGCCCCAGTAACAGAAAAGGTAGAGTGGCTATGAGAGAGGAAAATGGAGGGAAGCGGGTCACCCGGGAAGGCCCAGAGTTGTGTCCTGAACCTGGTGGGAATGATGTCTGCTGTTCACTGGAGGGACACATAGTGCATAAACATTGGAGGGCAGCCAGCATCTGGACTGAGCTTAAAACCATGGATGGAGTGGGGCGCCTGGTGGCTCAGTCGGTTAAGCATGCGACTTCAGCTCAGGTCATGATCTCACAGTTCACGAGTTCGAGCCCCGTGTTGGGCTCTGTGCCGACAGCTCAGAGCCTGGAGCCTGCTTCAGATTCTGTGTCTCCCTCTCTCTCTGCCCCTCCCCTGCTCACACTCTGTCTGTCTGTCTCTCTCTCAAAAATAGGTAAACATTAAAAAAATTAAAAAATAAAATAAAATAAAATAAAACCAACAGGGGCAGAGCGATCACCAGCCAGGAGAGGAGCCTCAGGGAGAGGAGAGGAGGCCTGACAGGAAGAGCCCGGGAGGACAAGAGGATGGCAGAGGGGCCAAGAAGGTGCTAGTCAGGGGGCAGAGCATGAATGGAGAACCAGGCAAAGGGAAAGTGTTTCAGGAGAGAGCAGCGCAGGGGTCACGGAGATGACCCTTGGAGATGGAGATGACAATGGCCCTTGGCACAGCTGCACAAAGTCTTGGGTGTCTGGACAGAGCATTTTGTTGGAGTGGGGGCAGAACAGAAGTCTGAGGGTTTAAGAGAGAACATGGAAAGGGAAAATGGAGAGGCTGAGTGTAGACAGCTCTTCGGAGAAGTCGTGCTGTGAACATAAGCAGAGAAGTACACCATCAGGAGAGAGCCTCACTCTGAGTTTGTAAGCAAATGGAGTGACCCAACAGAGAGGATGGCCTGTGGGGGAGGGGGGGTGAGGAGGGACAGCTGGGTGGGTGAGCAGAACAGGCCAGTGCCCAGGGATGGCTGGGTGGCATAGGAGTGAGGACAGCTCACCTTCCAGGGAGGAGGAAGCAGTGGGCTGGGGGGCAGCCTCCTCTCACTGCTTGTACCATGGTCTCTGGCTTCTTCTTTCTTTATTGCTCTATCGGGGTATAACCACACATACGTAACCTGTACACTTTGATGAGTTTTGACCCACAGATACACCCATGAACTCATCACCACCATCAACACAGCACACATTTCCATCTTCCTAGGTTTCCTTGGGTCCCCTGTAATCTACCCGCTCTTGGGCTTTTGTTCTGAGTGACACCCCTTTTGAGCAGAGGAGAGACATACCTTGACTAATGTGTTATGGCAGTTACTATTCTGTGTTGAGAATAGGTTGGGCGGGGGGCAAGGAAAGAAGCAGAAAGACTAGTCTGGAAGCCATGCACTAATCCAGGAGGAATCAGTGGGCTTGGGCCAGGGTAGGGACGGAGAGCCATAGCCAGATTCTGAGGGGTCTGCTGACAGCAGTTTTGGGGTTGGAAGAAAAGACCCCACTGTCTTGGCTTAGCTGGCGTGATGGGGCCCTCTCCTCTGCAATGGGGGCTGGGGTGGGTAGCAAGGTTGGGGGAAGATCAGGAGTTGATACTCTGATATCAGAACCTGAGCTCCCTAAAGATATCTCAGTAGAGATGTGGCCAGCCAGTTGAATACAAGAGCCCAGGGTTCAGGGTCAAGGTCTGGGATGTTGTTGCTGACAAGGTCTCGGGAGAGAGCAGGCAGGCCAGATGTCTGGTCTGCATCCTTTGAGAGAGACCAGTGGCCATGCGTCATGCACACGCTCCTGGCTCTCCCCCCTTTGCAGACAGATGGCTACGGTGTCAGAGGGCCCTCAAATGACTTCCTAGGGTCACTGTGCCCTCCACCCAGAACTGATCCCGGCCTGTCGTCCCCATTTTTGACATCCAGGCCTCTACTCCCGTCTGGGCCAACTTAGCTGCCATGTCACTGGAAAATAGAGGCAGCTGGATGAGAGGGTGCACAGACCCCCCACCTCCTGCATTGGGGCTGCCTCCTGCAGCGTGAGGGCCGCCACAGCCCAGCCCCATCTCCAGATCTGGTCCCTGGCCCCAGGTGAGGACTTGGGCTCAGGCAGCCTTCCCTCTCTCCAGCGTGGCCAGCCTCCCCCTGCACTGCACCAGTACCACTGAGGCTGCAGCCCAAATGTGAAGCAGCCCTCTAGTCCCAGAAGCTCCTCCACAGCAAACCACCTGGAAAAGTTGCCTGTATTTACCCTCCTCTCTTGAGCCCACCACAATCCAGTTTTTACCCCTACGTAACCTGTACGTAGGCCAAGGCCCCAGAAGGGTCTCACTCCCCTTGCCCCTTTCAGCAGCTGACCAGACATCACTCCTTCTCTCCAGCTGTCTCAGTCTCAGTCTTTCTTACTGGATCCACCTGGACTTGCTGATTTTTCCACGTGGGCAGGGGGCTCAGCCCCCCAACCCTCACTCACTCTTTTGACCAGCTCACCCATCTCCACACGCTGCAGACTCATCCTACACGTACTACACAGCGGCTCCACTGGGGGGCCAATGGACCTTACAACTACACTCTTGACTCCACCCTTGTGCACTCCATCATGCTGCCCGGACTGTCAGCAGCCGCCCACCCTTCCAGCTGTTCCCCACCCATCCCTGCCTCTTCTCAGGCTGATCCCCCAGCAGTTCACACTTCCTCCCCTCCAGGGCACCACTTGCCTCCTGCTCTGCTCCTGCCAGACAGACACAGCACAGCCAGAGGGAGGCTTACAATGCCAGCACCATGCCGTCACCCCTCTGCTCATAACACCCAGGGACCTCTCCCTCCGACCTCATCTCCTGCCTCCTCGTGCCCCATTCCCTCTGGCTTCCATGCTGGCTCTCTTCAATCTCCCCACTGTGCAGCTTGGTGCTGGCAGGACAACTTGCCTGTGAACCCCACCTGCCGATACTCGCAAGGCCCTTACCTCTATGTTCCTACTCTGTGCTTCTATGGCGCCTTCCCCTCTGTCCCTTCCATGCCCACCCACCCTATTGTAACTAACACTCCAGACATCCACGGCCTCCCCCAACCAGTTTATCTGGCTCCCACATTATATCAGATTTACTTTTTCTTGTTATTGTCCCCCTCCCGCTAAGGTGTGGACCGCACGAAGGGGTGGACGTCACGCTCCAGGGCAGGGCCTGCGCAAGGGTGGACACACAGAGTTTCAGGGTCGGCCCTGCTGCCCACTGGACTGGGGCCCGGAAAGCAGGGCCCTGTCCGTGTGCGGCCCCCGGCTCCTGCCTGGTGCATGGAGAGCTCTCGCTGCTACGTCCCAGGAAGGACTGAATTGCAAGAACGAGACGGATTCCGCCACAGGAAAGCCCCGGTCAGGTCCCGGAGCCGGAGTCGGCGTCAGCTGCCTGCTGAGTCCAGTGTACAGGAAGACTCATGCCGCAGACCTCACCCCCTTGGTCCACGCCCCCTCGGGCCACGCCCTCACGAGCCCCCGCCTCCGCCGGGGGCCCCGCCCCCGACACCCTCCCCTCTCCAGATCCCTCGGCCTAGCCCTGCCGGAACGCGCCTGCGTCTTATGACCACGCCCAGGCCCCGCCCTCGGGCTCCGCCCCTCCAGATCCCGCCCCCCGCCCGGCTGCGGGGTGGGAGCCGGGAGGGCAACGCGCATGCTCCATGTGCGGCGCCCCCGACTCGCCGCTCGGCTCCGCTCGGGCATTTCCGCCTCTTTGTTTTAAACTCCGGACGGGTTTTTTTCTCCTGCTCTTGGGGGGGACCCGGAGGGAGCGGCGCCCCCCCCCCGCTCCCGGCGCTGCCCCCGCGTGCGCCCCGCTCGCCCGCAGCCGAGACGGCAGGTCAGTGAGTCCGCACCCCGCCTGGCCTGGCCCGAGGCGCCCGCTCCTCAGGCCGCGGCCTCGGCCCGTGTGCGGGCCCCTGAGGCTCGGAACCCCGGCCCGCGCCCCTGCGCCCCTGGTTGGCCCGGCCCGCGGGAGCCCCGACACCGCTGGGCAGGCCCCGGGTGCGGGCGCGACCCACGGGGTCGGGACCCCGGGCGGGTCACGGGGAAGGTGGCCGGACCCCAGGACGGGTCATCGGGGAGGGACCAGGGAGGACCGGATCCCGGGACGGGTCAGCGGGGAAGGCCAGACCCCAGAACGGCTCACCGAAGAGGGCCAGACCTCAGACCCACCATACAGGGACCAGGAAGTGCTAGACCCTGAGATAGGTCACTGAGGAGAGTCAAACCCTGGGATGGGTCATCCAAGAGGGTCCAACGCCAGCTCGGGTCACTAAGGGGGATTGTGACCCTGAGACCCGACAGGAACCAGAGATGTCTGGACTCTGAGACAGGTCACTGAGGGGGGCCAGCCCCCAGGATCTGGCAGGACCTAGGGAGGGCTGGGACACGAGGCTGGGTCACTAAGGAGGGCCAGGACACGGAGGCTGGTCCCAAAGAGGGCTGGCATGCTGAAACAGTCCTGTGAGCACTTCTGAGACCCTGAGACAGCCCCTTCTGAGTGGGAGGCCAGGACCCTGGGATCTGCCATGAGGAGGGTTCATCCCATGTGACAGGCTCCGGGGATGACCAGGCCCCAGCTAGGTCATTTAGGGGTATCTGGATGCTGGAGCGGGACCATGAAGAAGCGAGGCTCTCAGGGAGGGCCAGGACACTGATAAGAGCTGGAACTTGGAGACCGGTCCCTGCCAGAACTCCTGAACAAGTCAGTGGGATGCACCCAGATCCCAGGAGCAGAAAGGAAGGCTGGGACCCTAAGCCAGCCCTCCAGGGGTTTGGACCCCTGGGGCAAGATCCAGAGGTGCCTTTAATGTGCCCATTCTACTCAACTGGACCCACGGCTGTGAAGGCTTGGGGGCATCAGGGACCCTGCTCGCCTGAGCCCCACAAGTGCAAACCTCCCTGAGGCCCCCGATATTATGAGCACCGGGGCCAGCCCCACAGACCTTCTGACCTTCAGCAGATGCTGCCTGGCTGGGCCCCAGGGGCAGGTGTGAGGCAGGGTTAGGGTCTGTCCTCTTCCTTCTAGGGGTTCAAGTGGAGCTCCTAGTCCACACTGGCTCCATGCCCCAGTGCCCGCTCCCCAGATCCAAGAAGCTGTCTCCTACCCTGTTCTTCCTGCCCCTACTGCAGGGCTGCTCTTCTTTCCTTGTGGTCAGTGTCCATCACCTTCAACCACTCCTGGCTTCCCCGCCCTCCGTTGCTGGAGGTCAAGTGGTCGGGTGGGTGTATCCTCCATCCAGGTGTGTTTTTAGTGTCCAGGAAGTTCCAGGAGGAGTGGGGTTCCTTAAGGAGTGTTGGAAGCTTAAGGAAATATTTGGGGGGCACTGGGCCCAGGGTAAGAAGGTTGGAGTAGGTGAGCATACATGTCAGGTGAGTGGGTCAGGCACCTTCTCCACTCCAGGAAAGGAAAATATTAAAGGACCTAGCAATGGGGGTCTTTGCTTGTTTGAAACCTTTGGATGAGACTTTCGTCTAAAATTTGCCCGTGTGTTCCTTTAATTTGGAAGTGTTGATGAAAAAGAAGGGTATTCTATGTGCTGCTCTTTGATTGGGTAATGACTCCAGAGCGTGTCCAGTAAGGTAGTGCTGGAGGACTTTAAGAGAATGAAGAGCCAGGAGGGCAAGGGCCTCGTCCAGCTCAGCTGCCAGAACTGGTTCCCTGGCCTGAGGTCGGCCGGCAGTGCACGACTGTTGAATGAAGTGAGTGCGTGAATGAATGGATGAAAGGCAGGAGTACTTTTAGAACTTGTGTTAAGTTTGCAAACTTATCCACAGGTTGGACAGTAGGATGAGGTACAAGTCTAGAACTCTGAGCTGTGTGGACTCCCAGGGGAGGCACCTGAATTGGTCACTTCAGCGTCTCATTTTGTGCCACAACGTTGCCGCTTGGTTACTTAGGAGAAAACCTAAGATTTGCAGTTGAGATTTTCAGATTGACATTTCATAAGACCGAATCTTAACCAAATGGAGTCCCTGAATGGTCTAGCTTAGGAACTTTTATTTGCCAAATGTATCCATACTTGGGACCTTCCTACTCAACACTTCTGATTTTTTTTTTTTTTAATACACACTTTACTTTTTTAAAAACTTAATTTGTTTTGTGAAGTTTTGGAAAAGACTTGCAAAACTGGGCATTCAAGTTTGGTTAGGCTCTGTTTTCCTATTTTGGGATTTTTAAAGGTACGATAGTGCTGTGTGGTTGTATTATTTATATATTGCTGTCCAACAAATTACCCCCAAACATAGTGCCTTTAAACAACATCAGCTATTATCTTACAGTTTCTGTGGTTCAGGAATCTGGGCGCAGCTTAGCTGAGTCCTGTGGCTCTGGGTCTCACAAGGCTGAACTTAGGGCGCTGGCTGGAACCGTGGTTTCATCTGAAGGTTTGACTGTGGGATCTGCTTCCAGGCTTGCTCACTCAGCTGTTGGCTGAAGATGTCAGTTCCTTTTCACATGGGGCTCTCCACAGGACAACTCAGAGGGAGCCAGTGATAGAAGAGAGCGAGCAAGGAGGCCACAATCTTGATGACCTAATCTTGGCAGGGACATCCCATCCGTTTGGCCACATTCTCTTTGTTAGGGCCTAGTCACTAGGCCCAGCCCTCACTCAAGAGGAAACACGTGTGTACTGGGTGGCGGGGTGACACACGCTGTGGCCATCAGGGTTCCGCTGATCTAGGGCCTGCACCTGAGAAATACCCAAGTAAATTAACACTTGTGTAGAGGGTAGCACGTTGAAGTACAAGGTTGCAGCAGCCCGGCTGTCTCTTTAATTGTATCGGTTCCTCTGTTGTCGCCATTAATGACTGAAACCACTGGAACTTACACATGAGGGAAGATAAATTATAAATAGGGAAGATTGTTGGGAATTAACTTCTAATGTAACACACCTGTAGCAAACCGTGACCCGCCCCCTCCACCCCCACCCCCGCGCTCAAATTAAGTGAAGTGGTGTGGAATTCATTGATAGCTTCAAGTGCAATGATTTCAATGTTTCCCAAGAGTCATTTTATTCCTAGCAATGATTTTGCTCCAGAAATTGTAAACTGACCTTTGTAAGAAGTTTTTAAGAAGTCAGATCCTGAGATGTTTTGGATATTTGACATTTGTAAGGAAGTCATGCTCCAGGAGCCTGTATGCAAGGTCCTCGGTGCTTAGGACCTGTGGCTCTGGGGTACCTCTGTCTGGCACTCTGGGCTGGGCTGTAGCATGGGGCTGGAAAGGACACCATCCGGGGCCCGTATGGGAGGCCTCCATGCAGGACTTGTCCCAGGAGCCCTACGTGGACGGAACTGTCACCTGTGCCCAGCTCTCTAGATCTGCCAAGGCCCCACCCAGCCAGTGTGAGGCGGGGCCCTGGGCCAGTGACTGGAATGACTTATTTGGGTTGTTTGGGTCTATACTGTTAGTCTTTAATCTATTAAATGGCAGGATTTATTAATTCATTTGGAGCTATTTGCTTAGTGGTGAGAATCAAATTTGAAGTTGAAAACGTATTTTTCTTTTACTGTTGAAATATGTTGAGGTTTGGGGACAGTTTCTTATTACCTTTCTGGTATTTGCTGTTAATAGTCCAAAAATGCTTCACAATCCCTTGTCCTTCAGAAAATGGAACCACAGGATACTGTTGTACAAGTGATAGTGTATCAATTCAATTGTAAGAAGACCTTTAAAAATAATAGGACTGTCATTTCTGATGTGGCATGTTCCTCCCTACAGAACTGAATTATCTGAAGGCCAAAATGACAAAGAGCTATAATGAAACACTTAACACATGACGAGAGAGTTAGTTAGGGTGTGAGCCTTGCTTAGACACATTTTCAGAACTGTCTGTTGAATTAAGCAACGGCGTCTGTTGAGAAGAACTAAAACTCACTTGAAAATACCGTCCTTAAAAACTGTTGGGTTGACTGTTTTTTTTGAAGAGAACTTCTAATATTTAGGTGAATTTGGAGAGTGGAGGTTAATTGGATTATTTTGCAAATGAATCAATATTTGCTGGACTTTGCTACATGAACAGCAAGTTCCAGATGTTTAGCAAGAAATATGCAAACTGTGGAAAGCTGTCTGCATACTTCTTTGAAGCCCCTGCTAACTGACTGTGGGCTTCATGGAGGCAGTGGGTGTTGTGGTGAATGTCAGCCGAGCCCTGGCTGGTGTGTGTGGTCCCGTCCCGGAGGCGCGGTGTGTGCGAACCTGTTTAGTTCTCAGAGCCATCCGAGGACTGCTGTTTGATCCCCCCGCCCGCCCCCCATTTGCCTGATGAACATGCAGGCACAGGGCACAGTCACAGCTAGGAAGTCAGGAGCAGAGAAAGGGTAGCCTTTCCTTTTTTTTAAAGTTTCAAGTGATTTCATTTTACTTCCCCCCCCACCCCCAAGTTTTAATTTCAGAGAAAACACAGTGGAGAAGAACAGAAAGAATTCTGCACTGAGCAGTCTTACACCCCTGCCCCGACCCAACAGTTATTCATGCTTTGCCATATTTGCCTCATCTCTTTTTTCTAAATACGTATTTATCGTCATTGAATCATCTGAAAGTAGTAGCCACAGACAGCCTACCGTGTTCCTTAAGTAGTTTAGAGCACACAGGTCACAGGACAACCACGACATCATTATCACACCCGAGAAGTGGGCTCTTACTTCACATACTAGCTAATTTCCTGTTCATTTTCAAGTCTCCCCCCTTGTCTCAAGAATGTCTTCCATGTGTTTCCCTTAACCAGACCCAGGCAGGTTCCTGGTGTGGCACAGCGGGTCACGTGCCTCCTGAACCAGACATAACTGGGTTCCCAGAGTGGCACTGGGGGTCATGTCCTTCCTAAACCAGACACAGGCAGGTGCCCTGAGTGACACTGAGGTCATGCCCCTCCTGAAACAGACAGGTAGCTTCCCTGCATGGCACTGGAGGTCATGCCTTTTCGGAACCAGACAGAGGCAGGTTCCCCGTGTGGCACGTCCCTTGGTGTCTTTTCAGGTTCCCCACTTGCCCTCCACAGGGTTGACTTTTCTAGGCCACCTGTTACATCTGGATTTTTCTGAGTCTTCACTATTTGTGTCCTCCACTTTTGTCTGTTGTCCCTGTGTACTCTGTAAACTAAAGGGAACGAGGGAGAGGCCGAGTCAGGCTCGAGATTTGGGAGATCACTTCATAGGAGCAGTGAGTGAGTGTTTCACGCGACTTTGGGGACATGTGTTCAAGTGGTGGTTACTCGGGTCCGTGCTGCAGGCCATACTTCTGGCGCCCCGGTCCCCAGTGCCAGGAGAGATGTGGAGCCCCAGCACAGGAACCCAGGGGAGAGTCCCACTGTCTTCAAACAAAAATTTTTTTTAATTTTTTTTTTTTTAACGTTTATTTATTTTTGAGACAGAGAGAGACAGAGCATGAATGGGGGAGGGTCAGAGAGAGGGAGACACAGAATCCGAAACAGGCTCCAGACTCCGAGCTGTCAGCACAGAGCCCGACACGGGGCTTGAACTCACGGACCGTGAGAGCATGACCTGAGCCGAAGTCGGCCGCTCAACCGACTGAGCCACCCAGGCGCCCCAATGTTTTATTTATTTTTGAGAGAGAGAGAGAGAGTGGGGGAAGGGCAGAGAGAGAGGGAGATACAGAATCCGAAGCCGTCAGCACAGAACCCGACGCGGGACTTGAACTCAGGAACTATGAGATCATGACCTGAGCCAAAGTCGCACGCTTAACCAACTGAGCCACCCAGGCGCCCCAGAGAGTCCCACTGTCTTGCGATAGGGCATGTCCTTCCGGGCCACCTCATCCGTCTCTGATGGGGAGGTGCCCTTGGCCCTGTTAACCCTTCCTCACAGGCACACAGGGGCAAGTCCTACTTGTCGGCTTCCATACTTTTTAGCAGACTTCATAAAAGGTTTAGTGGGTGGAAAGTGTTTGAAATTGTTCGTGGAAATAGGACTTCTGCTGACAAATAACGTTTCCCTTGCATAAAGCAAGTGCCTTTCTTGCTGTAGAGACACGGCTGGCTAGAGACAGCCGGCCTTTTATTGAAGGCAGCCTGGTGAAGAAGACAGACATCAGAAACCAGGAAGGGGCTCAGTCAGCTCAGCCGCTGCAACAGAACGTCGTAGATGGGGTGGGGTGCTCACACGGTGGAGACTGAGAGGCGGCGAGCCCTCTTCTGTCTCTTGTAAGGACACTAATCTCATCACGGGCCCACCCTTGGGAATCTAACCCGAATCGCCCCATGGGCTCCGTATTTGGAGATGGGGGCTTAGGGTTTCAGCACATGAATTTTGGGTAGGCACAATCCAGTCCCCACCAAGGGGCTCTAGCTTCTTCTGCTGGTTTGTTAACCTGTTCCTTGTCACTCCAGTTGGGAGAATAGTTGCCTAATGAAAATGTTTCCGGGGTTGGTGGCCACTCTGTATTTTACATGCTGGGGAAACTGACCCTGTCTTCTGCTATTAATTCCGTTTCTTTTAATACCGTTATGTTAATTTTGTAATTCTGCATCGCAAATTGCCACAGAATTAGTGGCTTAAAAGGACACCAACTCATTAGTCACAGTTCCATGGGTTGGAAGTGTCGTGCAGTGTGGCTGCCCGCCCCCCCTCCCCCCCCTCCCCCCCCTCCCCCCCCCCCCCCCCCCCCCGCCCCGCTCAGGGCCTCAGAGGCCGAAATCAATGCGGTGGCTGGGTTGCAGCTCTCATCTGGGACTCAGGTCGTCTTCTGAGCCCGCCCGCTGTTGGAGAACCCATGTCCTGTGGTTGTGGCACTGGGGTCCTGCTGTTCTGCTCACTGTCAGCTGGGGACTGCCCTCAGCTCCTGGAGGCCCACGGCTCCTCGCCCCAGGGCCATGAGTGCTTGACGGGTCCAGTTGCCCTGTGCCAGGCAAGTAGGACTCGTCCCTCTGGCCTCCTCTTCTGCCACCAGCTGGGAAGAACATTGCTTTGAAAGGCCATGCTATTTGGCCAGCAGATACTTGCTCTGTTTCAAGGTCAGCTCATTTGGGACCTTAATTTGCTCCTTAAAAATCCCTTTGCAGCAGTGCCTGGGCTAGTAAGGCAAGAGGTATGTGTATGCCAGGGCCTTCTCGAGGCTACCTTGGAATTCCGCCTGCTATAGTCCCGGCCCTCCCAAATTGATATCCCCCCAAATGCCAAACACACCTACCCTTCTTCTGAGGTTCCCCGGGGTCTCCTCCCACTGCAGCACCGGCTCAGAGTCCCAAACCTTGCCTGAGTCCCAGAACTCCAGAGTCTCATCCCCCGGGTCACCCGCTGGGTACCGCTTCCGGGCACTTGCGGACCAAGCGACACAGTTAGCCTTCCCAGCGACCCCCACGCAGCGGACAGGTTGTGGGACCACAGGTGTAGATTGGCCAGTTCAGAAGTGGGAACTGGACACAACAGGAAGTCCTGGGCCCAACACGGTTCTGAAACCCAGCGGGGGATCCCCAGTCAGGAGCTCGGGGTGACCCCCCTGGCTCCCTGCTTCGCTCCCTGGGCTCCCGTTTCTGCCCTGAGTCAGCCTTCCTCGTGAGGGGGATGCGTGTCCGTAGCTGAGCGGCCTCTGTTGGTAGAAAACCTGGGGCCCCACAGCCCCTTTCACGGCATGTTTTTTGTCTTCTCCAGGGGTTGGATCTGGCAGTTAAAATGGATGTGATTGTATCATGATCTGTTATACAGCTGACTTCTAATCTCCCTTCCTTTTTCCTTACATTGCCTGACGTTACTGTCTCCTGTTCCAGATTCTCAAGGGTTGCATCTGAGCCCTTGTCCTCCTTGCTCCTCTGTCCTCGTCCCCCTGCCCTGTCTGGATGCCTCATCCTCCAGGCCAG
Source organism: Lynx canadensis (assembly GCF_007474595.2). Lineage (NCBI taxonomy): Eukaryota > Metazoa > Chordata > Mammalia > Carnivora > Felidae > Lynx > Lynx canadensis. The sequence goes on along the minus strand of NC_044306.2, from coordinate 205,757,077 downwards.
CCGGCTTCAAAGTGGTCATTGTACGCTTTGGGGGATCCCTTGCCCCGTCAGTGGGGTGTCTGCTGCTCTGGCCCCTGCCTCCAGGCCCAAGGTCAGATGTCCCTCTGCACCGGCTCTCCTCTGGTCACTTTCTAAAGCAGCCCCTCCACCTGTTCTCTGCTTCGCTGCCTTGACCTACTTTCTCAGTGGTGCTCATCTCTCTTTGCTGATGAGTTTGTCACGTCTCGTCACCAGCTGGAACAGGAGCTCCATGAGCACCAGGCCTGTGATAAGGTGTGAGCACCCTGGTTGGCTCAGTACGCATGCTTCGGCTGAGCACTTGAGCACTTTCCTCAGTGCTCTGAAAGAATCGCTTTCTTACTGGTAGGGTTCACTGTTGCTGATGAAAATGCTATCTGATTCCCAGTCTGTCGTGGGGAGGGACCTCCTCTCCTCCCAGAACCTTCAGGGCCCTCTCTTGTACCCTTGATGTCTCGAGATTCTAGGACTTGGTTAGACATGGGTCATTTTCATTCTCTGTGCCTGGCACTCAGGCCTTTGCAGCCTCATGGTTCTTCCAGCGGGGGGAATACTTGGATAATTTTTTCCAAATCATGAAATAAAATATTAAAGTATATTTGGAAGCTCCGTATCTCGGTTTTCTGTTTTTTCTAAAACACCTGTTGCTTGGATGTTGGCTCTTTTCTATTTCCTGTCTTTATCTGCTCTTGGAGAAGGTTTCTCAGCTTTATCATATAACCCTTCCATTGAATTTTTAATACTGCCAGTCACATGGCTGGCATCGTAGTATAGGGAGATGGGTAGTAACAAAATAAGTAAATTATAAATTCGAGGGTAGTGTCTTAGATTTGTGGTGTGTACCCACATAGCATGTAGTTTTAAGTAAGATGGTCTGTAACAGTGTTGCTGGGGGTAACATCTGAGGAGAGGCTTGACAGAGATGAGGGGCCCCGTGTAGCCATATGACAGAGAATGTTGCAGCTACAGTAAGTGCAAGGGCCACGAAGAAGGAGCACACCTAGAATGTTCTAGACCTAGCAGGGTCCACCGTGGCCACGGTGGACTGCGAGGCAGCTTGGGCATCGCTGGCCACTGGAGCCACTGGAACGCTTTGGAGAGTCTGTGCCACAGCCACCTGCTCAGGTGCGTTTTCATGGGATCCCTGGGAGCTGCGTGTGGGCAAGTGTGGCATGGTATGCCTGGACAGCAGGGCCAAATGGGGTAAGTGTGAGGGGTACAGCTGCCCCTGTCTCTTGCACACGGGTGTGCGGTGGGCAGAAGGTGCAGGAGGGATGGCGGACACGCAGAGGAAACTTGGAGATGCTGGCACCCGCGTGGAAATGCCCTGCCTTCCCAGTGGAGCATAGGGAGTTGACGTCTGAATTTGGGGTCCGGGAGTGTCGAGCTGGAGGAACAGGAGGCACAAACACGGAGGTGGGGGGCCAGTGGGACGTGACTGGAAGTGAGGGTTGGCGTGGGCTCGGCCACAGGGACTGGTGCCCGGGAGCAGCTCGGTCCGCTTGCGGTGGATGTCACTGATGGGGCGGGCCTTGGTGTTGCTCAAGACATGTGCCTGGGATCCCACCCTGGACTGTATGTCAGGTCACTAAGTTACACCCAGATATTTGTACAAACTCTTAATTTAAGAAGTAAAAATTGGGAATAAACTCACCAGTAGAAATGACCATCAGTCTGCCGTATCGTTGAGCAGGTATTCATCGAACGCATGTTAGTGGGGTACTGTGTGATCCTCCGAGCACCCAGTGATGCAGGAGGAGTAGCCGGGGGGGGGGGCACGGTGTCCCTGAGTGGGGAAGTGAGGACGAGGCCTGGGGAGGGAGCCCCGTGCAGCTTTCTGCAGGGCTGAGACCATGGTGACCTGGGGGTGACGGGATGGCAGGGGTGGAGGTGGGGCGTCGGGTCCAAGTTAGGGGAGAAGGTGGAGCAGGGATTTCACTGTCCTTTGAGTCACAAACCCTTTTGAGAGTCTAAATTCAAAGCATTTTTGTTATTTCATTACTTTTTTTAAAAGCTTTGATGGTGGTATGTAGCCATGTAGAAATACATTTAAAGTTTCCCTTTTTCTCGTAATCTTGACCTGATTTCAGTGACCCAGGGAGGAACATTCGTGATCTGGTTCTGTTTATCTGGAGGTTGCGATAAATCCTGGGTGTTTGGCCCCCGTGCAGAGCCCTGCTGGCGGCTCCTCCAGGCCCGGCTGGAGGACCTGGTGACGCCCTCACGGGGCGCGCTGGCTCGGCAGCTGTCAGTGCCACGGCCCCACTGGTGAGCAGGACTGCACCACGAGCGGGCAGCAGTGTGCGAGTGAGTTAGCTGGGTGCCGGAGGGAGAGCAGTGAGGAGCCAGGGGTCTGGGAGGTAGGCCCCAGGCAAGAGGCTGCAGTGGACCAGGTGGCAAAAAGTAGGGTTCTTTCTTAAGCACCTGCTGCGTGCTGACTCGGGCCCTCTGGCCGGTGGGAGAGAGAGGCCCATCAGATGGGGCACGGCGTGCGGAGGCAGCTTCCCTCGGCCTTACACGTAAACATCCCGACCGTAGCAGACTGGTTTGTGAGGCGAGGGTGTTGGACGTGGGGCAGGTTCAGCAGTTTGGTGATTTTTGTGTAGAAGTAAGTACAAACAGGACTTCTAGAGTGCTTAGGTGAAGATAGAAATCTCTCTCGTTGGTTGCTCAGTGTTGACTTCCTGAGCAGCAGCTCTGGGGTGGGCACGCTGCCGGACACGACGTCCCCCAGGGAGCTGCAGCCTCAGCCTGCCTGGGGGTTCACAGTGCCATGGGAAGCGGCCTGGGCACGGCTCTGAAGATGCTGACGGCGTGGGAGTTAGAACAGCAGCTGGCTTTAGACCTGGGGTTGGGGGGCCTTTCCGGGAGGCTCAGGGTCTCACTGACAGCCTGCTGCCCTGAGGTTGGAGGGCCGGGCTGGCAGGAATGGTGCACACCGGTGGCACTGGCACGGACGAGCGCTCCGACACGGACGGGCTCTGCCCGTGGATGGAGCCTGACCTGGACAGACGTTGTTAATGGACGGGGCTGGTGTGGACAGAGCCTGACGTGGACGGGGCCAGCGTGGATGGAGCCTGACCTGGACAGACAGTGATAATGGATGGCCCTGATGTGGACAGAGCCTGATGTGGACGGGGCCAGTGTGGATGGGAGCCCTGATGTACATGGGGCTGGCGTGGCTCATCAGGAGTCTGGACCCTTTCAGGGGTTTCGTGCAGGAAGGACATGTCTGATTGGCTTTTCTACATGTTGCTTAAACTTGTCCATGAGACTGGGTGTAGGAAGGCCTGTTCTGGATGGGTCTGCCATCCAGATGGGAGCCATGGAGTGTCCAGGGAATGGCCGTGGGCTCAGAGGGCGTGGCATTCAGGGAGGAAGGGGCAGGACTGGGGAGAGGATGGTGTGGGGAGGAAGGAGAGAAGACAGAAGGACCCCCACAGGGCAGCTGGAGCTTGGAGGTGGGGGGCGGGGGGGAGCAGGTTGGCGATTTCTTAGAAAGTTGTCAGATAGCCGTGTGTGGCTCCCCGTGGTGGGCATTTACTCCAGAGCGTCTGTCCACCCAGAGGTGTGGCCGTGAGTGTTCACAGCAGCCTTAGTCCTCACAGCCCCACAGGAAACAACCCAAATATCCATTTGCTGGTGAGTGGGCCAACAAAATTTCAGTGGACGCTGCTCAGGAGGAGAACGAGCTGTTGATGTGACAACGTGAGCGAGCCTGGAAACAGGATGAGGGAGACAATTGTGCTGTGTGACCCACAAACACAGTGCCCAGAACACGCCCCCTCGGTGCAGTTGTTGGGCAGACCGGGGGGTCTCTGGGGCGAGGGTCCTCATCTCCGTCGTGGTGGTGGTTTTCAGGCAAACGTCAAAACTTAACAAGTTGTCTCTTTATTTATTTTTTTTTTTTAATTTTTTTTTTCAACGTTTATTTATTTTTTTTGGGACAGAGAGAGACAGAGCACGAACGGGGGAGGGGCAGAGAGAGAGGGAGACACAGAATCGGGAACAGGCTCCAGGCTCCGAACCATCAGCCCAGAGCCCGACGCGGGGCTCGAACTCACGGACCGCGAGATCGTGACCTGGCTGAAGTCGGACGCTTAACCGACTGCGCCACCCAGGCGCCCCCCAAGTTGTCTCTTTAAAATACGTGCAGTTTGTTTTGTCAAATATTTCTCCTTAAAAGCTGTTTAATAAAGGTTATGGGATAGATAGATGAATAATCTAGAAAAATACAACTTAGCAAAGCTAATGAAAAAGCAAGTGGATGGGACGCCTGGGGGGCTCAGTCAGTTGAGCATCTGACTCTTGATTTCAGCTCAAGTCCTGATCTCATGGTTCGTGGGATCGAGCCCCACGTCGGCCCTGTGCTGACATCTCGGAGCCTGCTTGGGATTCTCTCTCTCACTCTCTCTGCCCTCCCCTGCTTGTGTGTTCTCACTCTAGTGCAAAACAAATAAATATACTTTAAAAAAATAATTGGAAAACTTTAAGATTCTTGTAAGATGTGGTTAACGAAAGGAAGGGATGACCCCTGGGTGTTTGCACAAGGGGGTGGATGCAGGTCCCTTCTCCTGAAGGGTCCCCGGGGCAGGTGGGCCTAAGGAGGGTTCGAGCCGCACGGGAAGTTGGGACCAGCCGGAGGGGGTGCTTCCGTCGGGGACCCCACGGTCACGGAGCCGCCATCGTGCCTCGCATCTGTGGGCAGGGCACACCACATGACGCTGTCCTCACTCAGCTGCGGCTGAGGCCCGAGGGCCTGAGCTCTGGAGTCCACTTGCCGTGTGTGCTGGCACGGGAAGGTACCCCCCGTGGTTGACTAGTTATAATAACCACATTGTAACGCATCATATTGTAGTCCGAGGTTGGCTTTTTAGTAAAGATGGAGATCTGTGTATACGTGTGAAAAGTATTTAAGGGTGAACCCACAGAGGGAAATACACCATCACGCTAAGGACGACAGCTCCTTTTTGGTGATTAGGGTTGTAGGGTTCTTTTTTTCCTTAATATTATTCTTTACTTTCCAAATCACGTTCAGTAAATGTGCGTATTGCTTTCATATTGCAAAAGAAACCCAATGTACTCACCTAAAGGACAGTAATGCAGGATGTGGGTGTGATACGGGGAGGGCGGGGTGGGGAAGTATCCACTGAGCGGTGCCCAGGGGCTCGGAGGGAGGGCGTGCTCCGGATCGTGGAGCCGTGTGCAGCAGAGCGGCCGGGACGGAGGCACTGGCCTAACAGGAAGGACTGTCCGTGGTGGAGGAGGCTGGTTGGAGGGGCGGGTCGAGGTGAGTGGACAGGGAGGCAGGACCTCTTCACACAAGCATGGCTGCCTCTGGGTCCGAGGTGTGCCTGACACACCACCCACGCCCTTCTGGAATGCTCCGGCACCAGTGCAGCCAGCCTCCGTGCACCACGGCAGGGAGCCACATGGGAGAGGCTCGGGTCTCAGACTGGAGGGGTTGGCCAGACCACGGTCGGGGCAGTGACCAGTGATCTTGGATACAGGTTATGTTGGTAGCGTCCTCGTCACTGGAATCTTGTCAAGAGCAGTTTGCTGGAGTCGGGGGGTGGCAGATGCCAGGGAAAAGAGTGCGCTGGTGTGGGGGGCCTGTAACACCCTCACTGAGTGTAGCTTGCATTTTCTGGGTTACTAGTGAAGCTGAACATTTGAAAATATGCTTGTTTGGATTTCCCTTTTTGTGAAGTGCCCGTGGTTCCTTGTACGGTCCGGAGCCGATGTTGGCAGATGTCTTGTGTAAAGAACCGGGCAGCAAACACCTTAGCTTTTTGGGTCATCTGGTGTCGAGAGTCCTCAGTCCCAAAGCGGTCACAGACAGGACACAGGTGAGGGGGCGCGGCAGGCCCCGTCTCGCTTTGTTTCCAGGCCAGCCTTGCCGAGCCCCGTCTGGACTGTAGTCTTACCCACGGGGGTGTTTTCGTCCACCGTGGCCTCTTCCACTCTTGTGGTTTTCGATTATCTGCTGCCCTTCTCTTTAAGAAAGTTGCTCTTCCTAGGGCGGTCCGTCTGTGGTTAGCGCCTTCTGATTGTTTGGTAACCTTTTCTCACTGAGGTCAAGATGATGTCCTCCCCGGGATCTTCTCACATTTTGAATTGTGCTTTCACACGTGGGCTTCATCCACCTGGAGTTGATCGTTTGGGGGTGAGGTAGGGGAGATCCCTGTTACGAGGTAGTAAGAGTTGGTTTTCGTTTCGGTTTTCCTGTTTCATGACTGGGGATGGCATTGACGGCAGTTTTCTTCATTGTAAAATGCACTTTTTGTGGAGGTGTCGTCTACACAGCCTGAAGCTCACCACAGTCTTCGGTGTGGCTGGTGTCCCTTGGTGCATCTGTGACCGCACCCCAGTCCCGACCCCAACTGTTCATCCCCTCAGCCTTCCAGCCACCGGTCCCTGCCACCGGCCGGTCCACAGGCACCCAAATCTGCCTTTTCTAGAATCGTGTGTGCGCTGGGACACGCACTGTGTGGTCCTCGTGTCTGGCTTCTTTCCTGCAGCACAGATTTCGCCCCTTGTTCATTTTGGTTGCTGAGAAGTACCAGCTGTGTGGATGGGGCACTTTCCGACTCCCACCACCCGTTGATGGGCACTGTAGCTGTTTCCAGTGCGGGCTGTTATGAATAAAGCTGCTTTGAACATTCAGGCATAAGCCTTTGAGTGCGTATTCGTGTTTGTGTCTCTTTTAAATTAGAGAATTTTTATTAGCTTCTAAATTGGTGAAGAGGTTTTTGGTGGGGTTTTTTTAATGTTTATTTTTGAGAGAGAGAGAGAGAGAGAGAGAGAGAGAGAGAGAGAGACCGCAAGCAGGGGAGGGGCAGAGAGAGTGGGAGACAAATCCAAACAGCTCCAGGCTCCGAGCTGTCAGCACAGAGCCTGACGTGGGGCTCGAACCCACGAACCATGAGATCATGACCTGAGCCAAAGTTGGACGCTCAACCGACCAAGCCACCCAGGCATCTAAGAGTTTTTTTAAAGTCATGAATGACTAATGAATTTTATCAAATGATTTCTCTGCATCTTTGGGAAGATCTTGTCGTTTTTCTCCTTTTTCGTCTTTTGTGAAATTGCTTCTTTTTCTCATATTAAGCCCCCTTGTAGTCTGGGGTAAACCTAGCTTGTGAGGCACGAACCTCCTTCTCAGACACTGCTGGGTCAGGTGACTCCACGTGCTGTGACTCTGACACTAATGTCCACCAGTGAGGTCAGTCTGATTTTCCTTCCAGTTCTGGTCTGGTGTGTGTGGATGTTAGTTTCATAAAAAGAGTTGGAAAATACTGTCTTATTGATTCTCCAAGTGGGTTTGTTTGAGTAGGTTTGCTTTGGCTCCTTGAACGCTTGGTAGGACTGCCCTCGAGATGGTAGGCCTTCACAGACCTTCATCCTGTCTCCTTGGGCTTCATAACATGGGATGTCCCCTGCCTGCCCCCACAACTCCCACATGCTCCCCGTGCACTCCCCTGTCTCCCACGCCCTTCCAGCCCACCAGCCCCTGGGCCTCAGTGACACCAGACTGCCACTGAGATCTGCCCGTGTGTCTTTGGTCGATCCTGGTTCTTCGCTGTCTCAATTCTTATTTTTCTCTGGGTTGTTTTAAGCAAGCAAATGAACAGACCGGTGTAACTGGGCAAAGCCAAAGCTGCTGGTCTGGGGACGTGGGGGGAACACGGGCTCTGTGTGGTCAGCACGTGTGAGATGACACTCCTGGGTTGTGTGTCTCCACAGGCTTCAAGATGTAGCAGAGGGCTCCGGGCTGCCGTGTACAGGTAAGTGCGGTCTGAATTTTCTTTCAGTGCACGCGAATTGCTTAAATGTACCTTGGATTGTACTTTGTGAGATTATGGTAGCCATAGAAGAAGTCAGTTCCCTCTGACTCCTTTCACACGTAATCTCTGACAGCTCTGGAGGAGATTAGGGCACAGCTACTTTACATATATTCAAGTTTTCTCTTCATTAACACTTCTGCTTGACTCTGTCGTGTTGTTTGCTACGTGGGACTCACCTAAAAATTCTAGAAAGAACTTAATGGCAGGACTGTGTGCATCAGACATAAAAGACGTGAAATAACACGTGCGTTTCTGTGCCAGAAGATGGACAGAGAGCAAGGGACGGAGGGGAGGCACGGAAGCGAAGACCCGCAGGGCAGAGTGCGGCCGCTGGCGAGGTGCCCCAGTGTCAGAGCAGCGGCCTGAGCGCCCAATGCGAGGGCAGGAGGAGGGGGCCGAAGACGTCTAGAGGAGGTGAGGCACGGTGTCCCCAGGGTCCCCAACCCTCCGTTCCCACAGCCACTGGTGTCAGGTGGGGAGGAGTCCACAGCCGTGAGAAGCCCACCGTTGAGACAGGGCCGTGTGCTCACATTCGCTGCCGACCTCCCCTAGTGTCCCTCCTGCAGGGAGGTCGGAGACGGGCCAGGCGAGGCGTCTCAGGGTTTGCCGGCAGGTGCAGCTTGTGGAGGGTGCGGGACTGAAAGGTTTGCACCCCTTTTGCTATTTGCACCCCCACCTGGTGTCCAGTGTCCGGTGCTGAGCAGGGGCCGCCGAGCATAGGAGGTGCAGGGACGGTGACAGTGGACATTTCCCTCCTGAGTGCAACTCCTTGTGGGCCTGGGGGCAGGACGGTGGCTGGCCATGGGGCCCAGCGTGGGCCGAGCGGGCACTCGGCGGCAGGGGTCCCTCAAGTCCGCTCTTGTCTCCGAATGCGGTGGTCAACAGGCAGAGGGTTCCTCTTCCGGGCTGTCAGGGCCGTCCCCTCAGCCAGGGGCTGCGCTTGGGTGGCCCGCCCCTCCACCTTCCCTTGTCCCCGGTGACCTCCCTCCCTTGGGGCTCATCCGGGGTTCCCTGGCGGTGAGACTTGTAGCGGGAGTCTCCGAGGGATGCTGTGTCTTTCGCAGCTTGAAGGCTCTCCTGCCGCCCATCTGGTGCCCACCTGCTGTCACCTGGTCACTCAGTAAGTGACGTCTACGCAGCGTCTCCACACCGAGGCCCTGCTCTCACTCTGCCTGAAAAGTGGTAGGGGGTCTTTGAGACTGAATCTTCTCTTCCTCAACAAAGCCTCCACTGGTGACTCCCGAATAAATTGTCACCGCAATTACTAAGGTGGTGGTGACTCCTACTCCACACGATCAGCTCACCTTCTTCTGGAAAGACGTGTTCCTTTCTTACTCATCTGTCTCCCTGTGGACTTGTGAGCTTCTGGGTTATTCTGTCGATTATAATCTGATTCATTCTGTTCACCTAACGATAGTTACTGCTTATCTTGAAGTTCTAGTTGCCCCGGGGTGTCTAGTGGGGCCCTTTTGAGCTGGGGCCAGGTCCCCCTGCTCCAGTTCTGTTACCTTCCGGGCCCAGCCTTGGGTCAGTCACCTGCTCACGCACCCTGGTTCCTCGTGGTGGATAGTGCTGTAAGCTGGGACCTAGGCTGCCAAGGAGCGCTTACTCCCAGGCCCTCTCAGGGGATAGAGCTGGGGAGGGGGTGTGGAGTCCACAGCCACATGCACACACACGTCTTTATCTCTTTACCCACCTGCTCATAAGCATGAGCTCACACTGACCCTGGTCCCTCAAAGGGGCCAAAGGCCCTGTCAGTGCCGGCGTGACCGCGGCCTCTGTTTTGTCCTTATGAATCTGCTTGTCACCCTCATGCAGGGCCACGCCAGTCTTCTCCACGTCGTTCTGATTTCAGCGTGTGTGCTACTGAAGCGAGCACTGTTGTGGCTTTCGTTTCGTGGTTCAGTTACCTGGGGGTTGGGAAGACACTTTGTCGCTGAGCACATTCCTGTCTGACGGGAATATTTGCGTGTGGTCACATCCTCAGTGGCTGGCTTGGAAACAGCTCCTATAGAGGGCTGTGGACATGAGGGCAGCACTCCCTGGGGCCAGCGCGGGGCCTCACGCCAGAGTCCTTCATGTCGGCAGGGCCCCGTTTCCTGCTCTGCTTTGCTTGGGATGATTCCTGGGTTTCCCTTCTCTCGGGTTGTTCTCTGTCTTTTTTTTTTCTTTCTTTTTCCTGGCTCCACACGGTGGTGCTGGGTTCCCAGGTCAGTCACCTGGCTGGCCTCAGTGCGCACACTCGCTGAGGACAGGCTTTACTAGATTCCCAGTCACGTCCGTGAACCCTGACCCACAGACACACCTCGCTGCAGGGAGTTAGGAAGGGTCATCTCCAGTGGAGACCGTGTGTCTGCTGCAGCCTGATGTGCAGGGAGGAGAGATGTGGGCGAACGCCCAGGAGTGTCAGCTTCCACCTCACTCTCCGTGGAAAGCCCAAAGCGGTACTGTGGTCGAGAGACCCGCCGCGTTCCATCAGCGACGTTAGTGGGGCGGTCTGGCTGATTGCATTCGTTTGCTCTGATAGTTTGTGGGTGCCGCTGGGTCTCAGGATGGGTGACAGTGTGCCTCCAGATCCTTGCTCCCTCCGGGTCCCTCACCGCCTCTTCCAGCCAAAAGCCCTGGCCGGGCCCCCGTGCCGCGCTGCACGGTGGCGGGCGTGGCGGGCATTTGCCCTCGGACTTCACGCGAATGGAAGTGGGTCTGAAGTCCTCCAAGTGGTTTGCTTTCTTTTTCATTTTCCTTAAATGGCATTGAGCAGTGAATGTCCTCGCTGGCGGCCTGGGAGCCGTGTGCGCGATGGCCACTGGGTGCGGCCAGCCACCCTCAGCGATGCCTTTGACTCTGATGTCTCGGAGCATCTGTTTCTGTTAGTCATCTTACCGGGAAGACATCCGTTCTGTCAGTATTTTCTGGAGCAGCGTTTTGTGTGGGTTTCCTGCTGCTGCTGCTGCAATGAAGGGCCACAGGCTCGGTGGCTACAGCAGCACAGATGTGTCACCTGACGGTTCTAAACGTCAGGGGTCCAAAAGGGTCTCAACCGGGCTATAGTGAAGGTGCCCGCGGGGCTGGCTCCTTCTGGCTTCGGGGAAAATGGATCTTTGTCTCTTCCAGGCACCCCACCCTTGGTTCATGGCCAGCAGCCTACCACTCCCAGTCTCTCTGACTCGGACCCTCCCACCTCCCTTTTAAGGGCCCTGTGATGACAGGGGGTCTGTGGGGTCATCTGGGACCATCTCCCAGCTCAAGGACTTTTTGCCTTGTGAGGTGACACGCAGATTTTGGAGTAGGACGTGTAGTAGGACAGTAGTTACACCTCCTGACACAGCTCCGGAGATGCGGTGACAGAACCCAACCTCGCGGAGCCTGTGGTCTAGCCAGGGAGACGGAGAAAGCTGGAGCAGAGCAGGAAGGGGCCCCAAGATAGAGACAACATGTCGGCACTTTGGTGCACAGATGATTGGACTTTGATGACGCCATGGTGTATGCAGTGCTGACGTTCTGTGTGACAGTGACAGGGATCAGCAGGCGGCCCAAGGCGGGGGCTTCCGTGTGCCCCCCTGCTTCTGGGCCTGGGCTTTCCGGAGCCAAGAGGCTCCTGAGCCCCGGGGAGGGGTCCTGGAGGGCTGGTTGGGCTTTCCCTGGACAGGGCAGAGGGAAGGGGGGGAGGGTCTGGAGCTCATGCCGGCTAAATGAAATCGCTTTCCGAGCCAGTCCTCGGTGGCGGTTTTCTGTGATTTGCCATTTGAAACAATTGCAGCGAACATCTTTTTTTTTTCCTTTTTCTTCTTTTAACGTTTACTCGTTTTTGAGAGACAGAGAGAGACAGAGTGCAAGCAGGGGAGGGGCAGAGAGAGAGAGGGAGACACAGAATCCGAAGCAGACTCCAGGCTCCCAGCTGTCAGCACAGAGCCCGACGTGGGACTCAAACTCGTGAACTGTGAGATCATGACCTGAGCCACAGTCAGATGCTTAACCGACTGAGCCACTCAGGTGCCCCTGCGGCAAACATCTGTTGAACTTGTCCAGTTATTACGATAAATGTCTAGAAATGGGATGGCTCCTGTTCCATCTGGGCACATCTGGGCCCCTCCTACTGCCTGCTTCCCTGGGCCTTGTCGGGACTGGACATTGACTTTCCTGACCCTTCTGATGTCAGAATCACGTGGTGTGACTGTTTGTATCAGGGTCTCATCGAAGGACTTTGCTTCTCCTTCAGGTTTGGCCAGTGCTGCCCTTGCTGGTGCCCCTTGGGGTCATTCATGCCCTAGGTTTACAGAAGAGCCAGAAGCTCTAGGAGTGACCCCTCAGCCTCCTGCCCCAGACTCAGCACAGCCCGCCCATTCTCCCAGCCTGTCTCCCTGCACCTTCACGATCCTCCTTCACTTGCCTGCCGCCTCACCAGCTGGCCTCAGCTCAGTCCTGAGCAGGAGGGGTCAGGGGAGCCGAGAGGGGCAGTGCCACAGGTGGTTAAGGGGATAGTAACGTTTGCAGAGTGCTGCCCATCAGGTGTGCGGCGGGACGGTCCCAGTCCTCTGTGAGAGGACTTTTGGCAGTTCCTTCTCCAGACGGAAGTCGGCCCACGGAGCCTTTGTGGCTTGGACCTGCCGTGGCAGGTGGCAGCCTCTGTCCACATGATGCTGTGCCCTCCTGGAAGGATGTGCCGTAACTTGATTTGCATTTAGCCTGAGCCTTTGACAACACATGGGAGTATTTCAGATATTGATACTGGTTTTCTCTTCTAGAAGCCAAAGATGTTGACCAGAAAGATTAAACTCTGGGACATAAATGCCCACATCACCTGCCGCCTGTGCAGTGGATATCTCATCGACGCGACCACGGTGACCGAGTGTCTGCATACGTGTACGTGGAGAATATTCTAGAACGTGGCCTTTGACAGCTGTGGGGGTGTGTGTGTGTGTGAACTATCTGCATGTGTGTATGGTGGAATGATCTAGAACATCCCTTTGACACCTGTGGGAGGTGTGTGTGGACTGTCTGCATATGTGTATGGCGGAATGTTCTAGAACGTGGCCTTTGACAACTTCCAGCCTTATGCTTTCTTAATACTTGTGGTTTCTTATTTTTCCTTCCTTCCTTCCTTCCTTCCTTCCTTCCTTCCTTCCTTCCTTCCTTCCTTCCTTCCTTTCTCCACCAAAAGCTTTTAGCTCAAGCACAAAGCAAAACACAGAAGCAGGAATAAAGATCTTAAAAATAAATCCGAAAAATTACTTCAAATTAAAAACATTGTGGGTAATTTCAGTAGAGATACCGTTTAGGAAAGCTAAGTACAGGAAAAATTTAATTATTTCTATATAACAGCAAAACCAGTAACTGTTATGACAGAATATTCATTTCTAGTGGACAGAAATGCTTACTTTTTAAATTTTTCCAAATGAATTCCTTAAACGTTTTAAACACAAGAATGTGGTTCGGCTCCTCACGACTAATAAGCCCGTGTTCTGATGTTTAGAAGACTCTTAGCTGTGCTGAGCTTGCGGTTTTAATGCCCCAGCTCAGCAGGAGATGCTGCTGTTTACCCCGAAGCATAGTCACCGCTGGGGTGGTTGAGGAGTCAGGCCGGAGTGTCTCCGCTGGCTGTGGTAGGCACGCCGTGTAGATAGGGTCTTTGCAATACAGCCGGTGCGTGTAATGCAGATGACTTTTGACTGTGTGTTTTCCACTTCAGAAAATAAAATATTTGACCCCTTAGGTAGAACTTTCATTTTAAAGGTAACTGTAGTTTTTGGATTATTATTTTCATTGAATTGCCTTGAATTTTGGTGTACAAAGAAAATCTTGTGATCTTTTTTTACACACATGAAAACTGTAATTATTGGCCCCTATGGTGAAGATATTTGGGGGAGACAAGTACTTTCTGATGATTTCTCAGCTCTTGGCCTCTGAACACCTATTCACTTAGGTTCTTCGCCCCTCTTATCCCTGCACCTCAAATCTGCCGAGTGAGGCCGCTGACTGAGCGCCTGGGGCTTCTCCGTCGTTGCTGAGACCTGAGAGGTGGCTGCTCCATCACAGCAGCCACGTGCGAGGTGGCCTGCGCCTCAGCCCCCGTGTGTGCCGAGCCCGAGGGGGTGCTGGCATCTCCCTCCCTGGTTACTTTCTGACACAAGTGTGCTTTTGCAGTCTGTCGGAGCTGCCTGGTCAAGTATTTGGAGGAGAACAACACCTGCCCCACGTGTAGGATCGTGATTCACCAGAGCCACCCGCTGCAGTACATTGGGTAAGTGTGCCCAGGTTCCGGTCCCAAAGCCACAGCTTCCGGCATCTCCCGGTGTGTCAGGGACCCGCCCAGCACGGGACACGTGTGACCACGTACGGCAGCCGATCCAGCCAAGTCAGGCCAGTGAGCGCTGGGGCTGTTCCCACAAGTTTCCAGGAATATTTGCTCAAATTGAGTATTTTGAGGAACCTCAGGACACACCTGTATTTCACTAGTCTTGCAATAAATTGGCTGAAGTTTACTCTGAAGTGGATAGCAGCCCCTGGTCCACCTTCCTGTCATGGGACAAGTGGTCCTAGGTCCCGCGTGGCTGCCCTTTGTGTGTGGCCTGCGTCTTGCTCCCTGCAGCTGGTGCTGCAAGGAGTCACCTCCTTTGGTTTCGGGGAGATCGGACCCCCTTGGAATCAGCACCATTTGTGAGGGAGGCGCCAGGGAGTTGGCACGACCAGACTTGGGGGTCAGGCTATGATGGGCAGGAAGTGCTGGCTTATGGCTTTTATGCAGAGTTTTAAATGACTTCAGATTTGGCCGGGGGGGCGGGGGGCTCTCTAAAGGAAGCCAAGCACTGCCTGCACCACATGGGAGCAGCAGAGGTAGGGCTGAATATATGTTTTGAAGGAAGAGAGGGACGTGTGTCTCTCCACTTCCCAAGTCGTGAAGTATGTCGTGTGCGCACAAGGCGTTTAAAAACACACGAATGGCTTATAGGGGCACAGCAAGAAACCACTCCCAGATGGAGAAGTAGAAATCACCAGGCCCAGAAGCCCCCGCCCCACCCTGGCCGCTGTCCCCACACAACATAGCTTAGTCTCCTGTGGTCCGGCTCGCTACATGGGGAACCAGCTGTGTTTTCGTGGCCCTTGCCCTTGACCCAGCCTGTTCTCCAGACTGGTCTCTGTTAGTGGGGAGGTCTGTGCAGGTGGACATCAGGGTGTCCTCTGTGGGCCCTCCGTGCTGCTCTGGGCATTCCCGTGCAGGTGTCCCCCCTCTGTCAGCCCTCCGCAGGCTGCTGAGCTGTGGAGCTCCCGTGCCTTCCTGTGCGCTGCTGGGCTGCTGGGCCGTGCACCGTCTTGATGTGTCCTGTGGGTGCCTGTGGACTGCGTTCTGGCCACATGGTGGCTCCGTAGGGTATCTTGGCCTGTCGCCCTGATTACCAGTGAGCACGGTCCTTTCTGAGATGTCACCTGGCCACTCGGGCTGCCGGGAGATGTCTCTTCACATCTCATTTTTCTCTTGGGTTCTTTATTTTACTTGTTTGCTTTGAAGAAATGCTTTATATGCTCTGGGTACTAATTGTTGGCGGTGTGTGCACGTTACCTGCGTTGGGGGCATAGTCTTGCAGAGCACGGGGTTGCTTTCCTGACATGAACTGTAGAAGGCAGGTGGTGGTGGGGGCTTCGTGCTCGTGGGAAGCTGTGGAGACCCTGCCCCCACCCCCACCCCCGTGCTCTGGGGAGACAGCAGGCAGGGCTGTCTGGAGAACTGAAGCCCTTTAGCAATCTGAGACCCCAGTGTTCCAGGCAGAGCCTGGCCTGCTAACACACAGGAGGGGGCCGATGGGAAGAGAGCTGGCCAGGTGTGCAGGCCTGGGTCCAGAGGGCCAGGGCCAGCGAGACGGAGGTGCAGAGCTGGGAAAGATGCGCAGCCCCAAGGCCTGCTGTGGGCCCTGGGCTCCAGGGTGGCTCTTTCCTGGCAGTCCTGTCCCTTGCTGTTTGCTCCCTGTGCTCTGCCTAAAGCTACACTGGCCCAGGGTGGTTTTCTTGTTCTCCCCTCCTGATGCCAACTCTGCACTTGGCTCAGAGCCTTGTTCCTGACACAGCTTCTCCAGCCACACCTGGCCCGGCCTCCTGCTCTGATTCGCTACCCCCCACTGTGCAGCTGCCCCAAGGGAAGGGCTTTCAGCTTGGGGCTGGGGCAGTGTGGGGAGAGGGCAGTTAGGGCAGGGCAGCGGGGCCTGGTGGCACCGTGCGGGGCCCCGGGCAGTGACTTAGGCCTTACGAGGTGGGATGATGCCGAGTGGTGCTGGCCGCAGGCGGGTGCTGGGCCTGAGCTCCTGGTGCCTGTTGGATCCCTGAGGCAGCCTCATCTTAAAGCCAAGGGCTCTTGTCACGTGGGCCCAGGAGAGACCTCGGCACAAGCGAAGGGCTGGGAGAGGGTGTGTGGCCTGTGGCCTAGAGTGTAAACACGAAAGCCTATTTCAAGGGGCTGCCCCCTCCAAGAGCCTGGATGTGGCTGACACCAGGAGAAGCGCGCTGTACTGTTCTGTCCTGCCTGCCAGCACCCTTTCCAAGGAGAGCCCCCCCAACCCCGCCCCTCGGCCCTATGGGTCTGTGGCCAGGCAGGCAGGGCCTGGCACGGTCATTCGGAGGACCCAGAGTCAAGCTCTGTGGCGGGGATCTCTCCACCGTCCTCTCCTCGTGCAGTGGGGGGAGCTTTCCACAAAGCCGTGGGGGTGTCCTGCGTGCTGCGGGCCGGCTGTGGTCCATCATCTTCGCTGTGGGCACGTGGGCTTCGTGGTGGGAAATTTGAGAAACCCTGCTTTGGTCTGCCACAACACAGGCTGAGATGTCAGACTGATGTCTATTAGAACTTAAAAGTTCTTCCTGGAAATGGCGAATGAGGGTCTCTGCAGGCCCTGGTCGCCCGCCGTTTGTGGCCTAACCGTGAGCCCATTGAGTGGCTGCTGTGTGCCCGGCCCTGGACTAGCCCTGACAGCTAAATGTCTAGAAGTTTTGTGGAACCCCATCGTTTGTCCGTTATTTACATGCTACTTGTCTGGGTACTTACAGGTTTTCATTTTAACGCATGATGTTTGAAAATTAACGTTGATTTGAAAAGTTACTTAAACATATTAATAAGTTATGTTTAAAAATAGCAAACTGGAGTAGAAACTATATTTGAAATACTGTGCTTATATAGCCTTTTCAGAAAACCTTTATAGGTAGATCTTAAAGACCACAGGGAGGGCCTGATCTTAGGGCCTTTCCTCTACATTATTCAGAACATGAAAGAAAAGTTTCCTGTCTGGTGGAGGCCCAGGAGGCACCGGTGGAAGAGGTGGGGGTGGGGGCCTGTGTGGCCCCTGGAGGCCGCATCTCTGGGTGTCCGGACCACGTTCAGCAGGCAGAGGGCACTCATCATCTAGAGGGTCTTGTCTGTGCCGCCATTCCTTGAAACTTCTAGAACCTGAATTAAATGATACATTGATTCAGGTTGTTTATAACTTTTGCTAGCACAAACATTTTTTTAAGTGCAAACTAGAAGCAAAACTCAAGCAAAATTTCAAATTCGCGATTGTGGAGTCTGATACCGTTAATGGAAAATGCGCACGGATTGTGGAAGTGGCGTTTCTAGCTAACCTCACCTGTTATGTTCTCTTTGCCAGTCATGACAGAACCATGCAGGACATTGTTTACAAACTGGTTCCAGGCCTTCAGGAAGGTAAGTGTCAGAACGTCCACCTGGACCCCTGAGTCTGCGGCTCAGCCCCTGAGCACTTTGCTCCTGGGGGTCCCGGCCCCGTACCCTCTTTGGGAACAGCACCATCTCGCTTGTCCCTGCTCTGAACTCGTGAGCGCCGTGTGGCTGGCTTCTCCCACTGTCTCTGTCTTGCCGAGCGTGCTGCCTTGTTGGGGCAGTGGGGGCACAGCAGGGCACGGGGGCAGCCTCCTCAGTCACACGCACACGGACGTGAAGCTGGTAACAAGTGTGTGGATAAAGTTTGACTGTATTTAAAGTCAAGTCTCACTGAGAATGAAGAAGAAACATTATGCAGTGTGAATACCCTCAAAGTGGAAATGGCTGTTCCTTTTCAACCTTTTCTGCAATTCCGAACACAGAGACTGTTGCTCCCCCTCTTTGTGGGGCTGGTGATGGGGGAGGGGAGGGAGACACTGGCCTCAGAATCCCACTCAGGGTCTGATGGTGGGCGGGCGTGGTGGTGCTGGCTGATACAGCTCAGGTACACTTTCTTTTAAAGATAAGATATGTGGGGCGCCTGGATGGCGCAGTCGGTTAAGCGTCCGACTTCAGCCAGGTCACGATCTCGCGCTCCGTGAGTTCGAGCCCCGCGTCAGGCTCTGGGCTGACGGCTCGGAGCCTGGAGCCTGTTTCCGATTCTGTGTCTCCCTCTCTCTCTGCCCCTCCCCCGTTCATGCTCTGTCTCTCTGTCCCAAAAATAAATAAAAAACGTTGAAAAAATAAATAAATAAATAAAGATAAGATATGTTAGGGATTCACTTGCAAGGGCTGTGTTTTCTCATTGTAATGTTTCGGAAGAGGGTTAAAATTTAAAATACAGCTTACTACCTTAGATCAAGAGAAAGATATTACACCTGGCTTTTCCTATAGAACTGTTCCCCCCCCCCCCCGGTTTATTTATCCTTGAGAGAGAGAGAGAGAGAGAGAGAGAGAGAGACAGACAGACAGAGACAGAGCGTGAGTGGGGGAGGGGCAGAAAGAGAGGGAGACACAGAATCCGAAGCAGGCTCCAGGCCCCGAGCTGTCAGCACAGAGCCCGATGCAGGGCTCAAACTCACGAACCGTGAGATAACGACCTGAGCCGAAGTCGGAGGCTTAACCGACCGAGCTACCCAGGCTCCCCTCGTACAGAACTTAAAGAATAATATTGTTAAGGTCTTTTTTGTGCCATTCACCAATTCACTCATACAAGAAGAATTCAAGTTTCCCGTAGAATGCGGACGGAAACAATCTTTTGATACCTAAAAGTTTTTGAGTCCTCAGAAAAGGCAAAGAATACGTCAAAATAAAATGCCAGTACCTTGAACAATGATCACAGGGTGTTTTAAACATAAGAGCAGGCAGAACCACATGTAGAACCCCATGTGTTTATTGCCCAGCCCCTGCAGCTCACGCGGAGCCCGTTTCATCCTCTGCTTCCAGCCGTCTTCCTGTCCCAGAAGATACCCTCTTTGTAACACGAGTAACCACAACACTTCGTAAACCTAGGGAAGTAATAGTAATCCCTTAGGATCAAGTACCTGCTCAGCGTCAGCATTTCTAGCTGCCTCGTGAACACCACATGTTTTGAGTTTCCTTGTTGTCGTTTATTTTAATCAGGGTCCAGGTCAGGTCAGCCCCCAGGCCGACTGCTCTGCCCCCTCTCAGCCCCTCCTGTCACCAAGTCTGGACTTGTTGAGGAGGCCCCATTCCTGTGAACCGCTGGCGTCTGCAGGCCTGACAGGATTCTGGCTCGTGTTTTTGGGAAGCCCACCCCCGGGGGTTATTCCGCCTGGACGGGTGCAGTCGGCCTGGCTCCCGTGTCACCCCAGCCGCCCTGCCCCGGCAGAGCATCAGTCCACGATTCGTTAGAAGTGGCCAACCCGTGCCTGTCCTGGCGCCCAGCCCGGCCCGCGTGCCAGGTGGACCGTGGGGTTCCTGAGGCCCGTTTTGTACCGACTGGCAGATCGGAGCCTGTCTTTCCTTTGCGCGCGGCACGCTGCCTTAGTTCTGGCCCCTCCGGCCCCGGTCAGGGCCGTGTAAACGTACACGTGTGTTCACAGTGCTTCGTGGTCCTTGTCCTTTCTGAAGCTCGCGCCCCCCCCCCCCATTCCCCCCTCCCCCGTTGGCAGCTCCCGATACTGCCCTGGGAGTCTGGGGTGACCGGGCGGGTCCCAGGCTCCTCCTGTTGACTTCCTGCCCCGGGCAGTGCCGGCCATCTCCCCACGGAGTCCAGGTGCCCTCAGCGTAGGGGTCGCCCGGTGACAGAGTTGTAGTGGAGGGTTTGTTGGTGAAGAACGTGGTGCGGGTGTGTGATGACCCTGCACGTGGGACGTGCCCCCTCTTGCCCCTCGGGCAGGGTTTCTCTTCCAGCAGGCTCTCAGCTTCTCTCTTGCTCAGGCTCTCGGTCGCTTGCTGCCCCTAAGTAGAAGGAAACCCTTCCCGGCGGGAGGGCTTCCTCCACACAGTCTGTCTGCTTGTGCCAACGGTCGCAAACCCGGTTTCTCAGACGGAGGCCCCTTCCTGGCAGACGAGCTTCAGCTGACAAGGGCCGGGGGCAGCAGGACGCCTGCCCGTGCCGCCGTCCAGGCCTCCCGAGTGGCCGCTCCCTGGGGTTCGCTCCCCGCTGCTGGCCCCGCACCAAGTCTGTTTCTCTGTTCCCTTGTAGACGAGGCCTTTCTGCCGGAGAGTTCATTGTTCAGTGGTCTGTTTCCTTTTTCAATAGTTTTTAAAAACCTGTTTTTTAGAGGCAGCATTTTAAGTTTTTATTTACTTTGAGAGAAAGAGCATGCATGCACACGAGCAGGGGAGGGACAGAGAGAGACGGGGAGGGAGAGAACCCCAAGCAGGCTCCACACTGTCGGCACCCAGCCCGACACGGGGCTCGATTCCACCAACCATGAGATCATGACCTGAACCAAGGTCAAGAGTCAGACGCTCAACTGACTGAGCCCCCCCGCAGGCGCCCCAAAGAGGCAACATTTTATAAAATTTATCAAATTATTTTTTTATGTTGAGCCACCCCCTCCCTTCTTTGCCTCACACTGCCCAGCTGGCTTCTTCTGCCGGCATGGCCGGGACGCCGGGCTGGGCCCTGTCGTGAGGGTGGCTGCGTGGGGTTTGCTCACTCCCGTATGCCTCCTGAGGGACACTCAGGACGTTCTCGTCCTTGGCTTTAACAGAAGAGGGGGTGCGGTGACACCTTTCGCGTAATTTTGTGTGGATATGGGTGGATGTATTTGGCTTTATTCTGGAAGTGCAATCGCTAGGCCAAGGCTTCTGCATTATTTCTTTCTCTTGCCTTTTCGCCCTGGCTGGAACAGGGTTGGCAAACTGCAGGCCAGATCGGGCTTGCTGCCCCTCTTTCCATGGCTTGTGAGCCAGGAATGCTTTTTATACTTTTAAATGGTTAGAAAAAAGTCAGTAATACTTGTGATGTGAAAATCACAGCTCGCTCGCTCCTGTACCGTTTGTGTTCACGTCACGACGCAGAGCAGCAACCGGCGGCCGACGGGATGTGCGCTGTGGCCGCTCCTCGCGCTGCAGAGCTCAGAAACGCAGTGCTAACTCGACGGTGTTTCAGGAGCCATGTGCGCCACTGGTGCGACTCTCCTTGTTGCCAGTTCGTACCCGTCATGTCGAAACAGGAAGAAGGGAGGTATGGACTTCAGATGTTGCCCTTTTAAGCCACAGTGAAGCGTGGACGGTTTTGTGCTCGTGAGCCGACTGCGCCATGAGGCGCGGCCGTGCCGAGCTGGAGGGGCAGAGCGTGTGCAGGCATCGCCAGACGAGTACACGGCGCTCCCAACGCACAGGAAAGCGACGTTTGGAAAGAACTGAAAATATCAAACGGAATACCTCATCGCGGAAATAAAATGTGGATATCAGGCTACAATCGAAGTAGGTTTCTGACTGACTCCTTTGTTAAGCCAAACGAGGAAAGCCGCTTCGTAACGTAAGTTAATCAGATCTCGTTTGATTGTAGCCGCTGAGCCAGTGCGTCCAGAGAAGACGGGCTTGTTTTGGGGAGGGAGCCTCTGGGAGGCAACATCAGGGGTCCACGAGAAAACGAGGCAGGCGGTTTTGAGTGGTTTTCCTTGGCCTTGGTGTCGCCAGTCTGCTCAGTTGTTCATTCGGTGAGTGCGAAGTGACTGAAGAAATAACATCTCTGAACAGTCTGCAGAGAGCAGCTGCGGGCAAGAGTGTCGTCCGGGGGGTCGAGAAAATACTAATTCAGTGCAGCCTGAAGTGGGGTCTGCCAAGACGTGTTCCGTCCAGCGGCACTAGAAGCGTCTGGGGGTCAGGAAGATGCTAACTCAGACAGACTAACCGAGCTGGTAAGAGTGTGAGGTGTTCAGAGGGCATCGTATTCTGCATCAGAGCAGGTACTCTGTGGAAGACGAGTCTTTCATAGGTCACCGAACCAGCGGAGTCCGCGGCAGGCTTCCTTCACTCTTTCAGATGTCACTGTCACCAGGGAGATCAATTTGTCAGGAGTGGAGCCTAAACACCCTGACTTTCTCCCCCAGACGGCACTTTAATAGTGGCTTAGTAGTGGTGAGTGTGTGTGTGTGTGTGTGTGTGTGTGTGTGTGTGTGTTGTTGTCATTTTGAGCTAAGGACAAATTGAAGTTTTTTGGAATGGAAAGAAGTTCCTTTAACCTGGAATGACTATGGAAATTAGCTTTTGCTAAAGATTTGATAATGTTTCCCAACATTATGTTGGGATGAATTCAGCCCAACAGCATAAGGCACAACAGGACTACTCGTATGCAGACCTCTGTTGCGAGTGAAGTCGCTCAACAGCAGTGAGTGCTGTCCGTGCTACGTGACTTCAGACATCCTGCTTTCAGAAGAGGGGGAGCGAGATCTCTGATCCCATTCAGGTTTGTCGCAGGCTGATCTGAGCTCTGGCTCCAGGCCCAGGAGCTCAACACACATGCGAAGGTAGTTTCCATATTTCAGAGTCCATTAACTGTGCCACGGAGGAGCTTTCGTCCGCCCTCTGCCGGGTGCGCTGGCTTGTGGTTGGCGCCACGAAGGCCAGCACCGGGAGGAGAGTCTGACGGAGCTCCCTGAGCGCCCCCACGCTGACGCACGAGCCACACAAAGTCACGTGCTTGTGGACTGATGTCAGCATTTCTGTATGAAAAGACACTTCCAAAAATGAAATGTGTGAAATATCATTGAGATGAACACGTGTAGTCAGTTTTGATGATAAGGAACACTAACTTTTAACACCAATTAAATATTATTCCCCCTAAAAGGAGCCCATTCTTCTTGTCAGTAGCCTATATTACAAAAATTGTACTCAGTTATAATTACGGTTTTTTGAATTTCGTGACTTCTGGTTTCTACTCCCTCATATAAGGAACTCGAAGTCCCCACTTTGTTCTAACAAATAAAAAGCTGAACAGCCTGAGAAATCAGCCAGCTTTCTTGGATCATAAAGAGGGAGGGACACAGAGCAAAGTTCTGCGTCAAGAGTAGAGAGACTGACAGTGGATTTGGGGACACGGCTTCCCGGAGCAGAAGCCTCTGCAGGAACCAGCTCAGGGCTGAAAACCTGAGCTGTGGTTGCGGAGCTGCTGGAGGCCCCGTGTGGACAAGTCTGGAAAACCTGTAGGAGATGTCATCATGGCCAGGGCCTCACGGTATCGTGAACGTCACCTCCAGGAGCTCGGCTGAGGTCTCTCAGCAAATATCAGAGAGAAATCTCTCATGCTTCCAGCAGGGGGTAGAAAAGGAGCCATTCTGAAATATTTCTCACAAGGCCTGCCCCCGGGGACACTAGTTAACCAGAGCCAACCTGAGCAAGGGGAGCTGGTCAGCTCCGCTCACCCCTCCCCGCCGAGGGAGAGAACACAGCTGGGAAGCTCTGGTGACGGTCAGTGTGGAGGCGCCACCCACGGAGCCCTTCCCCCGCCCACCCTGCCCCACATCACCGCGGGCCTGGGCACACCAGCTCTCTTCCCTGGCACATCACATCTGGCTCACAAGGAAAAAATCACAGGGCACACTAAAAGACAAAAACACAGTTTCTAGAGACAGAGGAAGCATCAGAACCAGACATGGCAGGGATGCTGGTGTCGTCAGACTGGAATTTAAAACAACCGGGATAGGGGTGCCTGGGCAGCTTCAGCTCAGGTCATGATCTCACGGTTCAGTTTGTGAGTTCGAGCCCCGTGTCGGGCTCTGTGCTGACAGCTCGGAGCCCGGAGCCTGCTTCGGGTCCTGTGTCTCTCGCTCTCTAACCCTCCCCTGCTCACACTCGGTGTGTGTCTGTCTCTCCAAAATGAATCTTTAAATAAAATAAATAAAATAAAATAACAACTGTGATACATATGCTAAGGGCTCTAACTGGTAAAGCGGACTGCATGCCAGAACAGGTGGACGGTGGAAGCAGAGAGATAGAAATGCTGAGAAGGAGCAAAAAGTGCTGGAGCAGAAACGAAGAAAGCCTCAGGTGGGCCTCCTAGTAACAGGACTTGCATGTGGAAGAATCTCGAGGTTGAGGACCTGTAACAGAGAGTCGGAGGCTGAAAATGAAAGAGCACACACTAAAACAAAGCCAAAATCTCTGAGGACGTGGGATGGCCCCAGAGGTGTGTTGTGTGTGTAATGGGAACAGGAGAAGCAGAAGAGAAGAGTGAGAAGGAACAGCAGTGAAATGATAATGATGAGATTTCCCCCAAATTAATGTCAGACACCCAACCATGGATCCAGGAAGCTCCGAGAACACCAGGCAGGATAAATACCAAGAGCACAACACCTGTGCATGCTCTTTTCAAGCTACAGAGAAACAAAAACAAGCCAGAGTACAGAGGAACAAAGATCAGAATTCACCTGACTTCTCCAAAACTGTGCCTGCAAGGAGAGTGGAGGGTGAAATGTTTAGTGTTGAGAGCGGAAGGCATCCACCAAGAATTCTGCACCCTGAGGAATTACTCCCCAGACGTGGAGAAGCAAAGACTCAGTCAAACAGAGATGGAGGGAGTTTGTTGTCTCTAGACCAGCTTTGCAAGAACAGTTCCACGAAGTTCTTCAGAGGAAGTATAGGTCGGAAACTCTGACCCACAGGAAGGAGCAGTAGTGAAGGTAAAGCGAGAACTTTTGTTTTTCCAAATCTGACAGGTGACCATTTATTCAAAGTGATAAGGAGCAAGAATGTACTCACTTACTATGCTTGTGGACGTGTGTATATTTCAATAAAAGTGCACCTTCTTCCTGTTATACAAGCGCCTGCCTCGTATCACAGTTTTGCTGCTAAGCTCACACATCCCCTCCTCTAAGAGACGTTTGTCAGCCTGAGCTCTGACTGTGACGCTGAGTCCGAATGGCGAGCGTGGACGCGGACGTGGGTGGGGCCGGGGGGGGAATGCAGTATACCTTCCACACCCGAGTGTGAGGTCGGCCATGGGGCCCCGTAGGTGCCCTTCGTCATTGAGGAGGTGCCGAGAGCGTCAGGAAGGGACACTGGCTTGTGCCCAGGGTCGCGTTGCGTTATCGCTCCCCTGGATTCTCACAGCATGGTAGTCACACCAGGGTTACACTTGGAATTTTTACCTATGACATCGCATAACCTGTCGTTGGCATGACAGCATATCGTGGTGCTGGCTCCACATCGATAAATATGACCTGTATCATTTTTTTAAGGTTTATTTATTTGGAGAGAGGGTGTGCGCCAGCAGGGGCGGGGCAGAGGGAGAGACAGGGAGAGGGAGAGAATCCCAAGCAGGCTCTGCGCTGTCGGCACAGGGCCCGAACCGGGGCTCGATCCCATGACCCTGGGGTCGTGACCAGAGCAGAAAGCAAGAGTCCTGATGCTCAACCGACTGAACCACCAGGAGCCCCTTAAATAGCAAGTTACCTTGCTGAAAATCATCCCAGTTAACATTTCTATGCTGGCATATTCCTGGCAGAGAATATCGTTATTTTCAATCTTTTTTCATTCTGACAGGTGAAAAATGTTTAAATGGGAATTAAAGCAAGGTAATGGGAGCTGCCCCATTTCTACAGGTGAGGAGAGAATTCTCTCTCACACTGACCAGCAGGGCTCCGTCACCCTTCTTGGAGAACCTGGGAACAGCCCCACACCATCTCACGCCTTTATTCCTGAGCCAGCTCTTACAGGATTGTTTGATTTCTTTTCAAGCTAATCCAAATTTTCCAGACCAGCCTTTTGGTTTGGCACTTGCCGTATTTGGTTCCAGCAGCCCATCCCTCTCTAGTCCGGCAGTGCTATCCCTTCAGTTCTGAGGGCCACCCTCTTTCCGCCAGAGCCCCACCCCCTGCATCGATGCGCTCCCACATGACTGGGCACGCCAAGCGTCTGTGTGGGTCCAAGATGTGACCAAGATGTATTCCTGGCTCCGTTGAGCTCATGGCGTATAGAAGACAGACGTGCAGGTAAAAAGTGCAACAGTTACCAAGTGAGCTCCACAGAAATGTTCTTCGTAGAGTGATTTGTAGGTTATTAGTTGGAGCAACTTGGGTGTGAATTTTCTTTGCTGCTGCTGTGCGGCCCTGAGCAGTGACTACTTACTTCATTCCCCGGGTGTTCGCTTCAGAGTCACTTGTTGCTAAAAGCCCATCCATAGCTGCGTTGTGTCCTACGCTCCTGCCCTCTCATTGTCCGGCCCGGTCCCCGCTCCGTTTGGGGAGCCTCCTCCGGCGTAGCCAGCAGTGACTGGAGTGCTGACTGTGGGGAGCAAGAATGCTGACTGGCATGGCTTCTGAGGAGGAGATCACAGGGCCCCGTGGTGGATGGCCTCTGTTCCCCAGGGAACCTTCCTCTGGCTTCCTCCTCCGGATGCGGCGAGCTGTGATGCCTGGCCACGGACACCAGGGGGCAGCGTTTACACACCGCCGGGCACACCTGGGTGGCCATCTAGCTGTGAAAGCACAGTGCGAATCAGGGGCACTGCTGGTTTCTAAGCTGTGGCCGTAGGCGTGAGGTGCTAGAAGGCCCGAGTCTCCTACTGAGCAGCCTAGAGGTCAGCGGGTCGTGTTTGCTGTGCCCCTGAGGAGTCCCAGAATGTTGACCAGACGCCACATGTTGAAAACAGCAGTCTTGGGTCTCGGGGGTAGGGGGGAGATGGGGGCGGGGGGGGGGGGCATCTCTTCACACAGCTGCCCCGTCCTGCAGCCGGGAGTCTATGCATCGATGGGGCGGGGTGGCAGCCGCTCCAAGATCCCGAGGATTCGGTCCAGATTTATCTTCTCATTAGTGGCAGCCGTCGAAACCTCCCAATCCCGATCCGTCGTTTTCTTCATGTGGTGTTTGTGAACAGCATTTTAATGTAATTCGTTGCCTCCTTAAGATTAAAGAGTATATATTCATTTTTAATAGCGGAAATGAGAAAACAGAGGGAATTCTACCACAAGTTAGGCATGGAAGTGCCTGGAGACATCAAGGGGGAGACCTGTTCTGCGAAACAGCACCTAGATCCCCATCGGAACGGTGAGTGGGCTTCTGCACACCTGCTGCCAAGGCCGGCCTTTATTATGAGCCCCTTTCTCAGGTGGCCCTGTGCCTCCCTCCAGCGTCCTCCGGCACTCCTGGTGCCGATGGGAATGCGGGGCGGAGCTGAGAAACGGCTTGTGGACAGAGGGGTCCTGTGTAGGCGAAGTGAGGGAAGCATGGGGGCCCCGAAAGTACCTGGAGGTGGGGTGCAGTGCAGGCGGGCCTCCTGAGACTTCCCCTCAACTGTCCTGTTGTAGAATGGCAAAATGCCATTTGGATTCACTGAAAAATTAGTGGTATTTTTAAATCGACGTGCCATAACAAATTATTCAAATCTTTGATGCCATGGTACTTTTCTAGTGAGCACAGGGATTCCTGAGAAGCTTCTAGACCACTCTGTGTGTTTCCCATGTTAGAAGAAAGGAGAAGTCCTGGCTGGGACCCCTGGGAAAGGTGGAGCCCTGCAGAGACGGAAGGAAGGCAGTTGGGGGCTGTTGGGGAAGCCAGGGGTCTTGTCCCAACTTCTTACGTACAACGGAGTCTTCATTTTAAAAGTAGTGTTGGAACAATAAATATTGTGGGAGTCCTGCATTACTCGTGGGTAGTTGGTGTGTTAAGCATTAAATAGTATTGGGTGTGGGGGGTTTCTCTGCCCCTTTCACTGTCCCTTCACCCTGCTGTGCCCTTGTTCACACACTCACAGACCCATGCACAGCTGACTTCAGCTTCCTGGGGCCCCTGCACTTTACAGAATACGGAGTTTTAGCAGGTGCTTTGGAGACCAGCTCTCCCCAGTTGCATATGCTCTTAAAGGTGCAACTGTCTTATTTGAGTGAATTTTTATAGCATTTTGAGTATACCGTACAGTTAAAAAAGTAATGGTTTAACATTCTGGAGTTCATAATATAGTGTCTTCTGTTTTTGCTGAAAGGTGAAACCAAAGCAGATGACAGTTCGAACAAAGAGGCCGCGGAGGAGAAGCAGGAGGAGGACAACGACTACCACAGGAGCGATGAGCAGGTAGGTGGCGCTCTGCCTCCATGGCCGCCCCGCCCGCCCCCTGCAGGTGCCTTGTACCCCGTCCCAGCAAGAGAGGTGCTGCGGACTGTCCCGCAGGGGGCTCCCTCCACTTAGGAAGGAAAGGCCAAACAGCCAAGTAGACATGTTAAAATGTCCAACGTCTTAGTTTTTCCTTCTCTTTCTTTTTTCTTTTTAATTGCCACAGTAATATATGCTTACTATAAAACATCTTAAATATAAAAACATTAAAGTCCATTCTCCACACATCACTCCACAGGTGGGAAAATTTGGTGCCGGGCGTTTTTCTGTGCATGTGCCCATATTATATAAAAGAAGGTACGGTCCATTGGGGCGCCTGGGTGGCGCAGTCGGTTAAGCGTCCGACTTCAGCCAGGTCACGATCTCGTGGTCCGGGAGTTCGAGCCCCGCGTCAGGCCCTGAGCTGATGGCCCAGAGCCTGGAGCCTGTTTCCGATTCTGTGTCTCCCTCTCTCTCTGCCCCTCCCCCGTTCATGCTCTGTCTCTCTCTGTCCCAAAAATAAAATAAAAACGTTGAAAAAAAAAAAAAATCTTTAAAAAAAGAAGGTACGGTCCAGTCATGTATTAAAGGAAAAGAAAAAGTGCAACATTGAGGAAAATCTGTGCAGACGTCATTTACTGCATTACCAATTTAAAAAAGAAAACAATCACAGAGATGCTGTTAAGAGCATTTGATCAAGCCCTATAGCCATTCCTACCCAGCTTTTAATACAGCATCCAGTGAGAAAATTAAAAGGCCACAGAGTGGGGGAAAATATTTGCAAATCATATTTTTTGTCTTTTTTTTGTCTTTTCTATCTGTGTATCTATTATAATTTATTGTCACATTAGCTAACATACAGCGTATACAGTGTGCTCTTGGCTTCGGGAGTAGATTCCCGTGATTCATCGCTTACATACAACACCCAGTGCTCATCCTAAGTGCCCTCCTCGATGCCGTCACCCGTTTTCCCCTCCTGCCCACCCCTCTACCCCCACCATCAACCCTCAGTTTGTTCTCTGTATTCAGGAGTCTTTTATGGTTTGCCTCCCTCTCTGTTATAACTTACTTTTCCGTTCCCTTTTCCAATGGTCTTCTGTTAAGTTTCTCAAATTCTACATATGAATGAAAACATATGATATCTGTCTTTCTCTGACTGAATTATTTCACTTAGTATAATACCCTCCAGTTCCATCCACGTTGTTGCAAATGGCAAGATTTCGTTCATTTTTGTCACCAAGTAATATTCCGGTGTATATATAAACCACATCTTCTTTATCCATTCATCAGTTGATGGACATTTGGGCTCTTGCCATAATTTGGCTATTATTGATAGTGCTGCTGTAAACATTGGGGTGCATGTGCCCCTGTGAATCAGCACTCCTGTTTGGATAAATTCCTAGTAGTGCTATTGCTGGGTCATAGGGTAGTTCTATTTTTAATTTTTTGAGGAAACTCCACACTGTTTTCCAGAGTGGCTGCACCAGTTTGCATTCCCACCAACAGTGCAAGAGGGTTCCCCTCTCTCCGCATCTTCACCAACATCTGTTGTTTCCTGAGTTGTTAATTTTGGCCACTCTGACTGATGTGAGGTGGTATCTCACTGTGGTTTTGATTTGTATTTCCCTGGTGATAAGTGATGTTGAGCATCTTTTCATGTGTCTGTTGGCCATCTGGATGTCTTCTTTGGAAAAGTGTCTGTTCATGTCTTTGGCCCCTTTCTTCACTGGATTATTTGTTCTTCAGGTGTTAAGTTTGATAAGTTTTTTCTAGATTTTGGATACTAACCCTTTATCTGATATGTCATTTGCAAATATCTTCTCCCATTCGGTCAGTTGCCTTCTAGTTTTGTTGATTGTTTCCTTCACTGTGCAGAAACTCTTTATCTTGATGAGGTCCCAAAAGTTCATTTTTGCTTTTAATTCCCTTGCTTTTGGAGATGTGTCGAGTAAGAAGTTGCTGCAGCTGAGGTCAGAGAGGTTGTTGCCTGTTTTCTTCTCTAGGGTTTTGATAGTTTCCTATCTCACATTCATGTCTTTCATCCATTTTGAGTTTCTTTTTGTGTCTGGTGTAAGAAAGTGGTCCAGGTTCATTCTTCTGCATGTTGCTGTCCAGTTTTCCCAGCACCATTTGCTAAAGAGACTGTCTTGATTCCGTTGGATATTCTTTCCTGCTTTGTCAAAGATTAGTTGGCCATACGTGTGTGGGTCCATTTCTGGGTTCTCTATTCTGTTCCGTTGATCTATGTGTCTGTTCTTGTGCCAGTACCATACTGTCTTGATGACGACAGCTTTGTAGTACAGGCTACAAGGCTGGGATTGTGATGCGTCCAGCTTTGGTTTTCTTTTTCAACATTTGGTATTTGGGGTCTTTGGTGATCCCATACACATTTTAGGATTGTTTGTTCTAGCTCTGTGAAGAATGCTGGTGCTATTTTGATTGGGATTGCATTGAATGTGTAGATAGATTGCTTTGGGTAGTATTGACATCTTAACAGTATTTGTTCTTCCAACCCATGAGCATGGAACGTTTTTCCATTTCTTTGTGTCTTCTTCAATTTCCTTCATAAGCTTTCTATAGTTTTCAGCATACAGATGTTTTACCTCCTTGGTTAGGTTTATTCCTAGGTTGTTTGGTTGTTTGTTTTTTTTTTTAATTTTTTTTAGCATTTATTTCTTCTTGAGAGACAGAGCACAAGTGAGGGAGAGGCAAAGAGAGAGGGAGACACAGAATCCGAGGCAGGCTCCAGGCTCTGAGCTGTCAGCAGAGAGGCCAACCAACAAACCGCGAGATCATGACCTGAGCCAAAATCGACTGCTTAACTGACTGAGCCATGCAGGCGCCCCATTCCTAGGTATTTTGTGGTTCTTGGTGCAATTCTAAACGGGGTTGATTCCTTGGTATCTCCTTCTGTTGCCTCATTATTGGTGTATACCAATTTCTGTCCATTGACTTTATATCCTGTGACTTTGCAGAGTTCACATATCAGGTCTAGCAGTTTTTTGGTGATGTCTTTTAGGTTTTCCATGTACAGTATCATGTCATCTGCAAAAAGTGAAAGTTTGACTTCTTCGAACTGCCCGTTTGGATGCATTTTATTTCATTTTGTTGTCTGATTGGCTAGGACTTCCAACACTGTGTTAAATGACAGTGGTGAGAGTGGACATCCCTGTTGTGTTCCTGATCTCAGGGGGAAAGCTCTCAGTTTTTAACTGTAGGCCTTTCATATACGGCTTTTTTGATGTTTTTAATATTAAAAGAATTATTCACCATGACCAAGTGGGATTCACTCCTGGGGTGCAGAGCTGGTTCAGTATTTGCAGATCAATCAACGTGATATATCACATTAGTAGAAGAAAGGATAGAAACCCTATGATCCTGTCAATAGGTGCAGAAAAAGCATTTGACAAAATACAGCATCGTTTCTTTATAAAAACCCTTAAGAAAGTCGGGATAGGAGGAACACATATGTTAGAATGAACATGGCAGAAGACGCTCTTTTCCACAGTAGTCTGCAGAGCTGCGTCTTTGTGGAGAAAGTCACGTTACAATTGGGCTTCAGTAATTTAGGTTGTGCTTGCGGTGAGGTCTCTGGTCTTCTGTAGTCTTTGCTGCTTTCCACTCAGAGTCCCCCTTAGGATCTCCTGCAGGGCTGGTAGTGGCCATGAACTCCTTTAATTTTTGTTTGTCTGGAAAAGGCTTTATCTCTCCTTCTATTCTGAATGACAGCCTTGCTCGATAAAGGATTCTTGGCTGCATATTTTTCCTGTTCAGCACATTGAGTATTTCCTGCCACTCCCTTCTGGCCTGCCAAGGTTCAGTGCACAGCTCTGCTACTACCCTTATATGTCTACCCTTGTAGGTTAAGGACCATTTGTCCCTAGCTGCTTTCAGAATTCTCTCTTTATCCTTGTGTTTTTCCAGTTTCACTATGCTATGTTGTGGTGTTGACCTGTTTTTGTTGATTTTGAAGGGAATTCTCTGTGGCTCCTGGACTTGGATGTCTGTGTCCTTCCCCAATCTAGGGAAGTTCTCGGCCATAATTTGTTCAAATAAACCTTCTTCCCCTTTCTCTTCTTCTAGAACTCCTGTGATACAGATATTATGAGGTTTCATAGAATCACTTAGTTCTCTAATTCTCCCCTCGTGGTCTAGTAATTTCCTCTTTTTCTCAGCTTCATCATTTTCCATAATTTTATCATCTCTTTCACTTATTCTCTCCTCTGCTTATTCCATCCTTTATGTCACTACATCTAGTTTATTTTGCCCCTCATTTACAACATTTCTTAATTCATCGTGACTATTTCTTAGGTCCTTGATCTCTGCAGCAAGAGATTCTCTGCTGTCTTCTATGCTTTTTTTTCGAAGCTAATGTCTTATGACTATTATTCTAAATTCTTGTTCAGACATGTGGTGTATATCTGTTTTGAACAATTCTCTGGGTGTCATTTCTTCCCAGAATTTCTTTTGAGAATTCTTCCGTTTCGTCATTTTGGCTAGTTTTCTGTCCCTTATGTGTTTTAAAAGCTTGTTATGTGCCCTGCACCTGCAAGCACTACTATATTAAAAAGAAGCCATACAGAGTGCAATGCCTGACCCTTAAGGAGGTGTTTTTGGAGTGTGTTGCATGCTCTCTGTTACTGTGACTCTGGTTGCTTTATCTCCCTATTTGTAGTGGTGGTTTGGGCCTTCCATCAGGTGTTCTTTGATTTGTTTGTTGAAGTAACCCTGGAAAAAGGAGAAAGGAGAGGGGGAGAAACATTATCCCATACAAAGAGAGAAATGAAAGGTGTGGAAAAAAAAGACCAGGCAGAGAATCGAAGAAACTATAAGGCTTAATCCAGAGAGAGAGAGGAAAATAAAGAAGAAAGAGATACAGAAAAGGTAAAAAGAATAAAGATGCCTGATTAAGCAAACAAACAACCAGAACAGAGAAAGAAAGAAAAAAAAGAAAAAAATATATATAATAAGAATTAACCAAAAATCAAATCAGAAACCATGAGGCTGATTCCCAAGGGAGGAGAAAAAAAGAGGAGAGTGGAAAGAAAAAGAAGGGAAAAGAGAGAGAAGAGAAGAGAAAAAAATAATAATATTAAAATGTTAAAAAGTACCAAACCACAGGACGATTCCGTGTTGGCGCCTGGGACCAGGTGGCAGCTCTGGTCTGGAGGAGGGGCCGTCTGGTCGGGTCAGTGTCAATCTCACTCTGGTCGATACGCAGTTACCAGGCACGGAGGGGCGGGTTTGGTGTAAGCAGGCCCCGCCTCCACTGGGGGCCGCTGTCCTGTTCCCTGAAGCCCCACTGTGTTGGTGATTGGGAGAAAAATGGCAACACCCCAGTCTCTCCTCCCTGGACTGGGTGTCCCAAACCACGCTGTTCAGGTGGTCCTCACAGAGCAGCATGGGAGGCCAGCTTGTCTCGCTCCACAGTCTCCCGTGCCTCCTGGGCACTCAGCTGAGATTCAAAACCTGACGTCTTAAAGAGTCCCATTCTACGCGGTCCTGGTTCTGGAATAATGCCACTCTGCCCAGCCGACAAAGGGCATCTGGCTGGCACCTGCAAGGTCTTTTGTCCTTGAGGAGGGCAATACACCTTCTTCCCACAGTACTCAAAGGAGGGACCGCTCTCTCCCAGTGCGCCCCTGAGATCGCTATCACGCCCAAGCAGGCTCCCTCCCCACCAGACCCATGCACCCGGCTCTGGTCTGGAGAAAGTCACACACCCCTGATAATTACCATCTTTAGCTTCTGAGGCTGTTTGCAAAGTAGAAACTGGCACTCTCTGTGTTTCTCGTTCCCCCGTCTGTGGTCCAGAGAGGTTTTTCTCTTGTCCAAATATAACGCCACACTTCCACAGCCTCTCTTTCTCTTCCTTTTGTCTCCACTAAAGGGTTTCCCCGCTCCATGCTTATACTGACCGTTTTATCTTTTCTGATTCGCATACACACACCTCTGTCCTGCCAAGCTGTCTCTGTCCACCTGTGAAGATTTTTCTGTCTCTCCGCAGACTGATTTCATGGGTGTTCCAAGTGTTGTGACGTCGATACTCCTGTGTTTGAGGGACGAGGGAAATTGCGATCCCTCTACTTCTCCACCATTTTGACTCCTCTGCAAATCATATTTCTGATAAAGGACTTATATCTAGACTATATATCTGTTATAACTCAGTAAGAAGATAATCCAGATAAGAAATGGATAAGAGATTTCGGTAGATGTTTCACCAAAGAAGACATAAAACTGGTTAGTAATCACATGAAAGGACGTTCAATGTCATGAGCCTCTTAGGGAAATAGAAATTAAAACTATAATGAAATCCCGTTTTATACCCACTAGGATGGCCGCCATCAAAAAGACAGCCACTGGCAAGTGTTGGCAAGGATGTGGAAGAATGGGGCCCTTGTAGCGTGCTGGCAGGAACATAAAATGGTGTGGCCACTTGGGAAAACAGTGTGGCAGTTTCCTAAGGAGTTCAACATAAGCTAACCATACAACCCTGCAATTTTCCTAGGTGTATATGGAAACCTATTCACACAAGGATTTGTACATGAATGTTCACAGCAGGGCTATCATACTCATGATAGCCAAGCCGGGGAACAGTGCGAACTTCAGATAGACAAAATGTGGTCCACGCATACAGGGACGTTCTGGTCAGCAGTGAAAAACAATGACCCCAGCACCTGCTACACCACAGTGACACTCGGAAGGACTTTACAAGGCAAAGAAGTCAGATGCAGAAGACTACATGTTGCACAGTTCCATTTGTGTACGATGTCCCCCAAAGGCCAATCTTAGAAACAGGAGGTAGTTGGGTGCCTGGGGCTGGGCAGGAGCAAGGGTTGAGCACAAAGCAGGATGTGGGTCTTTATGGGGTGGTGAAAATTATGTAAAACTGGATTCTGGTGGTGGCTGCACAGGTCTGTAAGTTTACTAAATACTATTGAAGTGTATACGAAAAACATACGTATGAATTATACTCCAATGAGGCCGTTAAAAACATACTTTAGTGTGTTTAAACAGGTGACACACTCATGTACTTCCGAGTTCATATCATATGAAAGATATAACCTGAGCACCCCTGCGACCGTCCCTGCTGCCCCCACATCCACGCAAACCTGAGTGAAGCAAATAGTTTCTTACCCCCCTTCCCCTGTGCACACGGAGAGCCCAGCGGTGGTGCTTAGGGCTTCTTGTTGGTCTCTAACTTGCATCTGCTTACCGCACCCTGGTCTGCATGATGCCTGTTGCTCTGGGCTTGGGGAGCAGATGGCCAGGTGTCCTGTGTCCTGACAGGTGTCCACTGCTGGGGACAGAATTCAGTCTGGCACTTACAGAGAAGCACACAGAAGGCCCCCATCACACTTAAGGATTTTACTGTCCCTCAACCTTCATTCAGTTTAAGGTTGTTCCCAGGTGCACTCAAGTTTAGAAGTGTTTCCCATCCTTAGGGAATTTTTTGTGATTACGCTTTCTTTCTTAAAGTCTGCTTTTTCTAATATCAATGTAGCTGTGTCAGCTTTCTTTGGTTAATATTTGCTTGGTATTTCCATTTTTTTCCTAACTTTCTTAAATGTGACGCCTGTCACAACACAGAACTGGGTTTTTTTTTAAAAATCAAATGGGAAACTTTCTTTAGCTGACAAGTTATTTCACATTTTCCATTTACCGTGATTAACAGTAACTCTGAGTTTCTTTGTGCTGTCCATTCATGTTTTTTTATGTTCCCCCCCATTCTTACTTTCTATTGAATTAGTAAGTTTTCTTCAATCCCTTTTTTGCCTCTACTTAGCAACTAGTTGACGAGTTATATGTCCTATTTTTATTCTTTTAGTGGCTGTGAAATTCTAAAATGAATGTTTACATTTTTTAAAGGTCTGAAGTTAACGAGAGTCTCCCTTTCCCCGAATGACACAAGGGCCTTGCTCACTCTGCCTGGGGCCACCCTCCCGCCTCCTTTCTCTCTTCCCAGACCCAAACCGGCCGCGGACTCTTGTCCCGCCTCCCGGCTCACCCTTCTGTGGCTTCCCATGTCTTCCTCCTGGACATGGGTCTCTTTTCTTCAACTGTACCCCCTCCTAGTCGTTCTCTGTTTTGTTTACAGATGGCTTTGTTTCATTTTAAGTCTTGAGTGGTAATTTCTCTGTGCATTTTCTGCCAGCGCCTTGCTTTCCAGGCTCCGTGGCCACATCTGGAGAGCCGTCCACTGCTCCTTCCTGGCGCCTTCCCCACTTGTGCGTAGGTGTAGGGTTCCTTTTCTTTCTTTCTTTCTTTCTTTCTTTCTTTCTTTCTTTCTTTCTTTCTTTCTTTCTTTCTTATTATTTTGCTTCCTAAATCTGAGAATTTATGTCCTCCATTATTTTGGGGAGATCCTTAGTCGTTATTTCTTAAATTTTGCCTTTCCCTTCTTCTGCCTTCTTCCTCCAGAACCCGTTACAAGTTTGTCAGACACCTCGGTGCATTACCCTGTCTCTTACTTTTCCTTTGTTTTGTTATTTTAATTGACCGCTTGGCCTCTATGCTTCTTTTACGTAATTTCTTCATATTGGTCTTCTGGGAAATTAGTCTGCCTTCAGCTGAGACTAATTTGTGGTTCGGCCACCTGTGAGTTTTTAGTCTAAGTGACTCTGCTTTTATTTTTAGAAGTTGTAGTTGCTTCTCTTTTATACCCGTCTGTTCTTTATTCATAGTATGTTCTGTTTTTAATTCCTTCTTTTGTATCTCTGGTGATTTTAGGCCTACATATTTCCATTAATTCCTTGTTAATTCTTTTATCTGAATTTTCGAGAGTCTGTGCCAGCTTTTAAATTTTTTTTAATCTTTATTTATTTTTGAGAGAGAGAGAGCGGGGGAGGGGCAGAGAGAGAGGGAGACACAGAATCCGAAGCAGGCTCCAGGCTCCGGGCTCCGAGCTGTCAGCACAGAGCCCGATGCGGGACTCGAACTCTGAATGGCGAGATCGTGATCTGAGCCCCCCGGGCGCCCCTGATTGTGCCATTGTTTTGTGGCTGCTACTGCAGACTCACTCTTTGGAAGCGCTGTCCGGCCGGACCTTCTCTGCAACGCTTTGTGGCCTTCGTGGCCTGGGGTCCTTGGTATTGCATCTGCCAGGCATCCCGTGGGCTAGAATCCCTTTTATTTCGTTACCTTGTGGTTCCTTGTTACATGACCTACCGTGATCCCCTGTCCTGTTGCTCATCCAGGAGGGACTATGAACTTTCAAACTTTGTGGCTTCGCTCATGCTTTTTCCTGTGCTAAGAGTACTTTTTCTCTAGTCAGTCTGCCATCCTCCTTCGAGGCCACGCTTCACACTTACTTCCTTTATGAAGCCTTCTTTGGTGCATCTCGCGTAGGCAGGGGCACCCGCTTCAGATGGCCGTGTGTCCTTCCCCCTCATGCCAGCAGAACACTCGGCCCGGAGCCTGTGGGAAGACGCACATGTGTCCCACCAGCCGGAAGCTCAGGACAGGCTGCGTCTGCATCAGCTAAACTCTGAGACCAGCGCCATCTGGACAACGGATAAATAATTCTCAGATTTACTTTAAATATTTATTTGTTTATTTTTATTTGAAAGAGCGAGAACACACACGATCAAGGGAGGGCAGGGAGAGAGAGAATCTCAAGCAGGCTCCGTGCTCGGTGCGGAGCCTGACGAGGGCTTGATTCCATGACCCTGGGCTCTAGACCTGAGCTGAAATCAAGAGTCAGACACTCAACCGACTGAGCCACCCAGGTGCCCCTCAGATTTACTTTCAAGTAGTATGTTTATAAGACAGAATACAAGACACTGTTAGATTACATTTCACAAAATGGTAAACAGAGATTTTAAGAGAATGTGTGTAAAACGAGTAAAATGAAACCCTCTCCCACAGTGTTGAGGTCAGACAGATGTCTGATTTCACGAAGTCCGCATTCTCACGTCTGACGGAACGAGTGGGCACGGGAGCAGGGGCCCCGAGAGGCAGCCCGCGGACCCCTGTCTGCGGGGCTGCCCAGCTGTGTCCTCCTCCCACAGGTGAGCATCTGTCTGGAGTGCAACAGCAGCAAACTGCGGGGCTTGAAGCGAAAGTGGATCCGCTGCTCGGCCCAGGCGACCGTCCTGCACCTGAAGAAGTTCATCGCCAAAAAACTTAACCTTTCGTCTTTCAATGAGGTAATAGTTAGGCCACAAATAGAAACTATGACAAACCGGTTCTCATTTGTAAAAGCGATACTTCTACGGTTCTTTGTGGGTTTTTTGTTGTTTTGACATCTCTGTTTAGAGATTTTAAGTCAGAAAACAAAACTCTCAGTTTGTTTTGCGTACCCCCGGACAGCGTGACATGGGACATGGTGATGACGAGAGTGGAGGGAAGGCCAGATGGAGTGTGGGGAGCCCCCACAACGGGAGAGCGTGCTGGCGGGCGGTGGGGACAGTGTGACCGTGCTGGGGGGTTTCATCTTAGAGAGACTCTGTTCTTTCACAAATGGAGGGCTGACTGCCTGCTGGGTGGCAGCGAACAGGTGGGCAGGTCAAGATCTTGTGGGGATGACGGGCGGCGGGTGTGCGCGGGGCTGGTGGACGGAGGGCTGGGCGAGCACTTACGCTGGGATGTGAGTCGTCAGTAGGAGTCAGTTGTGCGTAATTAAGTGCAAGGAGAAGGCGGCAAGAGGTATAGCTTTAAAATAGTCCTCAGGCCGTGAGGAAAATGGGTCACTGGGGCCCAGAAACGGAAACAGGAGAGGCCAGCAGGGGCATCAGTGGCAAGAGTCCAGGGGAGGCGGACCAGGGTGGTGCACTGCAGACGGCAGAATTGGACAAACTTGAGGAATGTTTCAGAGGGAGTAGTAGGTTGAGCAGTAGCCCCCCAAATATGTCCACATACCCCAGAATCTATAAATGTGACCTTTTGGGGGAAAAGTATTTTTTTCTAAATTGAGTAAGGATCTATAATTAAGAATCATGAGATGAGATAACCCGTGAATGTCCTGAGCAGACCCTAAATCCAATGACGAGTGTCCTTACAAGAGAGAGCAGAGGGAATCTGAGACACACACACAGAGGAGGAGGGGATGTGAGGGCAGAGTCACAGGGGGTGATGTGGCCACAAGCCCAGGAGCACCTGAGCCACCCAAAGCTGGAAGAGACAGGAAGGATCCTCCCCTAGAGCCTCCAGAGTGAGCTCAGCTTTGCCAGGGCCTTGATTTTGGGCTCTGGACTCCACATCTGTGAGGAAGTAAAGTCCTGTTGTTTTAAACCACCAGGTTTAGGGTACTTTGTCACAGCTGCTACAGGAAACCAGAACAGATTTTGGTACCAGGAAGTGGGGTGCTGCTGTAACAAATACCTAGAAATGTGGACATGGCCTTGGACTTGAATCACTGGTGGAGGCTGGAAGAATTTTGAGAGACGATGAAAAAGGCTGGATTGCTGTTGGAAATAAGGTCATTTAAGGTGACTCTGGTGGCCCCAAAGGAGGTGAGGGGCGCAGGGAAACCACTCTGTCACCTAGGAGGATACATGTCACCACAAGCACAATGTTGGTAGAAATAGGAACATGAAATATGCTTCTGACAAGGAAGAGAGGACGCAGAAGAAAAGCAGTCACCATCACACAGTGGCAGCAAGCACAGGGGGACTGCGCCCTCTGACCACGTGGAGGTGACGAACTTGGGTATTTGGCCCAGGAGGTCTCCAAGCCAAGTGTGAAGGTGTGGTCCGGCGTCTTGCTGCTGTCAGTAAAATATGAGAGATGTGAGTTGGGGAAGGGACTGCTAAGCAAAAAGGAGCCAGCGCTTAGGCCTGTCCCGACTACAAACAGACCGGAATACTAGGGTTTCACTGTTGGGAAAACATGCTCCGGAGGGAAGGTGGAGAGTGTGGCCAGACAACCTTTTGCTGAAGACATTGGATGTGTGACTCAGCTGTCTCACAGAAGCTAGGAATGGATCTGTGGAGAACCATCCTGTCTAATGGCCTGGATCCATAACACATATGGGAGACCCACAACATTTTTGAGAATGTTGTGCCAGCAGAATGACCATCACCTTTTCCTGAAGGGGACAGAGACGGGAAGAAACAAGAACAGGCTGTCAGACTTCCAAAGTTTTGCAGGCAGGAGATAGGCTGACAGAGCTGCGCTTCGTGAAGAAGAAATGACGCGCAGGGCAGAGCCTTAGGCCCAGGTGGCGAGGCCGTCGTGGGCCCAGAGAGCAGAATCTCACTCAACCCACAGTGCTGTTTCTCTGCCTGGTTTACCAACTTGCTTGGGACCAGTGAACCCTCTATTCTTCTAATATATTACCCTTTGGAGGAGGACTATCCTGTGTTTTTCCCAACCTTGTGTATGGGGAGCAGACAATGTGATTTTAGTTTCATAGGACCCACAGCTAGAGAAGAATTTCAACCCAGGTGGATACCCAGAGCCTCACCTCTGCCTGATTCATATGCTTTGGAAGGGAAGGTCTGGGACTGTTGGCTAATGGTGTCCGAGGAGATTTTGGAATTTGGAGTTGCTACTGGAATGGGTTGAGACTCTTGGGAATGTTGGGATGGGGTGAGTATATCTTACATGTGGGATGGATGTGGACTTGCGGGGACCAGAAGGCAGACTGTCTATCGCAGGTGAAATGATGACTCCACTAAAAGATGTGTTCATTTCCTAACCCCTAGAACATGTGAATATGACGTGATTTGAAAAAAGGCCTTTGTCGATGTGTCAAGAATCTTGAGATGAAGAGATCA
This sequence comes from Lynx canadensis, assembly GCF_007474595.2. Lineage (NCBI taxonomy): Eukaryota > Metazoa > Chordata > Mammalia > Carnivora > Felidae > Lynx > Lynx canadensis. The sequence goes on along the minus strand of NC_044306.2, from coordinate 205,716,290 downwards.
TCCTAGATCATCTAGCTGGACCCTAAATTCAGTGACAAAGGTCCTTATAAGAGGAGGGCAGGCACACATTGCCTCAATAGATTTTAAAAGATAGATACTTTACAAAGCACCTTCTCTGATCACAGCAGCGTGACATTAGAAATCACTAACAGAAGGAAGACTGGAAAGTTTGCAAAATTGTGGAAATTAAACAACTCACTTTTAAAGAAGTCATGAATCAAAGAGGAACTGGAAAATACTTATAGACAAATGAAAACGAAAACACAACTTACCAAAACCCTTGGGGTAAAGCAAAAGCAGTGCCAGTGGGAAATTTACAACTATAAATACTTACGTTAAGAACAAGAAAGGTCTCATCAACAACCTAGATTTACAACTTGAAGAAGTAGAAAAAGAACTAAACCCAAAGCTAGCAGAAGGAAGTAAATAATAAAGATCAGAGCAGAGATAAATGGAATAGAGAACAGAAAAACAGTAGGGAAAGTCAGCAGTTCTTTGAAAAGATCAACAAAGTTGACAAACTTCTAACTAACGGACTAAAAAAAAATTACTAAGATCTGAAATGAAAGTAGAGGCATTGTCATAGCTCTAGAGAAATCAAAAGGATTGTGGGGCACCTGGGCAGCTCAGTTGGTTAAGCATCCGACTCCTGATTTTGGCTCGTGTTGTGATCTCGCAGTTGTGGGATCGAGCCCCATGTTGGACTCTGCACTGACAGTGAGGAGCCTGCTAGGGACTCTGTCCCTCTGTCTCTGCCCCTTCCCCGCTTGTGCATGCACTCTCTCTCTCTTTCAAAATAAATAAATAAACAAACAAACAAACTTGAAAAAATTTGTTAAAATGTTAATATTACCTAAACAATCTACACTCAAAGCAATGCCTATCAAAATCCCAATGATGTTTTTTGCAGAAATTAAAAAACCCATCCTAAATTTTGTATGAAATTTCAGGGGACCCTGAATAGCCAAAACAATCTTGGCATAAAGACAGACATCTAGGTCTATGGAGTAGAATAAAGAGCCCAGAAATAAACCCTCACGTATGTGGTCAAATGACGTCCAGCGAGGGTGTCAAAACCACTCAATGGGGAAAGGACAGTCTTCTCAACAAATGGTGCTGGGGAAACTACACATCCACACCCAGAAGAATGACGTTGAAGAGGTGTGTGCACCCCACGTTCACAGCAGCACCGTTCACATCAGCTAAGACGAGCAAGAACCCAGGGTCCGTCGACAGACGCGCGGGTGAGAAAACGTGGTCCATCCACACGGCGGCATGTTCCTCGGCCTCGAACGGGAAGGACGTCCTGCCGCCTGCCACCACACGGATGGACCTGGAGGACATTGTGCTCCGTGAAATAAGCCGGTCGCGAGGGGACAAGCACCGGGTGATTCCACTTACAGGAGGCCCGTGGGGGACGCAGATCATAGAGACAGACAGTGGATGGTGGGGGTCAGAGGCTGGGGGGGGGTGGGAGACGGGGAGCTAGTGTTTCATGGAGCAGAGCGTCCCCTGGGAAGATGAGAGAGTTCTGGAGGTGGAGGCTGGGCGTGTTCACCACTGCGAAGGTGCCCAATGCCACGGAGCTGCCCACGTAAAAAACGGTTAAAATGGTAAATTTTATGTGTATTTTATCACATTAAAAAAAAAAAAAACAGTAAAAAGGAATGAACTGGTGATAGAAAGCCCCAGAGACCCCAGGGGAGTGTGGCCTCCTGGCGTCCAGGAGATTAAGTGTGAAGCCCCCCAGTGGTGGTGTTTCAGGGAAGGCACAGGAGACTGATACTGAGAGAGCCAAAATGATGTGCTGGTGTTTTCGGCGGGGCTACTAGAGGGAAGAAGGGGTCGGGAATGAGCACCCAGGTGGATGGCCTCTCGAGACAGGCCGCTGTGGCCACTGCCTGCACACAGTGGAGAGGGAAAGTGGGAGGTGAGTGTCAGGGCCCCGGGTCAAGGTTGGGGTCCTTGGTGTGTGGTGCCATTTGGCCCCCGGGGTCATGGTGAGGTTGTCCAGAGGAGAGGGTTGGTGTGGGTCAGAGGCACGCCTGGGGGAGGTGGGGTTCGGCGTTGGGACAGTCTCCTCCGAGTTGGCCCCAGGTGGCCCCACATGTGTCCCCTGCCCAGCCCTCGTGCAGGTGTAGGGGGCTTCTTCCCCTCGTCCTGAGGGAGTTGAAAAGACCACTTGAGTCCACATCATTTGTCATCAGGGAAACAAATTAAAACAGTGAGATTACACTCCACACCTATCAGAACACCAAAGTCCAGACCTCTGACCACCACACGCTGGAGAGGGTGTGGAGTAACAGACCCCTGTTCACGGCGGTGGCAACACAGAATGCTGCGGCCAGTTTGCAAGACAGGTTGTCAGTTTCCTACAAAATGAATTACACTCTTACCGCATGATCCAGCAGTCCTGCTCCCTGGCGTTCGCCCGAATTAACTGAAACCTTACGTCCACACGCACGCACCTTGCCCACAGTGTTTGTAGCAGCTGTGTTCATAGTTGCCCAAACTAAGAAACAACCAAGATGTCCGTAGTAGGCGACGATAATAAACTGTGATCCACCCAGACAGCGGAATCTTACTCATGCTAAAGAGAAGCCAGCTATGAAGCCATGAAAAGACCCGGGGTGGGGGGGGGGTGCGGATCTTAACTGCACGTTACTGAGGGGAAGAAGCCAATCTGTTTCCAGCTGTGGGACATTCTGGAGAAGGCGGAACCACAGGGGCTACGGCGGGAGGGGAGGGGGGAGGAGGGTGACCAGCTGGAGCCCGGGGCATTTTTAGGGCAGCGACGCAGCTCCGTGTGGCGCCAGGGTGGTGGGCGCCTGCCATCATGCGCTCGTCCAGACCCACGGGACGTGCACCACCAAGGGTGACCCTGCCGTGGACTCGGGGCGATGACGACGCATCAGCTCCAGCAGGTGCACCACCTGGTGGGGATGTGGGTCGCGGGGGAGGCTGTGGGGGGGCAGGGGGCGTGGGGCATCCCCGTGCCTCCCTCACGTTTGCTGTGAGCCTAGATCTGCTCTCAAAATAGTCTTTTTTTAAAAAGAAAGGAGAAAGACCATCTGAAGAGCCCATTACCTTTCTCCACTGAGGTAAGAGGAACAAGCTTGGCCAAGAGGTGGACTGAGGTGGAGAGAGAGACAGGTGCTCTGGGGTGACAACAGCTGAGCGCCCCCTGGGGGCCGTGTGGTGGGTGTGGACCCAAGCCCCAGGTGCTCTTGGACCTGGGATAGGTTGGGGCGGGGCCTCCCGAGTGCTCCCCACCTGTGCCACCTGGAAACGGGGCCCGTCGGCCACAGGCAACTGACTTGTGTGACCCGACCGGCATCGCTGGCGCAGACCGGAGGCCACGTGTGCTGAGCGCCGTGCCCAAGGCACCCTGACTGAAGCCTTCTTCTCCCGCCAGCTGGACATTTTATGCAACGAGGAAATCCTGGGCAAGGACCACACGCTCAAATTTGTGGTTGTCACGAGGTGGAGATTCAAGGTGAGACCCGTCACTTTGTAAAGATAGGGTTATTTGATTTTCAGAATCTGCTACAAATGACAACTGCTTTTCTGTGCATATTTTCAACTAAGAGCTTAGGAATAACAACTCAGTCACAGGATTATTCTGGAATCATCAACACCAGAGTCGGTGTGGCCGGGGCCCTCAGGCGAGCACCGCCCCTCCTGGCCAAGCTGGCTGCCCGCAGTCAGCTGTGGGGGTCAGAGGACGCCCACAAGCCTTTGGGTACCTCTCTAAAGCAGGAAGCAGATGGCAGGATCCCCGACTTGAGGGGCAGCCCGGAGAAGGGGGTGACAGCCAGTAGGACCCCAAGAGGAAGGGCGGGATCGGGTGGGGCAGCAGCTGTGCGGAGGGAAGGGGCCCGTCCAGTCCCCCTTCCCTGCCCCCGCGGCTGGCGATGGTGACGCTCCGCGCTCTTTGTCTTGCAGAAGGCGCCTCTCCTGCTGCACTACAGACCCAAGATGGACTTGCTCTGAGCTCGGCCCTGGGCCGGCCCCGCCGCGCCCGGGCTGTGGCCGCCCTGCAGGTGTCGTGGGGACCAGATTTCTGAACAGAGTATTTATAACTTTTGTATGAGAGAACTCACACTCACCAAGACACTACCAGCACCGCGGTCACGAGACGACGAAACACTTTACTGCACAGTCTTAGTGGCCGCAGAGGCGCCTCTCACAGACTGGATGGTAAACACAGTGGCCACGCGACCTTCGCTTGCTTTCCAGGCCTTGGAAATCTGGTCATTTCAGTTTAGTTGATGAATTAGGGTTCACGATAAGCCTCGAAAATACTTGTATGTTTATTGAACCCTTCCTAAGTTATTGAGAAAATATCTTTTCATGGTGAATGACGCTATTTATGTTGCCTTTAGCTTCCTGAAGACTTAGAAGGTATATAAAGGTTTAATTTAAAAGCATACCAAAAGGGGTTTCCATTAATGAGTTAGCCACGGTATTTAATTTCCACATTAGGAAACGGGAAAAGCCGACGGCGCCTCTGCCTCGCCTGGCGCTCCGGGCTCCGAGGGCCACGCGGCCCCGAGGCGAGGAAGGGCCCCCACCGCCCCCCAGACGCCCCCGGACGCGGCGCACTCAGCAGGGTGGGGTGGCTAGGCCGGCCGCACGCTGCCTGGTGGAGCCGCCCTCGTTCTCAAACATCACTGGTGCGCGTCGGGTTCCGAGGGCTGAGGGCCCCACTTAATTCTTCCTATCTGCATCTTGCTGAAGGGAGGGGTGGTGGCTCTGGGGGCTGTTCCCGTCGGATGAGGGCCGGTGCCCCAGGGCGCAGGCTCCGGTCCCCACCACGTCCACCCTTGGAAAGCTGTCCCCCGCCCCTGCTTGTGCACAAAGCTGGCACTCTGTTGCTGTTCCCAGCCGAGCCTGGGAGGAGCCTGCTGGCTGCTTTTTCAGTGACTTAATGTTCTCAAGTGCCGGTCACAGGCAGCACACATTTTGTCAACCCCTTTCTCCTCCCAAGTGTTAATATTTTTGTGGAATTAGAGAATAAATATTTGTTCCTTGAAAATAGTAACTTGGAACACGTAAAGCAAGGAGGAGAAAGCAACCATTTTCCGGGGCAGTGAAAGTGTTGTCCTGGGTTCTGTGTCTGTCCTTGTCCTCTGCCCCCCGCACCGTGCTTCCTCAGTGAGCTTTGGGTTCCTGCCCCCCACCCCCACCCCCCCGCCGTCACCTCCGCTCACCCTGCAGGCAGGCTGGGGGCCCTGGGTCCATCAGCCCCCGTCCACCACCTTCGTTCATGGACTGTTTCACCTTACTGACCGGAATTTTTTTCTCCATTTGCTTCGAAAGTTACGGTTGGGTTTCTTCTGCTTCCCATTTCGTGCAGGTAAATGTCAGGAGCAGCTACTAACGAGACCTGATCTGGGTGACGAGAAAATCATCCCAATTAACTCAGTCCAAGTGATTCTAACGTAAGGCCTTTTACAAACATAGCAACAGATTGTTAGGGATTGGTCAAAATTCACGTCTTCATTTAAGCCCATGGACTCCCAGTACTGTTCGAATTGTTCAGTTACCTAAGCTTGCTACTCATCCAAATCATGTTTTAGAGTTGCTCTACTAGGTTTAATGAGTAGATGTGTATGAGTAAATATTACCTGTCTACCTCAAAATACACATCACTGCTGAAGCACTCTGCACAACCATACATTACCACAGTGCGGTTTTAGGGTTAGCGTTAGAACTTGGGGATTTGCCTGTGTAGTGGAGGGGGGGTTAGGGTGAAACAGTGTAAGCACCCAAATTCAAACAGAATCGGCTCACGGTTCAGATTAGACTGAGTATCGCCGTAATCCTCTCATAATATATATTTGTAACTTTGTAGCTATCTTTGAAATCACTTGAATTTGCTATGGTGCTAAGTGGACGTACTTAAATACACGGAGAGGTGGAGATGGTCGGAGCCAGTGCTGACATGGCCGGCAGGCTGCTGGCCCTCCTGTGACCCCTTTTGTAATCGTGTCAACCTGACGCAACCTCAGCAGCAGAAGTACCTATTTTTCTAAGATTCCTCGTGCAGACTGTCTTCACTACAGGACGGCCCCGGGGACCCCGCCCCTCAGCTGACAGGAGCCCAGAGCCTGCGTCCCAGGGCAGCTTCCGTGGCCCCTTCCCCGCTGTCACGCTTTCGTGTCACATCAAAAGGCTGAATTTAATTTCTTCCAGCATGAAAGCCAGGATCAGTTAGTGATTGGATCCTACGAGGTTTGTTTTTTTTTTAACAGATGGAGTTACTGTGAGTAGTTTTCACGACCGTTTATGCTGGTAAGCAAGAGCTGTTCAGTTACCTTCCCGCGTCACTGTCCGCGGCAGCGGGACTCCCTGCCCAGCACGTGGTCTCGCTAAATGCAGTTTTCATGAAAATAGAAAATTCAGATAGAATATATAAATATTGAATTTAAGATTTGGGGGGTTAAAAAAAAAGAAAACTTAACTTTATAAAATTATTTATTCTATTTTAAGTCTTCTATCATATTTTCCCATCCGATTGTTTGGTTTCCGTGGTCCAGCTTTATTTACAGGCATATAAAATGAAATTGTGACATGTTTTGCAAGCTTCTTCTTTTACTTTGAGTAGCTTTTAATTTGTACTTTTTTTTATATAGATACAGAGCACTGTTTATGCTTTTGTGCAATAGGTCCCAAGATGCATTTACTAGACATCTGTTTAAATTGTAATGCCGCATCTCTTCTGCTCAATTGAAAGGGAATGTAGGTGGAATTTCAAAATATGTACATTCAGCTATTTGGTTTCTCCTTTTACTGTTGTTACGAGAATGCTGTTTTGGGGGATGGTGTGTGTGTGTGTGTGTGTGTGTGTGTGTGTGTGTGTGTGCGCGTGCGCAAGAACACCTGCCAGCAGTATCGTAGGGCACGAGACCCAGCAGGCCGCCGTGGAGCGGCACGTGGCCGTCCCGGACCAGCCTCGCGGCCACCCTGGGTCCCCTATTTTCAGACCCCGTGTGCGGCCCTTGGGTGCCCTGCCCCACGCCGACCAGACCACGGATGTGTGGGTGCTACTTCCACAGGGGCTCCCGAGCCCTCCAGGGCGTGTGGCCTCTGATGCCTCCTTGTGGCGAAGTCTTTAGAAATCCATTTCGTTTCTTCCTCAAAATGCACAGGATGGCATTTTACAGCAGTTTAAAACGTGTCATTGGGCTGAATGTTCCAGAAACGAGTCAGCTGATTTCTACTTTACATGCGAGTGTTAGATGTGCTCTTAAGACACTGAAAATAAACTTAGCTCAGAACAAATCCTGTTTCTGTTTCCTCAGGAAATCATTTACGCTCCATCATGTGTGACCTTAGCGCCATAAGCCAAGTGTCTCTCTGCCTTGGGATTTAAACCAACTACGTAGGTCAAGATCAGTAGATTAGAAAACCGTGATTCAAACCAGCCGTCATCTTGACACATTCTGTCCCTGCGAGGCAGGGACAGGGGTGGCACGGCTGTAGCCTCCGGGCCATCAAGGAGGCTCTGTTTGTGCGAATGCCCGCCCACGCTTGGCCTGCATCACGTGGGGTTCGCCACGTCCACGAGCGCATCTGAAGGAGGGACTGTGGTTTGAGTGTCCCCTAAAACGTGTGTAGCGTTAGTGCAAATGTCTGTTCCAACAACTTAATTGGGTATAAGAAAACCATTTTTCCCCAAACGATGTAGGGTTCAGGGGTGTGAGCCGCCACTAACCTGACCGTCACACGTGGCCACATGGACGCTGTCGCGGTTTGTTGAGATGAAAATGCAGATACATATTTTTGACTGTTTAATTTGAAAGTTTACATTTTTTATGCTTTGTGTTGGTGTGTAATTTTTGTACTATTGGTGGCTAGTTTTTGTCTAAAATCTTTTTTGGAATATTGCTTAAACGTTTTGATTTTATGATAGTGAAGCTTGTACTCAGTGTTTTGCCAATTAATATTATATGCTTGTAATAAAAGCAAAAGAAAAACATACCTAAAGTTTTTTCGGGCTGGAAGTTTATAAAATATTTCTAGGAGCATAACATGGGTGATCTGTTGGCACCGCAGTGAACTGAAAATTACCGCAGGCGCTGTTGGCACACACCCCTCCCCCATGCCCTCCCCCACCCCGAGCCCCTCACCCCAGCCCTCCCCCGCCCCTCACCCCGAGCCCTCCCCCACCCCAAGCCCCGTGCCCTCCCTCACCTGTGCCCTCCCTCACCCCATGCCTAGCCCTCACAGATTAACTACCTTCTCACTCTGACTCACGCGGCACTTGTATCTTGGACACAGAACTTCACTGAAATTGGTCCAGTGTTTGGACCAGAGGTTTGGCGGGACCTGTGTGTAAAGTCCATGCTGCGCATCTATTTGCTTGCAGCAAGAACTCACTTTGGTTTAGAGCTGCACGTGCCGATGAAAATACTGTTAAAAAAAGAACCTGCTAATCCCTGTGGGTGGAGTGACAGCGTTTGCTTCCCTCTGTTAAGATGTTAACGGGCGTTCTCCAAAGGAGCAGAACCAGTAGAAAATACGTGCGTATACATATCTGTGTGCCTGTGTGTTCACGAGCATGCTACAGAGCACACAGGGGTCCTGATTTCCCCACGGTGTCAACTTTATTCAGTCGTAGAGCAAGGTTAAAGCAGGTTTACATCTAAACTCAGGGACATTTCACTACACGTTTAATTTGGCTTCATACACAGCACACAAAGCAAAGCACATAAAAAAATCATTAAAAAACAAGATACAACTAGGGATAAGCTAACAAACCAAATGCAAAGTCAGTCTGAGTGTGGAGTTGAGTTGAGGACTTCTTCCGGTCCAAGTCTATGCAGACTGCTTATTCGGTCCAAGTACTGGAGGAAATGTTCTGTCCGAGGAGTAGAGGGTCTCTTCTGTCCAGGCAATGGGGGATCTGTGTTCTGTCCAGGCGGTGGGGGATCTGTGTTCTGCACAGGCGGTGGGAGAATCTGTTCTGTCCAGGCACTGGGGGATCTGTGTTCTGTCCAGGCAGTGGGGCATCTGTGTTCTGTCCAGGAAGTGGGGGATCTGTGTTCTGTCCAGGCAGTGGGAGAATCTGTTCTGTCCAGGCACTGGGGGATCTGTTATGTCTAGGCAGTGGGGGACCTGTTCTGTCCAGGCGTTGTGGGATCTGTTCTGTCCAGAGATCACTTGGGCAGAGTATGCTGTGGCTGTTACCTTTGATATGGTCAGACATGAAAGGGTCAGCATCTGGAGATGCATTTCCCGGTCTTGGCTGTGGCATCACTGCTTGACATGAGTGACTCTGTCATTCTGCACACGTGTAAAAGGAGACTGGTCATAAGGAGTTTACTCACAGGATCATGGAGACTGAGAGACCCAGGAGGACCTGTGCAGTGCCATCGAGGGCAGGAGGGGACCGTGTCCCAACTCAGCAGGATCCCTTCCCTCTTCCTCCACCCTTCTGCTCTACTCCGGCCCGCCAGGACTTGAGTGACACCCACCCACACTTGGAGGGCTCAACCCACCAAACCAGGTGCTCCTCTCACCCAGACACTCCCAGAGTCATTTCAGTCCCGGCACCCCGGGACCCATTCAGGCGGACACATGAAATTACCCATGGCAGACGATTTCGGGGGAAAGGGCAGTATGCCCAAAACTGTAAGTTTTAAAGGCTAAGTAACACAGAAATCGTGAAACTCTGAGAAAACGGGAGCTGAAAAAACAGAGCATGATGACCAAAATGGTATTTTCTCATGGGTTTCAGTAAACTTGAAAGAAAATTTAGTGTAAGAAACTGACTGCCTATTTTAATTGATTAGGTAAATGGTGTCCTTTATCTTAAGGAATGAGAAGTTATCAGCTAAAACCCCACACAGACGTTCACGTTCACCTGCATGCCGAGGTCAGCGGCAGGGCGCGGCAGGACCGGGCATCTTCAAGGTTAGGCCCCCTCGGCTGGTCGTCCACGTGGGCAGATTCTGAAGTCTGCGCTGCCACCAGGTGAGGTCGGTGGGCACCCGGGGGCTGACAGCCTCCTGCCTCCACCAGAGACCAGTTGACGCCCCAGAAAGGTGACTCAGGAAGAACGAGAAGGTGATTGGACCCTCTCTGCGGGCCTCGAAGGGTTGCGTGCGACCATCAGCCACTCTCGTCTGCACATCTTCCTGGCGGTTGACTCCTTCGGTGTGAAGCCACGTGGGTGGAAATATGTGATTCCCGGTTTAACTCTAAGAGCAATTACAGGGATGCCTGGCTGGCTGAGTCAGTTGGGCGTCCGACTCTTGGATTTCCACTCAGGCCGTGATCTCCCGGTTCGTGAGATCAACCCCCAGGTCAGGCTCTACGCTGACGGTGCAGAGCCCGCTTGGGATTATCTCTCTCCCTCTCTCTGCCCCTCCCTGGCTCACACGGTCTTCTCTCTCTCTCTGTCAAAAAAAAAAAAAAAAAAAAAAAGCTCTTTTTTAAAAAAGAGTTATTACTGACCGAAGTGATTATGCGTCCTAAATGTCAGACGCCAGAGAAACCCCACCCGCCAGGCCTTGGCCTTAGTACCTCAGGAGCACACCGCGCAGCACAACCAGAGGCCTGCAGATGCCTCTGCGTGGCCGCGAATAAATGTCTTCCTTGGATTTTGCTTCTTAAGGATGGAAATCCCAGTGGGTGCAACCAGACCCCCATAGGGGGCGGCCGTGGCCAGACGTGCAGGGGGCTACCTGCTCCACAGCCTCCACTGCCTCGTACTGGGCGCCCCCTCCCCCCCTTACGCTGAGATCCCCCCTCCCCTGGCGATACTGAAAGACGCCCCCCAACCCCCGCCGGTTATACTGAAAGACGCCCCCCCCCCCCGCCCCCCGTTATTCTGAAATACATGGTGTTTCTCCAAGTCACCTGCAGGGGGCAGTCCGCGCCCTCTGTCAAAGACCGAAGACCCCCTCTGGCACGTGGGTTGTATTTGTACCTTCTGCTCTGATTCACGTGACGGTGAGATGCTTTCCCAGCTCCTGAGGAGAGGGGCAAGTCTGTCCCAACCATGTGCAGGCTAATCAGTGGCGCTCTGAAATAGCGCTCTTGTCAGCTATTTTTACGAGGCTGGACTTGATTTTGGTATGGAAAACAAATTATTTGACTGCTACGTTTATTCCTACGGGTTTTTTTTTTTTTAATTTATTGGGGTACTATGAAAACAAATTTGCTGCTCTAAGAACATTTTTGGTCAAAAAGTTTGTGAATGATAAAGGGACCTGGCCTCTATCATAAATAGACCAAGTATAAAAAATGTTCAGACTAAGAATATACTATTGTTGGTGGGAAATCACTTCTTTAAGTTCTTGGGGAGCACAAAATGGGCTTGGCTGAGAGTTCTAGTGTCGTAGACTCTGGGTCTGGGGTTCTCTCTCGTCCAGCAAGAGAGCGGATGCAGGATTAAAAACGCCAGAGAGGCTCATGTCCGGGAGGAGACAAGAGCCCATAGCACGGGTCCTTGCTCCATTTTTGTTAGGATCAGAGGCTTACAGGCGTGCTGGGCAGGCACAGAGACACAATGAAACTGCCAACATTAACTCACGGGTGTGAGGGAAAGGGGGTTTTGGAGATATGCGGTGTCAGGAGTTTGGGTCAACACAACAAGATTCCGGTGCTGGCTGGAAGGTTGGCCTAGGGGACGAGACAGACAGAGCATGCTACCTCAGGGTCCACAAGGCACCTTTCTTTTGCTAATTAGCTCCCCTCTGGGCAACTTCACCCTGCAGCTGTCTATAGCCCTATTTACCTCTTTACCTCTTGTGGTCCTTCCTTCCTGTGAAGGCAGCTTTGTGCTATTGTCCTATACTTTTGTCCTACACTGGGAGCCTTTGCCCCATTTACCTAATCTTGTTTACCCGAACTTGGGTGTGTTCGTTCTGTGGCTTTCTAATTCTTTATGCCTTGTGAACCCATCAGTGCAGGCTCGGGGAATTCCTAAGCTCATTCCCCACCTGCTACGAGGTGCTTCTGGTGATTGTACTGTTTCCCATTCTGTTTTTTGTGGGACCCCAGGGCTCAGGAAGGCGGTCCTGGGATCCCAGAGCTGTGGAAGGATGGGGGCAGTGGTCCTAGGACCCCAAGGCTGTTGAGGGTTTGGGGTGGTCCCAGGACCCCAGGGTTCTGGTGGGGGGGATCTTAGGATTCCAGGGCTCTGGAGAGATGGCGAGGAGACGGAGGTCTCCTGGATCCACAGGTGTTACCCTGGGAGGTCACTGACTCACTTCCTCCTGCCCCTCAGCCGTCTCCCACATCACACGCCAGAGCAGTGGAGGGGTCACCGTAGGTGCCTCGGCCCACCTCCTGAGAATGTGGTGGGATGGGCTGAAGTACTTGCCCAGGGAAACATGGCCGGTCTCAGATCCACCTGCCTCCCTCAGTGCCACCAGCTAGTGCCTACAAGGACTCTAGTCATTGGGACCCACTTACACTCACGGCTCCCAGAGGGCACATAATGCTACACCAGGGTGGGCCAGAATCGCAGGGCGCAAGCTTTGTTTAGTACAGAAAGTCCCTCCTGGCCGTTACTTTCTGGGGCGGCTTTCAACACCCACATCGTGGTGGCATGTTTGTGTGTCTTTGAAAGGAGTTTCTGCGTTTTCTTCATAGAGTTCTTACATGTTCCTTGTCTGGTTTATTTCATGTATTTTTGCTCCGGAAGGTACGGGGGTGGGGGAGACGTGGCCCATTGCAAACTGGTTATTTTGGAATTGAGAAAACGCTTGTTTGTGCTGAATCTGTTCTGAAGGTTCCAGGGTGGAATTTCTTGGATGTCCACACAAATGATGCAGTCACACGCACGCATGCACACGCACACGCACAGAAGAGCCTGTTTCCAGCATTTAATTACTTACTTTGCTATTTTGTGGTTTGCTCTCCCTACTGGGACCTCTGGACAAGCATGCTGTGGTTTGAGACTTTGATGAGAATATTCTTTTTGTTCGTTTATTTTTGAGAGAGAGAGAGAGAGAGCAGGGGAGGGGCAAAGAGAATCTGAAGCGGAGTCCTCACCACCAGCTTGGAGCCTGTTGCAGGGCTTGAACTCATGAACCCTGAAATCATGACTTTAGCCCAAATCAAGGGACACAGGCTTAACCAACTGAGCCACCCAGACACCCCATGGGGATATTCTTAATGTCTCCTTTTAAGCATAATGGTTGGGGGGTTTTGATAAATCCCTTGTACTAAGTCAAGGAATTGCCTTCTGTTACAGCTTACTAAACATTTTAATCAGGAAGGAATATGTGTTAATTATTTTTTTTTAATTTTTTTTAACGTTTATTTATTTTTGAGACAGAGACAGAGCATGAACGGGGGAGGGTCAGAGAGAGAGGGAGACACAGAATCTGAAACAGGCTCCAGGCTCTGAGCTGTCAGCACAGAGCCCGACGCGGGGCTCGAACTCACGGACCGCGAGATCATGACCTGAGCCAAAGTCGGACGCTTAACCGACCAAGCCACCGAGGCGCCCCTAATTATTTTTTTAAGTTTATTTATTTTTGAGAGAGAGACAGAGTGGAAGCGGGGGAGGGGCAGAGAGGGAGACACAGAATCCGAAGCAGGCTCCAGGCTCCGAGCTGTCAGCACAGAGCCCGACGCAGGGCTCGAACCCGCGAACCGTGAGATCATGACCTGAGTCGAAGTCGGAGGCTTAACCGACTGAGCCACACAGGCGCCCCAGGAGTGTGTGTTAATTATAAATGTTATTTTTTAGTTAAAAGTTTTAAATTAAAATTTCTGTTTCATTTTTGAAGTTCAAACACCTGTAGACTCATTAACCATTCCAGTCAGGACACAGAATGGCTCATCACCCCAAAAAACTCCTTCCTAGTGCCTCCCCTCTATTGCTAACACTCTCCTCACCTAGAACACCTGGCAGCCACTGACCTTCAGTATCACACTTGCCTTCTCAAGAATTCTATCAGCACACGACCTCAGACCCCAAGCTGCTGCCTAGCTCAGTATTTCCCTTTTTCTACTATGTGGATATCACCCAAAGAAAAGCTTCTGTGTTTTCAGGTTTTTTTTTTAATGTTTATTTATTTTGAGAGAGAGAGAGAGAGCACGAGCATGCGAGCAGGGGCGGGGCAGAGAGAGAGAGAGAGAGGGAGAGAGAATCCCAAGTAGGCTCCACACTGTCAGCACAGAACCTGATGTGGGGACTTGAACTCACAAACCGCGAGATCGTGACCTGAGCCGCAATCAAGAGTCAGACGCTTAACCGGCTGAGCCGCCCAGGCGTCCGTGTTTTCAGTTTTTTGATGACTGTGAAGAAAGCAGCTGTGAGCATCCATGTACAGGTGTGGATGTGGATGTGAGACTTCAGTTTTTCTAGAAGTAGAATTGCTGGGTCACATTCTGACTGTCCACTTAACTGTATGAGAAGCTGCCAATGCTCGCCAGAGTGGCCGCCCTGGTTCGTATTTCTAACCACAAGGTCTGAGAGCCCCGGGTGCGCCACACCCGTGAGTTGTCAGTGTCCTCCCTGATTTTAGCCGCTCCACAGGCGTGCATAGGGTCTCAAGGGGGTTCGAGTCTGCCTTTCCCTGGTGGCTGCTAATGTCGAACGTCTCTTGTGCTGGTCTGCCGTTACAGCACTTTGGGTGCATCTTTCACCCACTTGGAGGGTTTTTTTCTCATTGTGGAGTTTTGAGAGTTCTTTACATACTCGGGACCTAAGTCCAACACTGGATTTGAGGTTTGCAAATACTGCTCTCAGTCTTTAGCTTGGGTTTTCATTCTCCTGACACTATCACTGGAAAAGCAAATGTTTTTAATTTTGATGAAGCCCAATTTATCAGTTTTTTCTTTTATGGGTTATTTGCTGGATTACACTTTTGGTGTCGTGTCTAAGACTCTGCTAGATGCCAGGTCATGAATATATTTTTCTGCTTTCTTGCAAACATTTTATAGTTTTATGCCTATTTATATGTGATCCATCTCGAGTTGGTTGTAAGGTATAAGGTTTAGGTCAAGGTTCAATTTTTTGCATATGGACGACTAATTTTTCCATTACCGTTTGTTGAAGACTGTCCTTTCTCCACTGGGTGGCTTTTGCACTGCTGTCAAAGATCAGTTGGCCGTATGTATTTGGGTCTGTTCCTGAACTCTGTTCTGGTCGTTCACCTCTGTGTCTTGTCCCCTTGTCAAACCGCACTGTCTTGATTGTTGTTGCTTCAGGGAAAGCATTAAAATCGGGTAGTGTGATTCATCCACCTTTGTTCTTCTTTGCAAAAATTTCTTAAGCTATCTTAGTTCCTTTGCCCTTTCATATAAATTTTAGGGTCATCTTATCTGCATCTACAAAAATATTCCGCTGTGATCTTGGAATGGCGTTAATTGTATGGATCATGTCGGGGGAGATTGATACACTGTGTTGAGTCTTCCCATTCACGAGTATACTACATCTCTCTATTTATGTAGATCTTTTTAAATTTTTTATCAGCATGTTGTAGTTTTTAGCATGTGTATCCTATACACGTTTGGTTAGATTTATGCCTAAGTCTGTCAGTCTGCTTTTTTTAACTTTTTTTTTTTTACATTTATTGGTTTTTGAGAGACAGAGTGATAGAGCAGAAGTGGGGGGGGGGGGGGCGGGGCAGAGAGAGAGGGAGACACAGAATCCAAAGCAGGCTCCAGGCTCTGAGCTGTCAGCACAGAGCCCGACATGGGGCTTGAACCCAGAAACCATGAGATCATGACCTGAGCCAAAGTTGGACACTCAACCGACTGAGCCACCCAGGTGCCCCAGAACATACTTGTTTTGTAGCCCAGAATATTATCCATCTTGGTAAATGTTCTTCACATATACACTTGAAAATGTATATTTTGCTGGTATTGTGTAAAGTGTTCTACAAATGTCCATTAGGTCAAGTTGGCTGATGGTATCATTCAACTATATCCTTGGTGATTTTCTGGTACTTGTTCTATCATTTATTAAGATAAGGGTATTGAAATCGCCAGCTACAATCTACAACTTAAATTTACAGTTGGGTTTTGTTAAAAAAAAAAAAAACTGGTTTTGCTTCATGTATTTTAAAGTTTAATTATTAGATGCAGAACCGTTTAGGGTTATTATGTCTTTTTGATGAATGTACCAGTTCATCATTATGACACGATCCTCTTTTTTTAAAGAGTTTTTTTTTCTTAATATTTATTTAGTCTGGGACAGCGCAAGCAGGGAAGGGGCAGAGAGAGGGGGACAGAGGATCCGAAGCGGGCTCTGTGCTGACAAGCTGACAGCAGCGAGCTTGAGGAGGGGCTCGACTCACAAACCGTGAGATCACGACCTGAGCTGAAGTCGGACGCTTAACCGACTCAGCCACCCAGGCGCCCCCCAGAAAGTTTTCTTGTGAATATTAACAAATACATTCTGCGGTTATTTGGAGAGGCAAAAGAGCTAGAACAGCCAATACAGTATTGAAGAAGAACAAAGATGGAGAACGTACACTACTCAACTTCAAGACTCACCATAAAGTTACAGTAATCACAGTGAGGCGTTGGTGAGAGAATAGACAAATACATCAGTGGAGCAGGACAGCCAGCCCAGAACTAGACCCACACAAATACAGTCAACTGATCCTGACAAAGGAGAAAGACAAGACAACGGAGAAAAGACAGTCTGTAACAAATGGCGCCAGAACAGCTGGACGTCCACATGCAAAAAACGCATCTAGACACAGACCTTACGCCTTTCACAGAAATTAACCTAAAGTGGAGCACAGGCATCAGTGTAAAAATGCAAAACTATAAGCTTCATACAAGATAACATAGGAGACCTTGGGTTTGGCAGTGACCCCTTAGATACAACACCAAAATCATGAAAGAAAAAATTGGTAAGTTGGACTTCATTAAAATTTAAAACTTGTGCTCTGTGAAAGAAACTGTTAAGAGCGTTGAAAACAAGCCTCAAGCTGGGATAAAATATTTGCAAAATACACATCTGACAATTTTGTTATCCAAAATTCACATACGCTTAAAAGTCAAAGATAAGACGGGCTCCTGGGGGCTCAGTCGGCTAAGCATCCAACTCTTGAGTTCGGCTCAGGTCACGATCTCAAGCCTAGTGTCGGGCTCCGCACTAGAGCAGGCGTGGAGCCTGCTTGGGATTCTCTCTCCCTCTCTCTTTCTCTCTGCCCCTCCCCCACTCGCACACACACTCTCTTGCTCGCTCTCTCAAGAGTCAACCATATGAAAACAAGCAACTCAATGAAAACACAGGCAAAAGACCTGAACGGACGCCTCATCAAAGAAGATACGCAGGTAACAAACAGCATATAAAAAGATGCTCGCGATCTATGTAATTAGAGAATTGCAAATTAAAATAATAAGGAAACACCTATCAGAATGGCCAAAACCTGGAACGCTGACAACTTCAAGAGCTGGCATGGGTGTGGAGCCCAGAAACGCTCCCCACTGGTGTGGGAATGCAAACTGTTGCGGCCACTTTGGAAGACAGTTGGCTGTTGGTTTACAGAACCATAAACATACTCTTCCCGTATGAAGCAGCAGCTCCGGTCCTCGGTATTTACCCAAATGAGTTGAAAACTTACATCCAGGGGCACCTGGCTGGCTCATTTGGAGGACTGTGTGACTGTGGATCTCGGGGTTGTGAGCTCAAACCCCACATGAGGTGTAGAGATTACTTAAATAAATAGTATTCTAAAAAAAGAAAAAGAAGAAAACTTACATCCACACAAAGTTTTCACAAATGTTTATAACAGCTTTATTCATGATTACCAAAGCCTGAAAATAACCTAGATGTCCAATAAGCAAATGGGTAATAACCTGTGGTCCGTCCAGACAGTGGAATATTATTTAGCACCAAAATGAGCTACAGGCACCCGGTGATTCAGTCAGTTAAGCGTCTGACTCTTGATTTTGGCTCAGGGCATCATCTCACAGCTCATGCACTGGAGCCCCGTGTTGGGCTCTGAGCTGAAAGTGCGGAGCCTGCTTGGGATTCTCTCTGTCTCCGTCTCTGTCTCTCTCTCAAAATAAATGAACTAAAAAAATAAAAACAAAAAAGACAACTTTTTAAATGGACGTCTCCAAGGAAGCTATACAATGGCCAACAAGCTCATGAAAAGGTGCTCACCACTAGTCATCAGGGAAACGTAAATTAGAGCCAAGATGAGACACCACGAAAAACCCCTGAGAGTGATTGGAACTTCGGTGACCGTTTCAGACTAAATGTTTGTCTCCCCCAAAGCTCCTACATGGAGCTCCTAACCCCCAAAGGTGATAACGTTAGGAGGTGGGGCTTGGGGTGATCAGGTCATGACTGAGATTATAAAAGAGACCCCAGAGACCTCCCCTACCTCTTCCGCCACGGAGGACGTAGTGAGAAGATGCCCCCTGTGAACCGGGAAGAGGCTCCCACCAGACCCTAAATATGCCGGCACCCTGATCTCAGACTTGCGGCCTCCAGCACTGCGAGAAAGAAACGTTTGTTGTTTAAGCCCCAGGCCGTGGGATTTTGATTCAAGCAGGCTGAACGGATGGAGACCGAGATTAGCGGCCCGCCCTGACGAGAATACGTTGCTTCTTCTCCAAATATTACTGGCACAACCACTTCGGAAAACCGTTTCACAATTTCTTCCGGTTAGGAATACAGCTACTCGTGACCCAGCAGTGCCACCCATAGGTCGTTACCTAAGAGAGATGTTCGTAGAACGACCGCGTAGTGGCTTATTTTCATGACTGAACCGGATAACGACTCAAGGTTCATCAGTAAGAGGACAACCAATGGTGGCGGACTGGTGCCATGCGTCACTGTGTAGCCGCACAAGGGCACACACACCACCTGGCTGTTATGGCCTTGGAGCCTGGTGCACTGCCAGTGGCGGCTGTGGTAACTGGGTGCTACAGCATGCCAGGGAGTGATGTCCCCTCTCACCAGGGGCAGCAAATAATCGTTTCCAACCCCATCCAGGGGACCCGCTTCCTTGATCCACTCTTGGTGTGGACTGTCTTCGTTTGTATTCCCCCTAGCAGCCACCCCAAAGACAAGTGTCTCAGTCCTTCACCTAGAGGTACAGGGACCAGCAGGTGGGAAGTGAGGACACGGGTCAGGGAGGGAAGGCAGAGAGTGAGAAAGAGAAGTGCAGCTGTGACTTCCAGGGGCTGGCCCACCACCCCCGGGAAGGCCCTGGGGTCCCCACTGAACAGACACAAGTTCGCAGGACCGTAGAGCCAGGCAAGGCCACACTGGTGGACAAAGACAGGAACAGGAGCACTTTGTAATCCCGCTGAACACAGACAACATACAAACGCCGCAGAGACGACCCAGCACCCCCGTCCTGGCCAGCGGGAGTGACACCCGTACTTCACCAATCACAGGACTTGCCTGGCTCCAGGCCTCTCCCTCCCAGATGAGATGTATCCAGATCCCTGGCGCATCTTCCCCGGGCCCTCCCCGCACACCAGCCGTGCCACATCCCAGAAGTCCTTTCTCACCGAGACGTCCCCATCGTGTGTGACGAGTGACCACCCAACCTGTTCCGCTACAGGGTGTTTCTAGTGGGTTTGGGCGAGAAGGTAACAGACACAAAAGACGTGGTCTCTTGAGCTTCGTGACGTTCATTCCCGTGGGGGAGCTCGCGGTGCGTGACGGTGCCCATCTTGGAATCGTTCCCCTTCTTTGTTCCAGGGTGGAAGGAGCCGGGGTGGCCCACCCCGCTCGCCAGACCCGGGGTGCCCGCTCCCTGGGGCCTCTGGCTGTGTCAGGAGGGGAGCCGCCTTGTGGGAAAGAGCAGCAGACACCGGCAGCCGGGCGGTGACCGGCAGCCAACGATCCGGGTCCCGGGACGCAGACGGCCATCCTGGCATCTTAGATAAGGGGACTTATGGGCACTCGGTGCTCCACTGTCCTGGTCTCGCTTCCTTTCCCCCCTCCATTCCTGTCCCCTATTAGATTAACCAATTTCTCCACCCCTTTGTTCCTCGACTAGGTTGTGAGCTCCGCATGCGTGTTCTCTCAGTGGTCACTAATGACAAACTAAACACACAACAGTCCATTTCAGTGTCTTCTCTGGCCTAAAATAATTTACAAGTTTAATTTCCAAGCCTATGGGTGTTTCTAATTATCTTTCTTGTTGCTCTTCGGATTAGTTGCCCTGAGGCTAGACCACATGTTCTGTCTTGTGACAACCCCATGAATTTTGTTGGGACAAGCTTATGGCCTAATCAGCAGTAATTGTTGTAAATATTCATGTGAACTTTAAAAGAATATACACGGGTGCCTGGGGGGCTCAGTTGGTTAAGCATCCGACTTTGGCTCAGATCATGATCTCACAGTTCATGAGTTCGAGCCCTGCATTGGGCTCTACGCTGTCAATGCAGAGCCCGCCTCGGATCCTCTGTCCCCGCCCCCCCATAAACATTTTTTTAAAAACAGAATATGCATTTTTCAGTTGAGTGCAGATTTAGCTAATTGCATGAAATCCTCTGTATCTTTTTCTGATTTTCAGCCGCTTCTTTACTGAAGAGATGTGGTAAGTGCTTTATTCTCAAATCAGATCTCGAGCCACAGGTTCTTTCCCTCAGAACTTTGAATTTTATTGAGTTCATGTTCTCGCTATGTTCTTTCTTGAGGTTTTCCCTGCTAGGTTAGGGTCTTGGTCCATGTTGGCAGTCAGTATTCGCTTGTTCGCTTCTCTGTGATGTGCCTGATTGCCTTGCTGGTTCTTTCCACTTTCTTCTGCTTGTACAGTCCTACCCAGAATCGATTTTCAGCTTAGATACAGCATGCGGAGGTTTTACACTCTCCCCACCATTTCTGAGAATGACTTGCTTTTTCTTCTGCGTTGGAGCGCCATGGGGCTTTTGATGACCCTGCAGGCCTCTTGGCCCGAGACTTTGGCAGGGGCTGGGCAGCCAGCCTTATCCGTGCTCAGCTGAGGTGGTGTCAGGCGGCCTGGCCAGGTTTACCCCAACCAAGCAGGACTGGGGCAGCAAGGCAGGCACTTGGCGACATCCCCAGGAGGAAACCGTTTCGGACCTCTCCTTCCCGTTAGGAACCTGCCCGCTCTTCTCTCTTTTCACGTAACCTGCCTCCATGCGGCGGCTCCCACCTTGCCTGTGAGGAGGCAGGAGAACATTCAGGAAGCCCAGGACTGTCCATCCCCCATGTGGCTTTGCCGCTCTGCAACGAAGCTGCCGAGGTTAGGGGGTGAACCTGCGCTTCCTTCTAGGTCTTTCATCAGCTGCTGGTTTTAATGGTGTTTGAATTGAATTCTGCCTTTTCCAGATGAATTTTTTAAGTAAACTTTTTGGAACAGTTTTAGATTTTAAAAAAAATGCTGTGAATGGGGTGCCTGGGTGGCTCAGTCAGTTAAGCGTCTGACTTCGGCTCAGGTCATGATCTCACAGTCCATGATTTTGAGCCCCACATCGGGCTCTGTGCTGACAGCTCAGAGCCTGGAGCCTGTTTCAGATTCTGTGTCTCCCTCTCTCTCTGCCCCTCCCCTGCTCATGCTCTGTCTCTCTCTGTCTCAAAAATCAAAATTAAAAAAAAAACATTTAAAAAATGCTGTGAAGATAATGCAGAGTGTTCCCATATCCCCGCACCTCATTTTCCCTATTAACATCCTCCATAAGTAGGGTACATTTGCCACAGAGAATGAACCAACTTTGACACATTTTTATTAAGTAAAGCCCATTCTTTATTCAGATGTCCTTAGGTTTTGCTTGGTGTCCTTTTTCTGTTCCAAGACCTCATTGAGGATATTGCATTTTTTAGGTGTCGTGTCTCCATGGGCTCCTCTTGGCTGTGGTATTTTCGCCCACATCCCTCGTGTTATCTGGCCTTGACACTTTTAAGGAGTGCTGGTGGTCAGTTATTTTGTAGAACATCCCTCAACTGGGGTTAGTCTGTTTTTCTCACGGTTCGATTAGGGTAACAGGTTTGGGAGAGGAAGACCACAGAGCTGAAGTGCCCTTCTCGTCCCATCCTATCAAGGGCACACACTATCAACAGGACCTATCACTGTGATGTTGACCTTGACCTCCTGGAGGTGGTGACTTCATCAGGTTTCTCCCTATAAGCTAGTCTTTTCACCCCTTTTCCACACTGTGTTCTTTGGAAGGAAGTCACTGTGCAGGACTTACAGTGAGGGGGTTACTCCATCTCCTTGAAGGCCGTGTCTACGTAAACTATTTAGAATCATGCATGGCGGATTTCTCTCTTCTCCCCACTTTGTTTATTCATTCATTCGTATCAGTGTGGACTAATGGGTATTTATTCCATACTTGAGTTCTAACCCAACACTGCCTGTGTTGTTCAGTGTCGCACCTTTGGTCACCGAGAGCTCGGCCAGTTGGTGCTGTGTCTGTGCCTTTGACATGTCCCACCCTTGTGTTTATTTAGCATTTCCTGCCTCCAGGCCCATCGTGTATATTTATTGCCCCAGTCATAGGTGAATGTCTCCTGGTGGGTGAATTTTGATTGTCTATTTATTTCTGCTCCGTGTAGGAAGAATTAACAGGAGAGAGAACCCGTGCCCAGTGTCAATCATCCGTCTTAGCTGGGAAGTTCCAGCCAGGCCCATTCCTGGGTGGGTGAGAGAGGGGGCTAGGTGTGACGGGGTGTCCCCCTCTGCTTGAGCCCCAAGGTCAGGCCTAGTGGAAACATGTGACCATAGGCTGAGTTCTGACTGATGGACCCTGGAGTCTAAGCCTCCTTGGAGAGAATTCAGATTTTTGGCCAAGTGGACACAGAGCACAAGGCCCTCCTCTCTTTGCCACTGCACCAAAGGTTTCTTCTTTTTTTTTTTTTTTTTTTTTTTTTTTACTTTTTAAAATGGTTATTTATTTTTGAAGGAGAGAGAGACAGAGCATGAACAGGGGAGGAGCAGACAGAGAGGGAGACACCCACCGTCCAGGCCTTTCCCTAGCCAGGCCACACCACTCACCTCCCTCCCCACAAAGTCCTTTTCTGTCCCTCTGCAGGATAAATCCCATGGACTCAAGGGTGCAAGAAATAAGGGTTTTGTTTTGCAAAAATCAACCAACCCTCAACTCGCACGCCTTGTCCTCGGGCTGAGAGAAATCACCTTGGGCACCACTGGCACGTGGGGGCTGGGGCTCAGCCCTGGGCAGGGCCCCGAAGCGGGGACGCGGGACCAGCAGGAGGACGCTGCCTGCCTCACCTTCCAGTGTGAACCGCGCAGGGCCCTGTGTGCCCGCTAACGACCTGCTGCGCCTCGGGCTGCAGCGTGGACCCGGCGGCCAGCCTCGGTCACTGCCACCTGCACCCCTTGCCCCAGGCCCTGCCCTCAGACCCGCACGGACCTCTGCTTGGCCAGCTAGGGCCTCCCGGGCCTCCTCGCCCCCCAACAGGCGGCGGCCTTGGCCCCTGGTCTGGGGGCAGCAGGAAGGACGACCCCACCCGGGCTGGCTTCGGCCCCTGGGCGAAGGGCAGAGACTGTGCTGTCGCGTCCGAGGATGAGCCACACGTGGCAGCCCGGACGTGTCCCCTCTCCGGTGCCGGCCTCCCGGCGGCTGCTCCCGCCCAGGATCCGCGGCCGCCTCCCAGCCGTGCGCCCCTTGCGGCCTGCGGAGGACTCGGGGAACACTGGGGGAAGGGTCGCACGGGCCTCGGGAGAACAGTGGGGGGACCCGGCGCCGGGCCGTCCCCCGATCGCCGGGAGCCGCACACTGGCGCCTCCCCGGCTCTGATTGGCCGGTCTCCCGCCACGTGACACTCTAGGAGCCAATAGTGGCGGACTACCTAGCACACGTTTATTGGCTCAGGCCGGTCAGGTGGGCGGGAACAGAGACCGGAGGGGACTGCGGGCGGCGGAGGCTACGCTGCACCGGCCGGGCTGTGGCTCCCAGATGCGTCGTCTTGGCGCGGCCTCGAGTGGCCCTCGGCCGGGGTCCTGGGCGGCGCCAGCTCGGCCCCCAGCCCCCAGTGCAATCCCGCCCCTAGCCCAGCGCCGATCCCCCACCCGCCTCTGGGACCCCCGCTCCACCGCGACAGGACCCCGCCCTTCAGGCCTGAGGGAACCTGCTGAGACAGGTGGAGACGGTTCCACATTGTGTGGACAGGTGGCCGGGACCGGGCTCCCTGAGCCGCGCCGGCTGTGACTGGACAGCAGGGCTTGTCTAGCTGCGGATTAGCGCGGCTGGACCAAAGCGTCCTTACTGCCAGACCTCTACACTTTTGTCCTGACCACCGTGTACTTAAGTGGGTGTCAATAGCTCCTATAGTGCAGGACTCGAGAGGACAGGAGACAGGAAACCCAACCCGCCTGGGGCTGGCTGCCGGTAGGGACCAGGGGCAGGAGGTCACCAGGCCAGGACCTGGCAGGACCTGCCTGCCTGCAGAGTGGGAGGGCGGCTCTGGAGGGCGCCAGGTATCACCGTGTGCTCTGCTTCGTCTAAAGACTTAACATGCAGAAAGGGGAGACTCTGCTGAAGTCAGTGTGGACCTAAAACAAGCATCCTGAGCAAGGCCATGGTCAGCCGAGTCACAGTCACGGCCGGAAGGGCCCGGGGCAGCTCCTGCCTCAGGGTCCTGGGCATGGCTGTTCCTCTGTCTGGAGTGCTCTCCCATGGAAGTCCCCCAGGGCTCCCTCTTCCTCTCCCTGGGGTCTCTCTGCTCCTCCTGAGAGGTGAAATATTGATCCTCACCATCCTGCCTGCCCCCTTATCCCACTCAGTTTCCTCCGCAGAAGAAATCACTTGATTTACTTTTTTATCATCTCTCTCCTGCCACTGGAAAAATGAGTTCCAGGAGGAGGGACCTCAGTTATCCCTGGTGCGTAACACCCCGCTCGGCACATCGCAGGACTCAGTAAAAATCAAGCGGACAAATACCTTTACCTGGAGTCCTCAGACACTCTCACCTGAGGGGTCTGACCCACCAGTTACTGCGGAAGGGCTGGCCAGCGTTCAGAGGGAAGGCGTGCCGGGTCACCTGGCAAATCCACGTTGCTGCTCAGGACTGAACCTAGCCCATGACAGGCTGGAGAGGTGGGGAGGGGAGTGGAGGCTGAATGGTTGATGCCGTTTCCGGTGACCCTCCTTTTTTTTTTTTTTTTAATGTCTATTTATGTATTGAGAGAAAGAGAGAGAGAGAGAGAGAGAGAGAGAATCCCAAGCAGGCTCCGCACTGTCAGCACAGAGCCCGACCCCGGGTTCAAACTCCTGAACCTCGAGATCGAACCTGAGCCGAAATCAAGAGTTGGACACCTAACCGACTGAGCCCCCCAGGTGCCCCTGGGTGCCCTTCTAAGACTGGCCACGCAGGGGATGGCATGCAGAGCCCAAAGACACAGTGGGCTGCAAAACCTGTCAGTGTTTTGGGTCCAAGGAGGGAGGGTGAACAGTGGCTCCCTCAGGAGCCTCAAGAAGCACAAGGCACCCTGGGTGGTACTTGGGGCTGAAGGCCAGACGTTCCCCAGAGGCAGGTCCTCCCAGACCCCCCCCCCCACCACCCCACCCAGCCTCTGAAGCCGAGGCAGAGGAGCGGTGGCTCTAGAGTGAGCAGCCTTGGGGGCACAGCCCAGTGGGGAGGGTGCAGGGGGCAAGAGTGGGGGAGGAGCCAAGACTGGGCCAGCAGTATAAGGAAAATCGTGAGGCCCTCAGAGTGGAGGTCAAACAGTCCTCTCTGAAGATACAAGTAATCATGGCACCTTGGGTGGGCTTTGGGCGTAGGAAGGACGTGGTGGGGGCCCACGACCAGGCCAGAGAGCTGGCAGTTCCACAAGCACCAGCCCAGATGGGCAGGCTCCCCTAGGGGGTGAGGGTGGAACCCAGAGCTCCAGCAGGGCACAGAGGCCTCCCTGAGGACACGGGGAGGAGAGATGGTCACCAAAGGACAGACTAGAGGCAGGACCCGCAGGGCTGTGCAGTGGGGGGGGGGGGGGGGGGGTGCCTAAAGTATGGCTGGCACAGTGGGGACCTGAGCCCCCAACGGCCTGGCATAGCTGTGGGGAGGACAAGGCCTGTCAAGGGGTCTGCAAAGCGGCAGGCTCATGGAAGGAGGGGGGAGGAAGAGGGAGGCAGGGAGCCCCAAAGGGGAGGGGGCAGGGAGCCCCAGAGGCGCTGGTCTGCCTTTTAGATGATTACTCTGGGGCTGCCTTAGGGGCAACGGGTGAATCTAGGTCAGGGCAGTGGGGAGACCCTGCAGTCGTCCCAGCAAGAGGGGAAGGGACTTCCTATGTGGCAGCACGTCGGACCAAGCGAGGCTCATCCGACAGGGTCCGGGCCCTCCTCCCAGTCTGCCCACGTCGGCTGCCCGCGAGGGCCTCAGGACTCCGGAGAGAAGGGCCACGCGGTGTGAACTCACTATGGTGTTTATTGGCTGTGATTCCATCCAGAGAGAACACACGCGGCGGCCCCCCACATGCAGGAGGAGGCAGGCGCAAGGACAGAAGGACGGACGACATCCACGGTCTACGCTAAGCTTGGCGGCTCCGGGCGCCCCATGCGCTGGGAACGGGATGCGGGGTTTCTACGAGACAAGGCCCTGTCTGCTCGGAGCGGGCTTGTGGACGTGTGAAAACAGGCATTTAAAAAAGACACGGGACCGGGAGGAGTCGGAGGGCGCAGGGCGTCCGAAGGTAGTATTGCAGTCTATTATGGCTTCTCTAAAGAGCTACGTGGGGCCGCGCCCCTGGCCCACAACACGTGGACGCGATGAATGTGTGACACGGACAGAAAGGGGCCCCCGGACACCGAGGCGACGGGCCTTCTGTCCCGATAGAACTCCCCAAACACGTAAGACCTCATTTACCTGAGATTCAACATATCGTGATGCAAAGGAAAACAAGGATGAAGAGACAGAGGGTCAGGGAGGCCCGCGGTGGCTCCCCACAGACTCCGCCTGCGCCGAGGTGGGGCCACCTGGCAGGTCCCCACCTCGAGGGGCCCGCACCTGGCTGGCAGAGGAGGGCCTCAGGGACCGTCTCCAGGTGCCGCGCTCATCCGAGGACCTGAGCCTCCTCCCCGCTCTTGCGGAAGCTGCAGGCGCACAGAGGGTGAGGGCAGGGGAGCCCGCGACCCCAGAGCGGCCTCCGCTAAGAAGATAGGTGCCAACCAGGGAGGGGAGAGGGCTGGGCCGACAGACGCAGAGGGGCGGGGAGTCGCAGGGCGCGGGAGGGGCTGCACTGTTCCACGCTGCGCCGGGCGGCGGGGGGGGGGGCCGTGTCGGAGCTCCCCCAGGCCTATTGCTTGGTTTCCCTTAGTTTGGAAGAGAACCGGGTCCTGGTATTTGTCCGAAGCAAAGCCTTCCAGAGGAGTGGGCCGAGAAGGGGGGGTGGAGGACAGGTTGAGACAGATGGACAATGTGAGGGGTGCAGGTGGAGGTGGGCAACCTGCAGACTGCAGGGCCCAGACCCTGCAGCCCAGGTGTCACTGCGGGGGTGGGGGAGGCTCCCCACCCCTGCCGCAGCTCCCCTCCCAGCCCGCACGCCCGCCTTCCCCCCACTATGGCTGTGCTCCTGAGTTTGGGACGGGACAAGCGCCCAACAACGCAGGGACGGCGCACCGACGGCTGGTCGGGATGCTGGCCCTTCGGTGGCCCTGGCCTCGGGCACTGCTGGGTGGGTGTGAAGGGTGGGAGCAGTAAGGGACGTCCCAGGCTCTGGGGGAGGAGGGTCCAACCCAGAGGAGCACGTGGGCCGGTCCACGGTGGGGGGGGGGGGGGCCTGGGGAGGGGCGGGCACCCCTCCCCCCCAGGCGGTGGCAATGGCAGTGAGGGGAGTGGGCTGGTGGCGAGAGGTGAGCGCAGGCTTCCGAGGCGCGAGGGGGCATGGGGCGGGTAGGTCTAGGACTATGGCTTATATTGGCATTGGGGGACTGCACTCTGCTCCCGACATCCCTTCAGGGGCCTCCGAGGAGGGCATGTACAGGGGGTAGGTAGGCAAGGGGGGCGGCGGGGGTGGGGGTCCGGGCTCAGGCGGGCTGTGTCCGGCGCCGGGGCGTTACTTCTTGAACATGTCCTGCAGCGGCCCGGGCAGGTACTTGATGACGGTGTCCAGGATGCTCTCGTCCTCCTCCTCCGGCTCGTCCCCACAGCCGGGCGGGATGGCTTTCTTCGGCCGTGTCAGGCTGCCCTCCGAATTGGCCTCCATGGCGGCCTGGGCCTCAGCCTCACGCTCTTCCTTCTTCTTGATGCCGTACTGCGGGGGAGGGGCGGGGGTCAGACCGGCAAGCGGTCTCCAGGCCCCAGGCTGGAGCCCGGGCCACACAGCACTGGGAGGGCTGGACCCCTCCCGCAACCGCGGGATTAGCGGAGAGAACATTGCCTGCGGCTGACAAAGGCTGTCGGGAGCCCCTGGCCCCACGGACCACCACCAAGACCCCTGATGGCAAAATCCCACCCAGGAGGGTGCCTGGTGCCGGGGGGCCGTGGCGCGGGGGGGAACCCTCACGGAGAATGCCGGAGCGACAGCAGAAGCCAGGGCTCAGGGCTTGGGGGGCCGCATTGAGGGGGGAAGCGGGGGGAGGGGAGGTCGGTCCCTATGGGGTACCAGTGACCCCGCCCCACCCCTGGCCTCTCCACCCTACCCACCCACCTCGCCTTCCCAGGAGGCTGGCCGTGTCCTCCGCCGGCCTGAGCTGTGGTCTAGGAGCGGTGGGAGGGGCGGGCAGGACATGTGCACGCAGTGGCGGATCACCCATTGCTCTGGGGCTGGCCGGCCCACACAGCCCCAGATCCCTGGTCGGGTGACGTGAGGTCAGACCGTCATGCCTGGCCAAGTCCCCCTAGATGTGGCTACAACGCCCGCCCCTCGTGGACAGCCAGCGGAGGCGAGTGCCCAATGGCAGCCCTAAGTGGAGCCCCCCTAGGCGTGCCCTCAGCCCATACTCCTGGCCACCCCTGAGCCCTCCATTTCCGGTCTCCTGTGTGTGTCTCTGCCCTCAGCTCCTACCCAGGTCTCCCGTCTCTAGTGGGTTGAATGGTGCCCCCCCAAAACTCTTGTCACCTGGAACCTCAAAATGTGACCTTATTTGGAAATAGGGTCTCTGCAGATGTAACTAAGATAAGGAGACGAGATCGCCCTGGGCCCTAAATCCAGTAAGAGTTTCCTTGTAAGAGAAAAGAAAAGGACAGAGAGAGGCATATGAAAATGGAGAAAGACTGGAGTGGACACGAGCCAAGGACGCCAAGGACGCCAAGGACTGCCAGAGCCACCGCAACAGAACTGTAAGAGGCAAGGAAGGCTTCTCTCCTGCAGGTTCCAGAGGGAGGGCAGTCCTGCCCACATGCTGACTCGGGACTTCCGGGCTCCGGAACTGCAAGAATTCGTTTCCAAGGGACTAATGTGTTCCCCTTACCCCCAGGCCATCACCAGCTCCTCAGACGGGGAGCTCGTGCTCAGCGTGAGGCCTCCTGTCTCAGGGCTGGTGGGAAGCGGGTGGGGGCAAGCTGGACTCATGCTTTTGGGGGCTGGTGGTCTGTCTGACGGGCCGAGCTCAGGACCCACTCAGGCTGGAAAGAGGGGCGCCCGTTGGCCGGGTCCGAGCTTCCGGATCACACATTAAGGAATGCACGGGAGCAGAAGCATTAACAAGGATGAAGAGGGGAAACTGGGGCAGCGTGTGGGTGTCGGCAAGTAGCCACAAGCTCCGATTCCTGCTGGGGGACACACGAGCACAGGATCACGGGCCCCGGGGAGGACACGCTTCCGCCCAGGCGGAGGACTCACCCCACTGTACACTCCTCTGTCCTCGCCAGCCCCACCAGAAGTGGTGGGTTCTGCTTCTGGTGCTTGGGCGGAGGGGGGGACGCCCTCGCTCTCCAAGAAGGGCCTTCCTTCTGCTTCCAGATGTCGGGGGGGCTGCTATGTCCCCCCCCCCCCCCGCAGCTCGCTAAAGGTACTGAAGGAAACCTCTGCACCTTCTCCTCTCTGAGGCTGCAGATGGCTTCAGGCACGGGGGAGGCAAGGGCCACCTTCAGCAGCGATCAGAGAGGGGGGGAGCCTCGCTCTCTGCCCAGCCGTGACCAGAGCTGGGGCCCCCTTGGGCAACTGCCAGACATCAAGGAAAGAGGAATGAAGGCTTTATCTAGGTTTCTTCAGCAGGAGCCCTGAGCAGCCCACATGCCCCTACGTACCCTGAACAACTGCCAGGAGTGCTACGAGGGTCTCGATGAGGACCTGACGAGGGCACCCCGAGAACTCTTTGGCAGCGGGCACACTGACCAGAGGGCCCTCCCTACTGAGCACTGATACCAGGTCAGCCAAAGGCACGGCGTGTCACAAGCTGCCCGGACACCAGGCACTCCCTCGCCCAAGAAGCACAGGCCCTCTTCCTGGGTCACCATTCTGGGACAACCTTACGGCGGACGGCAGTGGCCCTTGGGCTTGGAAAGGAAAGGAGGGACATGTGGCTTGGAGCCCTGTGGGGTGGAGCGTGGGCGGGGGAGAGAAACACTTCCGGAAACTAGGTCAGACCAAAGAGAGCTTCCCTCCAGCCAAGGGCACAGAGTCCAACAGACTCCTAAAGCCACAGGGTGTCTACGCACAAGGCGGGCACATTTGTGTGCCGGGGTGAAGGTCTGTGGGCGGGACCCGGCGAGAATAATCTGGGGGAGCCCCATCTGAAGGGCAGGCGCAGGAGGGAAGTGGGGAGGGTTACCTGGACAGGTGGAAGAGGGCTCAGCGGACATGAGAGTCAGGCAGATTCTCTTAGGGGCAGGACCCGGGGGCTGGGTCACTCAATGGTGCTGGGTGCAGAGGGGACCAGGTGCTCCCCACACCCAAGCGGGCACGCTGCCCTCACCACTCAGTACAGCTGCTGGCAAGGGGGCCAGATCTCCCCCAGCCACAGCCACCCCCACCCCCCATTCTTCCATTTCTGGGGGACCCTGGGGCAGGTGGGTATTTTTCCCGAGCTGAAGGCTCATAGGAGGGAGGGGGCCAAATTCCGGAGGTTAGAGTGGTGCGGCCGGGAAGGCCTGGGGCTCCAGCGACAGAACGCCTCCGGAGCTGCCTCTGACCCATGGGTGGAGGGGCTCACCATCGTCCCCATCCGCCCAGCACCGCTCCCCCACCGATGCCTGGCCAGGCGACCACTGTCTCATTTAGCTCTGCAGCCACAGAGGCAAGGCCCCCACCTGGCACACTCAGCTTGGGGTGATCAGGCAGACCCCAGCAGGTGTCTGCTCCCCAACACACCCCTATCTTCGCTGCTGGTGGGTCCTCTGGAGGCAGGTCCTGACTCACTGCTCCTGCCTAATCCCGCAATAGCTGGAAAAGCGATCAGGCCGGGCAGGTGAAACCATGGCCAGCCCCACTGTTGGAGCAGGGCGCCCCCCTCCTTACAGCCCCACTGGTAAGAGCAGCAAAGACGCGGGCCCACAGGTGAACCCTCGTCCTGGCGAGCCTGGGTAGCTGATGTGGGCTCCAGCGTGTGCAATCCAGAGATGTGCTCCACGGAGCCAGGCGAAGGAGAGGGTGCGGGGCAGCCCCCCAGGCCCCGCGCCCACCTTGTCTCGGATGCCCTGCCGCATGGCCTCGCGTTCCGCCTCCATCTTGGCGTACTTGGCTTTGCGCTCCTCCTCCTCCTGCCGCAGGGCTTCCTGGCGCTCCTCCTCCTTCTTGGCCGCATCGGGGTCCTTCTCCTCGTCACCCCCGAGCATCTTCCCCATGTCCTTTGTGGCCCCTGGGGACAGAAAGCCGGTGAGTCCGGCCAGCGAGGGTCCAGGCCCGCCCCACCCCCCTCCGCTGGTTCCGGAGCGCTCCCCGCCGTCAGGGGCAGCCTGGCCTGCGTGAGTGTCGGGCGGAGGTCAGCGCTGGCAGGAAGTGTGGACGTGCGCCCGCGGTGCTGGCGTGTGTGTGCGCGTGCGCTTGCAGCCGCGGATGCGTGTGTGTGTGCGCGCGTGTGCGCGCACGCGCGCAGGTGTGCGTGCGCGTGCGCTTACAGCTGCGGATGTGTGTGCGTGTGTGTGCGCGCGCGTGCGGGTGTGTGCGTGTACACACGTGTGCTTGCAGCTGAGGATGTGTGCGCGTGTGTGGTTGAGGCTGCGGATGTGTGTGTGCTTGTGTGTGTGCACGCGCGCGGGTGTGTGTGTGTGCTTGCAGCTGCAGAAGCGTGTGCGTGCGCGCGTGTGCTTGCAGCTGCGGATGTGTGTGTACTTGTGTGTGTGTGTGTGTGTGTGTGTGTGTGTGCTTGCTTGCAGCTGAGGATGTGTGTGTATGTATGGCGTGTGCGCGTGCCCGCGTGGGCCCGGGAGCCCCTGGCGTGTATCCCCTCTGGCTCTCGTGTCCAACAAGCTCAGCCTTCCGAAGGTGCTGGAAGGAGTGGCTGAATGCACGAGCACGGGGGCTCGGGGGTTCGGTGTCTGCAGAGGCTCCCAGCAGGGGCTGAGGGCGGCGGGCAGAGCGGCTGGGGGCCGTGTGCCGTAGCACCAAGGCCCTAATTTCTCTGCGGCACCAGCCACCACTTTTCTCATGAGCTCCTGATTCACAGGCGACAACAAAACACCTTCCCGGACGCCCTCCGTGACTCGGCCCATAGGACAGAGACGCGTAATTACAGCCTCAGAGCTCGGCTGGCACCGCAGTGGGCCCTGGCCCCCGGTGGCTGCTGGGAGCGGAGCGGCCCCCCCTCACAGGCACCGTCGGTGGGCGCCGATCTCAGCCCGGGGCGGTCAGCCCGTGGGGGCGCCCCCGCATGGCCAGTGGGAGGGAGGCAGCCGTTCCGTCACCCCTGCAGGCTTCCTGGGAACTGGCCGCATCCGTAACGGGTCCACCTACCCCAGGGCTCCCCTGTGCCTGCCATCCACCCCCTGTGACCCTGAGCGAGGGCCAGTGACTGCCCAGCCCCACTCCCACCCTTCCATCGGCCTCGCCGGCACCGGCCCCTGAGGGTCTTGCCTCTGTCCTCCGGTCCCGTGATGAGCCCTCACAAGCACGGCCCAGGGCTAGCCGAGTCCACGCCTTGGGCACGAACAGTGAGGTGGACAGCGAGGTGGAGACACACAAGAACCCCTCAGGTAAGTTTGTGAAGGTGGGCGCTGACACGACTGCCCCTCTCCAGAAGGGCCCCCATCCCCACACTGGCATTGAGGCCCAGCTCCGTACTGCCCCCTTCTCTCCACATGCAGCGACTCCATGTTCTGATCCTCTCCTTCCATGTCCTTGTACTACCGCACTCACGTGATACTGCACAGGTACGTGTAGCGCTGAACCTGGAGAGAGTCCCCTCCCTGCAGATATCTGTGCCATATGCTGCTTTTGCCTGTTACTCGGGAGTGATACCCCCCCCCCGCCCCCGCCCCACCCGGTGAGCAGAGGAAGAAGTTTGGAAGGCCACCAGCTATTGGTGGCAATAGGACAACTCTTTGATTGAGTGCTCTGGGCCGAAAACTAGATGTTTGTCAGGCTGGGCCACACCTACACCGTGGGCCTTCTTAGCTGCTGGAAACTACCACAGGGTCTCGGGGGATGGAGAGGCTAAGGGCCACTTGCCACCATGTCACTGTGAGGACAGGGAGTCCTCCCAGACTAACAGAAAGCTAAAACCTCAGGGTCAGTTTTCAGGCACATCTGCAGAATTCTGTAAAGCATATTTGAAGCCAGTGTTTCAAGGGAAAGCAGGTCATAGAGTCTAGTCACTGACTCTTCCAATAGTTGCCCAGATGACGAAGCAGATTCTCTGTGCCTCCTGGCGCTGCTGCTACCTCTGGCGGGGGCGGGGGGGTGGGGGACAGGAACAAACTCCCACAATCCAGGGAGCAGCTGCAACTTCCCCCACCTCTTTGGCCTGTTGGCCAACCAGAGCATCAATGTACATCTCCCCTCTTGAACAAGCTAATTCACACTAAAGTGAGAGTGACCAGCTGCTTTTCCTCCCTCCTAGGAAGGACTGATGTCTTAAAGCAGAACTGGTAAACCTCTCCTGGGAGGGGTGAGGGCTGCGGGGGCGCCCTTACTTGGCGGCCTCTAAACCCGCTTCTCCAACGCATCACATGGGCTATAGGCCTAGTGATCAAATATGCATTTATTGGGCACCAGCTGTGTGCTGAGCTCTGCTATACCAGGTGTGGGCCTGGGAGGGGAGGCTTGCCTAGGACCCTTCTGGCTCTGAGTTTCATGGGCTCCCCAGGGTCCCTGGCGTTCTTGTCTTGCCTCTAGTTGAGCTCTGGGTGGGTCCATTTGGCCAGAGGGTTAGGGAAAGCCAAAGGAGGAGCTAGTCCCTCAGTCGGAAGGGTGGCCCTGGGAGGCTGGATGGCCTCTCCTAGACCAGGGTAAGGGGACCAGAGGTCACTGCAGCGGTGTGGATTCGTGCCACACCGGCCGGCTGCGAAGCCACTCACTGTCTGAATGGGACCACCCTTTGGGGCATCCACGGTGCCATGTGGCAAGGACCACTGGCCCCCCACCCTCCCCTGCATGGCCTCCACTGCTGCGCAAACACACTTCCGGAAGCCCCACCTGGCTGGGAATTCGAAAGGCAGCCGGCGCCACGGCAGAAACCGTGGGAAGCTTGTTCCTGGCACAGAAACCCAACATGCCATTTGCTGTCCTGGCGCAGAAGCCGGGGCGGCCAGGCTAGCTCGGCCAGGGCGGGGCTGCCGGCGGTGACGCCTAGGGGGTCCCTGCTCCAGAGCCACCAGCCACATTTACAGATGAGGAGACCGGCACGGGGCACTTCCACCCCACGCTCAGGGTCCAAAGTCTCTGACTGCGGAAGGTGGGTGGTATCTGAGGCTGGGGGTCCCGCAGCCAGGGTCCCACGCTGGCCCCCAGGGGCATCAGCATGGGAGAGGGGGTGGAGTCTACCCCATCTTTTCCGTCACTCTTCTCTGAGCCCGAGTTTCCCAGGTGAGAAGTGAGAAACCAGTGCCTGGGGTTGGGGGACGCAGACCCAGCTCAGGACGAGGTGGGGGCATCTTTCCACTCAGGAGTGGGTCCTGTACTTGGCGGCGGTGGGGGGGGGGGTGGCATGCAGAAATCCAACAACAGCCAGAGAGGGCCACTCACTGAGGTTCACAGAACGCCAGTGATGAGAAAGCATGAGCAGGGGGTCTGCATGCCCACCCAGCCGGTGGGAGCTGCCAGGCCCTGCCCGGGCCCCTACCTGCCCCAGTTCTGCCCACTCCCTCTGCCCACAGCCCCACCCGCCAGATCCTCCTCCCTCGATGCCCCTGCCAACATAAGAGCACTCCCCTCAACTCTCAGAAGTTTTCTCTGCAGGCCTGGGGAGGCAGGGGCGGAGTTACAGGCTCTGACGTTCCTACCTCAGGGCCTTTGCACTTGCTGCCCTTCCTTGAGCTCGTTTTCCAGAACTTTGTCCACTACTCCTGACCCAGTATCTTCCCAGACAGCCTTTCCCGGGGCTCCTCGCATACACTAGTCACCCCTGTAGTCAGAACCCTGCTCAGTGTTCACTACCATGGTGGGTTCATTTATGGTACCTTATACGTAATTGAAAGTATGCATATTTAAATAATACATAAGCCAATCAACATATGTTGATTTTTGAAACTTCATTTTGAAATAGTTTCCGATTTACAGAAGTCACGCAGGTGCTACAAAGGGTTCCTGCACATACCTGACCAGATCCTTCTAATGTCAACCATAACACCTTCATCAAAACCATTATAACGACACAGGTACGACACTGTGAAGTGGACCACAGACTTTGTTTGAATGTCACCACTTTTTCCACTACTGTCCCTTTCCGGTTCCAGGATCCAATCCAGGATTCCGTGTTGTATTTGGATGGAAGTCAGTTTTTATTTATTTTTATTTTGGTTTTTTTTAATTTTTTTTTTCAACGTTTATTTATTTTTGGGACAGAGAGAGACAGAGCACGAACGGGGGAGGGGCAGAGAGAGAGGGAGACACAGAATCGGAAACAGGCTCCAGGCTCCGAGCCATCAGCCCAGAGCCCGACGCGGGGCTCGAACTCCCGGACCGCGAGATCGTGACCTGGCTGAAGTCGGACGCTTAACCGACTGCGCCACCCAGGCGCCCCTGGAAGTCAGTTTTTAAAAAGAGAAAAGTGTTTTTTAACTTGAAGTAACTCTATAGGAAAAATTACAAAATTTAATGAAAAACTAAAAAATATCTAAACAAATAAAGACACTTGTCACATTCATGGCTGGGGAGACTCCGTAACTCAGCACTCAGTTCTCCCCAAAGTGAGTTACGGATGGGTGTGATCTCGATCACACCCCCAAGAGTTAGACAGGAAATTCTGTGAAGTTTGACAAGCTAAGAGTTTTGCATACAAAGAGCTAAAAGTCCCCTAATGGTCAGGACAGAAAGCTGAGGGAAGAGCCAGGAAGAAGACAGGACCCAGTAGACAGCAGCCTGGTTGTGGTACAGGGGAGGAACGCAGAAAAAAGGGATTGGAGAGGAGAGCCCATCCGCAGACCCACAAACACACAGACACGGGACTGGGACACCGGTGACAGAGGCAGGGCCTCAGAACCCTGGAGAAAGAACCAGATTTCCCTAAATGGGGCGGGGATAACTGAGATTTTGGTGGGGAAGCAGGACACTGGACTCCTGTGTGGCAGGACAGATTCTTGTCGATTATAGATCTGAACATGAACCCAAAATGAAAACGGGAAAGAGAAGACACCCTCCTCAGCCAGGTACCACTATCTGAAATGATAATTTATTAGCTTTTTTCTTGTCAGTCTCGGCCGATAGAAAGTGAGCTCTATGAGAGCAGGGACTGACCACTCGCAGCTGTGCCCCCACCACCTAGAACGGCATCTGGCACATAGTAGGTGGTCGACAAATACCTGGCAAATAATGAACTTAAAAAAATTGTTTAAATATGTATCATGCACTCAGCCACAAATAAAGTCTTAACAAACCCTTCGGCTAATGTCATAGTCCGTGATGAAATACTGCTCCATAACAAAGCTGCCAGGACAACTCAAGAGGGAAGGACAGCCCTCTGCCAAGCGGCACTGAAACCATTAGGATCCCCAGGCCAACAAATGCGCCAGTTTCTTCCCTCGCCTCACTCCTATACAAAGCTCAATCACAGACCCAACTGTAAAAGCTAAAATTCTAGAACTACCGGAAGTAAACATAAGAGAACAACCTCTGTGAGCCTGACTTCCACGAAGTTCTCACATAAGTGAGACTTGAACCTTAGAAGAGTAACCGGGCTTCATCAGCATCCAAGACGGAGCTGCCCCAGGTCCCGCTGCGCCCCGCCCTGCAGGCCGCAGTGACAGGTGGGGCAGGGGGCTCCCTGCAAGGAGTTCTGCTGAATTTCATGAGAAAACACACATACCAAGTTCTGCTGGTGACGTGGCCACACACCTAAAGGACTCGTGACATCCAGGGAAAATGTGGTCGAACGGCTACATGAGATACTTACAGATACACATTAATCGCCGATACATAACCGTGCGTGATGTGGATCGTCCTTCCGACGGAAACTGCAACAATTCTTTCTTCTTTCTTTCGTTGGGGTTTGGACCAATCAGGATTCACACGGTTGTAGTACAACCGTCAGGGAAGAGCTGCCCCACGGGCCAGAGGGAAAAACGCACCCTCGCCGTGAGTCCCAGAAACGTCTGGGGAGCTTCAGACAGTGCAAAGGTCATCAGGTCGGAGTGGTTTTAAACGTGACAATGGCCACTGCAGGGGCGGGGGGGGGGGGATGCTGGGCTGTGCCCTGTCACAGCCTCCGGGCGGGGGGGGGGGGGGTGGTCACAGCAGTGTGGGCGACCTGACACTCTCCAGCACGTTTCCTCTCGAGTCCCCCCGACTTTCAACCCTGCACCCTATCCGTCCACAACAGTCCCATTAAAACAAACGCTCAGCCAGGTGCAGACAAGAGTATCACAGACGCCTTGTTTGGAAAGCCCGCAGACAAAAGCCCTCTGTATGAACATACCCATGTTTTCCGATTATCGAAAGACAGAAGAAAGGATCAGTAGGTTACAAACCTAAACCCTGAACAAAATAGCATGAGTCCTTTTCAAACTCATGGAATGTTGGCAAAATGTATCAAATGTTGCTCTACATCACGATGAGACCCCACTTTACAGCCGTGACTATTACAAAATAATAATAGTTTAAAAAGACGAAAAACAGAAAGCAAGCCTTGGCGAGGGTGTGGGGAAACCGGGAGCCTGCGTGCTGTCCGTGGGAATGTAAAACAGTACAGCCACTGCGTGAAAAAATCAGAGCGTCCCCCTGTGACCCAGGAAGGGTTCCCCTAGGTAAATGCCCCAAAGGACTGGAGACCGCAGTATTCACAATAACCGACAGGTGGAAACAGCCCAAATGTCCCCCAGCAGATGGCTGGACAAACAATGTGGTCCATCCACACAATGGAATATTACTCAGTCTGAAACAAGAATGAAATTCTGACACCTGCCACCACACAGATGACCCCTCAAAATGTCACACTGGGTGAAATACCCCAGACAAAGAAGAACCAATACAGCAGGGTTCCACTTATATGAGATCCTCCAAATGGCAAAGTCATAGAGACAGAAGGTGGATGGTGAGGGCCAGAGCCGGAGGGGGGGTGGGGAGTCACTGAGCAATGACGACAGAGTGTCAGTTTGGGACGACGAGATGGAAGGGGCGGTGGTGCCGCAACACTGTGACTGTCCTCAATGCCACTGAGCCCCCAGCAAAACATGGGCAAAATGGCACACGTTACACTATTGATATTCATCACAAAAAAAGAGAAGCATACAATTGAAGTTTAGTTATTTATTTATTCTGAGAGAGAGAGAGAGTGCAAAGGGGTGGGGCAGAGACAGAGAGAGAGAGCAGGGGAGGGCAGAGAGAGAGCAGGGGAGGGCAGAGAGAGAGCAGGGGAAGGGCAGAGAGATCAGGGGAGGGGCAGAGAGAGAGCGGGGGAGGGCAGAGAGAGCAGGGGAGGGGCAGAGAAAGAGAGCAGGGAAGGGACAGAGAGAGAGAGCAGGGGAGGGCAGAGAGAGAGCAGGGGAGGGCAGAGAGAGAGCAGGGGAGGGCAGAGAGAGCAGGGGAGAGCAGAGAGAGAAAAAGAGGGCAGGGGAGGGGCAGAGAAAGAGAGAGAACGGGAAAGGCAGAGAGAGAAAAAGAGCAGGGGAGGGGCAGAGAGAGAGAGCAGGGGAGGGGCAGAGAGAGAAAAGGAGAGCAGGGGAGGGGCAGAGAGAACAGGGAAGGGGAGAGAGAGAGAGGAGAGACAAAGAGAATCCCAAGCAGACTCCATGCTGCCAGCACAGAGCCCGACGTGGGGCTCGGTCCCATGACCCTGGGATCGTGACCTGAACCGAAACCAAGAGTCATATGCTCAACTGACTGAGCCACCCAGGCGCCCGAGGAATACAAATTTAAAACAAGTGTAATCTTACGTCTGAGAAAACAGCCGTCAAGCTGCGGAGACAACCTCACTGCAACAGCAAAGCAGGAGTAAGGCCACGTCTCTGACAGCCTCCTGGAAGTGGACAGCCTGATAAACAGTGGCACCAGGAACACGCGCCCCACCCCCCGGGCCGCTGTGCACGCGAAACCTAATGACAAATGCGCTAGAAGCTCTGGGTAAAACCACGACTGTGCGTGTCTGGGACCTGGAGCTAGGAGGCCCGAGCGCACCCCGACCCCAGGGGCAGCCGGTGCTGCAGACCCCGGACCGCGCCTGCATCGGCCAGAACACACACAGAGAATCGCACGGCCGCTTCGCGTCTCCGGAGGAAGAACCGGGGAAAGCAGAAGGCCGGGGTGGGCACAGCCAGCAGCAAGGAGAGTGCGTGAGGAAGACGACACGGGTCAGGCTGGCGGCTCAGGGGCCGACCTTGACATACGGTAGGTAGGGCCGCTCGGGGCGAGAAGATAGAAAGAAAGCACAAAGATGACAAAATTAGGGAAAACGAGGGAGAAATGGCGCCGCAGATCGAAAGGACACGAAAACGATCAAATGATATTTCGCGCACCGTATTCTAATACGTCTGTAAACGTGAATGAGGCAGATTTTCTGAAGAATGTTGTCAAAAACTGAGAACTATGTCTAAGAATTCACAGATGGAGTCTTTCAAACATTCAAGAAACAGATAATCCCGATGATATTTAAAATGTTCTTGGAAAGGAGAAAAAAGAAGGAAATTCCCCAGGTTATTTTTGTGAAATCTGCATAAGAACGATGCCAAAATCTGGCACAGAGAGCGAGCGGTGGGCCAGCTCCTACGTGACAGTGTGAAATGCTAAACCAGAGACAGGAAGGGAAGCTGGCGTTTCTTACAGAATTTGTTCGCAGGGGGGCCATCTTGGGGAAGCGAAGACGGTTCCACGTTGCGAGAATACCCTGCTGCCACCGTGCACAGGCCGTAGCGAGCAGGGCTCCGAGGCTCCAGCAATGGCCTGCCTCCTCTCCTACAGGAGGCCCGGAGCCGCCGTGCCCCTCCTCCCCCGCAGCCAGGGGCCGCGTGCGCTGCCCCTCTCACTCTCCTCCAGCGGGAGGTCCCCGAGGCTGCTGAGACGCCTGCCCCGCCTGTCCGCTGCCACCTGCCCCCCCCCCCCCCCCCCCCGCCGTCCCGGTTCCAACCGAGACCTAGGTTCTGGTCCGCGTGCACGACCGCCGCAGACACGTGTCCTCGTATCACAACCTGTTTTTAAAACAGTCGTGGAGCCAGTCGGCATCGCAGAAGTCATGCAGTTTGACAGCTGTGCACGTCCCTGGAACCATCACCATGACCGAGGTGACGGACACGTCGGTTCCCCCAAGGTTCCAGGCGGCCCTGTGCAACTCCTCCCACGAAACCGGCCCAGACGACCGCTGACCTCCTCTCCGTCCTCAGAGACTAGGGCGTGTTCCCTAGAACTCCGGATAAGTGCAGTCATACCACAGGCCGGAACCGGGGAGGCGGGTCCGTTTCCATCCACTGCGCCTAACACTTTGACGCCACCGTGCGTATCAACAGCTCCTCGAATTGGCCCGTGACACAGATGCACGTGATCAGTCTCTGCACTCGCCTGCCCGTGCCCCGTGCACATCCGGGGTGTTTCCAGTTTGGGTCTTTGGTGAATAAGTTGCTCTGAATGGGCGTGGACGTGGGCCTTCAGCTCTCTCGGGCAGATCCTAGCAGGGATTGCCGATTGTATGGTACATTTAGGGTTCATTTCTGAAGAAACGCCAAACTCTTTTCCAAAGTGCTTGCACCACAGTAAAGTCCAGCAGCGCCGAGCAAGGGCCTGCGTTTCTCTGTGCCCTTGTCCACATCTGCTGTTGTCCGTTGAGATTCCAGCCGTCCAGGTGGCCGTCGAGGGCTATCAGCTCATGGCTAACAGTGTTCAGCAGATTTTTATGTGCCTAATAGCTATTTTTATATCTTCTTTGGTGGAATACCTATTCAGATTCTTTGCACACTTTCAAAAACAAACTTATGTTAGATTTACAGAGAAACGTTGGAGGAAGACAGCACAGAGAGTTCTCACATACCCGCACCCAGTGTCCCCTGTTAACACGTTACATTAATGTGATACATTTATCACAATTAACAAGCCACGCTGGTGATGATACTATTAACTGAGGTCCATGCTGTGTTCAGACGTCCTTAGTTTTCGCCTGATGTCCCTTCTGTCCCAGCACCGCATCCAGGGTGTCCGGGACACCATGTGACATTCAGCTGTCACGTCTCCTTTGGCTTCTCTTGGCTGACGGTTTCCCAGGCTTGCTTTGTTTTTGATGACCTTGACAGCTTCGAGGACTTTTCAGGAATTTTCTGTCTCACAATTAGGGTTTGTCTGCTGTTCGTTCTCATGGCCGGACTGAGGTTATGGGTTTGGGAAGGAAGACCCCGGAGGGGGAGTGTCCTCAGCACATCACCTGCAGGGCACCTGCTACCAACATGTGCCATCACGGTGATGTGACCTCGACAGTGCGGCCCAGCCCGCTTACAAAGTGAGCATTAGGGTCCCCGGTCTTGCTTCTGCTGGTGTTACCGAATGGCGGGAGTTCTTTATGGATTTTGGATACAAGTCCAATTTTCTCGATCTTAAAGAGCTAGCTTTGGTTTTCTTTTTCCCTTTTTCATTCATTTCTGCTCTGAACTTCATTGCTTCCTTTCTTCTGCTTACTCTGGGTTTCATTTGCTGTTCTTTTCCTGGGTTCTGATGTTAGAAGCTGAGGCTAACATGGGAGACATTTCTTCTTTTTGAATAGGGGTGTTTAGGGACATGTTTCCCTCTAAACACCACGTTAGTGAATCCCACAAATTTTGATGGATTTTTTTTTCATTTCCATTCTGTTCACAACACCTTCTAGATTCTCTTTAGACCCACGGGCTACTTCAGAGTGTGTTGTTTAGTTTCCAAATACTTGGGGGGATTTTCCAGATGTCCTTTACTTCTCGTCCCACGCCACCGTGGCCACCATGGTCAGAGAACGGAATCTTTCACATTCATCAAGACTTGTTTTATGGCCCAGAATACGTTCTAGCTTTGTATGTGTCCCGTGTGTATTTGGGAAGACCGTGTCCTGTATCGTCGGGAGTGCTCTCCAGATGTGAAAGCTCAGGTTCGCTGACAACGTGGGGAGTCTCGTGGACCCCACTGTTCTCCTGCCTGTTCCATCAGCTGCTGGGCGTCTCCACTCCGACTCGTGGGTCTGTTCGTCCTTTTCGCTGTCTATCCGCCCGTTTTCACGTATGTGTTTCGGAGCCCGTACGAGTTGTGGAAGCAGGTGAGACGATCTCCTCCTTTCAACCTGTCAGCATCTTTGTCACCAAGAGAGGGTTTCCATCATCCCTGGTAACGTCCTCTGCTCTGCAATCTACTTTGTGGCCAGTCCAGCTTTCTTTTGATCAGTATCAGCACGCTTTATCTTTTCCATGTTTTTACTTTTACCATATTTATGTTTTTATATTTAAAGTGAGTTTCTTCTAGGGGCGCCTGGGTAGCTCGTTTGGTTGAGCGTCCGACTTCGGCTCAGGTCACCATCTCGAAGTCTGTGAGTTCGAGCCCCGCGTCGGGCTCTGTGCTGACGGCTCAGAGCCTGGAGCCTGCTTCTGACTCTGTGTCTCCCTCTCTCTCTGCCCCTCCCCCATTCATGCTGTCTCTCTCTGTCTCAAAAATAAATAAACATTTTTTAAAAATCTTAAATGAGTTTCTTCTAGGTAGCATAAGTTGGGTCTTGATTTTCTTTTTTTTTTTTTTTTAAGTTTATTTATTTATTTTGAGAAACAGAAGGAGAGAGAGAATCCCAAGCAGACTCCGCATTGTCAGCACAGAGCCCGACATGGGGCTCGAACCCACAAACTGTGAGATCATGACCTGAACCAAAATCAAGAGTTGGACGTTCAACCAACTGGACGATCCAGGTGCCCCAAAAGTTTATTTTTGAGAGACAGAGAAAATCAGAGTGCAAGCAGGGCAGGGGCAGAGAGAAGGAGACACAGAATCCGAAGCAGACTCCGGGCTCTGAGCCGTCAGCACAGAGCCGGACACGGGCTCGAACCCACGGACCGTGAGATCGTGACCTGAGCCGGAGTCAGACGCTCAACCCACTGAGCCACCCAGGCGCCCTGACAACCTCTGCCTTTTAATGAGAGTGCTCCAATAGCCACAGCAGAAAAGGCCATGAACCCCACCGCATCTGTCAGAGCGGGGAGAAGGGACAGCTTACCCGCCGACTTCCGTGTTCCTCTGGTCCTGCCTAACGAAGCCCCAGAATAAGACAAGAGAGAATCAAAGTGTCTCCGCAACTTGAGCGCATCTGGAGCAAAGCTCGTGAACACATTTAGGAAAACAAAAACATCTAGCATGTAACAGGGTGAAACTCAGAAGGTCTGGCACCCAGAGAACAATCAGCAGACAGGCCAGCAAGTGGGGCAGGGCAGCTCGTGACAGAGACACCACCCCAAACCCCGACGTGCCAACCACGTAAACGCATATGATGAGACATCCCGAGCAGCACAGAGTTAAGTGGCACATAACAAGCATAGAAAAGCATTAGTAAGTGAGAGAAAATTACCTAAAGCGTGTGATTCGTGAACACGGCAACTACAAGTCACGTGTTGAACGCTGTGTTCAGTAAGTG
This sequence comes from Lynx canadensis, assembly GCF_007474595.2. Taxonomy (NCBI): domain Eukaryota; kingdom Metazoa; phylum Chordata; class Mammalia; order Carnivora; family Felidae; genus Lynx; species Lynx canadensis. Next base: position 205,672,328 of record NC_044306.2, on the reverse strand, counting down.
AAAGACGTTGAACGAAGACCAATTGGAAGTGAGAGCATTCTGTCCATTCAAGCAGCTTCACAGAATCCCGTGTGGGGAGCGCGTGTGTGACGTCCATCACGGAGCGCTGTCGGGGACGAGGGTTTGTGTGATCTTTCGGGGGGGGGGGGGGGCGCGTGTCAGAACAGGTGCGGCCGTGCACCTGCTCCTCCCACCTCGTGCTGGTGCCGGCAGGGACGAGCGGCTCCCCCAGAGACCCCTCCTCCCGCAGCCGTGGCGCCAGCGCCTCCGATGACACACAAGTCACCTCTCGCGTGGCGCCTACCACTGCCGGGCGCGGTGTTTCACCCACTTTGTGCTCCTCCGTTTCCCACACCGAACAGATGTTTCATCAACACAGACACCGTCTCCGCGTCTGGCTCACGGCAAGAACACGGTAAATAGCGACGACACGACAGGGTGAAAGCGCGGGGATGTCCACGCATCGCGGTTCACGAGAGCAAAGCCCCGGGCCCGTGACGCACAACACTTGTGTCGGGTAGGTCGATGGCGGTGAACCCGTGCAAGCTCACACCGGGCGTCCGGACACTGGGCAGGAGAACTCTGACCGTCCGTAAGCCACGTGCCCTCGCACTGATGGGTCGAACACACGTGCCTGTCGACGGCCTTTGCAGACGGGAGGAAAGAAATGTAAGAGTATCACCACACGAGGCCGCGCAGAACAGGCGAGGAGAGAACAGGTAGTGGAGACGTCAGGTCTGGGGAAGACGGAAGGCAGTCGCGGGGCGGAACTGAGCGGAGGAGGCCCCGCCAGGACACGGATTCGGCAGCAGGAGCGGAGGGGCCGGCCTCGGGGACGTGGGGGCGCGGGCTGGGCGGGCTGAGGGCCGCACGAGGGGCACCGTGTTCCTTGCACAGGTTCTGCCCCAGCCGGTCATCTCCCTGGGGAAATCGAACCAGAGCCCCGCAGACTCGGGCACTGGGGGCAGAGGCGACAGTCCAGCTGCAGACGAGGGTTAGGTGGGCACGGAAGACCCCTCCCCAAGCCCCCGCCCCCTGCCCTGTTTGCAGACCCTGCCATCCAGCCACGCAGGGTCCGTTTTCGGAGAAGTGGGACCACAGCCCCAAACAAGACCTAAAGATAGTTCACCGCGTGTTTATTCCACAGGCAAGCCCAAAGTCCCACCCGGCAAAGTTCCCCATCAGGCTCTCTTACCTCACTCTGAATGCGCAGCCCAGGAATGCCTCGGCCGTGAAGACAGCTCCCGAATCACAGGCAAGAGGGGCCCGGAGAACATGGACAGTACAGAGGGCGGGGCGACTCTCATTTTTATTTGTATTATATATATACGTATATATATTTTTTGTTTGTCTGTTTGTTTGTTTAAGTCTATTTATTTACCTTGAGAGAGAGAGAGGGAGAAGAGTAGGGGCAGGGAGAGGGAGAGACAGAAAATCCCGAGCAGGCTCTGTACTGTCAGCGCGGAACCCAATACGGGCCTCAGACCCACGGACTGTGAGACCAAGTGTCGAATGCTCAACCGACGGAGCCCCCCAGGCGCCCCAACAGGGCAACTCTTTAAAAAGGGGGGGGGGTAGTTTAGAACACACAAAAGAGCTCTTGGAAGCTAAATATAAATGTAGAAATTAAAAATGCAGTTCAAGGGCGTCTGGGGGGCGCTCTGTCAGGTGAGCCTCCGACTCTCGGTTTTGGCTCAGGTCCTGATCTCACAGTGTGTGAGGCCGTGAATCAGGCTCTGTGCCGACAGCTCGGAGCCTGCTTGGGATCCTGTCTCCCTCTCCCCTCCCGAGCTCTCTCTTTCTCTCTCTCAAAAGGAATAAATAAATAATCAACAAAATCCTGAAACTTCAGAATGCTAGTAAAACCTCTAGAGAGAGAGGAGATAAAAAGGAGGTCATGTAAAGAGCCCTGGAAATAAGAACAGCATCTGATGATTCAACAGCAACTTTAGAATCTGGAAGACAACAAAAAAATAACCTCACAATTTTTTTAAACTTTATTATTTTTGAGAGAGAAAGAGAGCAAGCCGGGGAGGGGCAGAGAGAGAGGGAGACAGGACCTGAAGCAGGCTCTGCACTGACCGCAGCGAGCCCGACCCGGGGCTCGAACCCACGAACCGCGTCTGACTCTTGATTTCGGCCATGATCCCAGGGTCACGGGGTCGAGCCCCGAGTTGGACTCCGCACGGGGCATGGAGCCTGCCCACGATTCGCTCTCTCCCTCTCTCTCGCTGCTCCTCCCCTGCTCATGCGTGCACACATACGTGCACTCTCTCAAAAAACTAAAGAGACAATTTAAAAACCAACTGCCAGTCACGTGTGAAGGCGCAACACAGAGACTTCCTCCCTACGCACCCTGCCACAGAACGTTCCCGAGGACGCAGCCGTAAGAGAAGACAGGGGAGTGCAGCCCATGCTGAGTGACAGCCTGGGCAAGAACCAGTGCTGACAGGAGCGGGACGTACCAGAGTCCTGGGGCAGCTGCACCAGAGGAGAGGAACAGCCAACCCTCCATCTGGAACCTTTGACCGCCCGGAAGGGTCGCGGTAAAGGGCTGCTGGCCGACGTGGGAAGCGTGAGAGACAGTCCGCAGAAACTTGGGCAAATGGAAACCGAGACACATGTTGGCTGCAGGGCAAGCCAAGGGCTTTATCACAAGAAAGAAGTGTTTGTACTGCCCTGCTTGGCTCGTCGGGGGGGCACTACTTACATCATCATCGTGACACCAGCCCCAGTGGCTGATACCGCCACGTAAGGAGCGTGGGGCAGGGGGTCTGGCGAGAGCTCAGTGCCCCCCATCCCGGAACGTCTGAGCTGGTCAGAATGAGCACAGGACCGAGAAACACACAAGGACCCCCGTGGGCGGTGGGGGCGGGGGACTCAAGGAAAAACTCTTATCCAGTGTGGATCAGAATCACATCTTCCCCCACACCCCTGCCAGGATGGTGGGGGGAAGTCTGGCAAATGTTGACAAACAGCTCCTTGAACTTGGAGGGAAGTCTGTTCTGATTCTGAGCCCATCACGCCAAGGGCGGGTTTCTGTCTAAATCCGTCTGCGAATGAACCAGACTTCCCTGAAACGTCCAGCTTCGAAGCCTGTTGTAAGGAAACGACAGTTACAGTGTTTCCTGCTGAACCCTATTTTAAACCACAGTCATCCTGAGAGGCTCTCTCCTCTCAGCCTTTGGTGCTACCCGCTGACCCTCCCGGACTAGTTCTAAGAAACCCACCGCGTAGAGCACTTTGCAGAGCCTTTTAAAATTAGAAATAGAACTGAAGGCATCCCTCCTTGAAAAAATATTTTTAAATTAAGTAATTAGACATTCTAACAGAATTTTAAAGTAACATCGTATCTCGATTATCCGTATCACTTCTTTATATTTTTCTGTATTATTTCAATTCCCTACCATAAGCATCCAGTTTCCTGTTAGAGAAATATGTACACATATCTTTTGTAAAGTTGAACGTGGGGCGCCTGGGTGGCTCAGGTCATGATCTCACGGTTTGTGAGTCCGAGCCCTGCGTCGGGCTCTGTGCTGACAGCCCGACGGGGCTCGGAGCCTGGAGCCTGCTTCGGATTCTGTGTCTCCCTCTCTGCCCCTGCCCCTCCCCTGCTTGCTCTCTCTCTCTCTCTCTCTCTCTCTCTCTCTCTCTCTCTCTCAAAAATAAATAAATATCGGGGCGCCTGGGTGGCTCAGTCGGTTAAGCGTCCGACTTCAGCTCAGGTCATGATCTCACAGTTCATGAGCTCGAGCCCTCAGTTGGGCTCAGTGCTGACAGCTCAGAGCCTGGAGCCTGCTTGGGATTCTGTGACTCCCTCTCTCTCTGCCCCTCCCCCCCCCGCCTCAAAAATGAAAACAATGAAAAGAATTTTAAGTTGAACGCAAAGATCAAAATATTTCTTTTATGTTAAGAGGACATTCGGCGATACCAACTGCCCAGGTCCAAATCGGACGGGCGGTGGGTGTGGACGGAGGCTGGGCCACAGGACTCCCGGACAGCACTGGCAAGGGCTCAGAATGCACAGTGTGGTTCCTGACGGTGACAATTAGAGCTGAAATAATGTTCTAAAAGGGCATGTAGGTTCCAAAACCCGCAGAAGGTTTTTAAAAAGAAACGTAAGTCCGTATATTAAAATAAGTAAAACAGCAGGAAGCCCTTTAAAAAGGAGAAAGTGAAGATGAGAGGCCGCGTCAGTCACGTCAACTGTAACAAGGCACACGAAACGAGGGACGTTCCTGCCACAGCCAAGTCCTGGTCATGGGCTGTCTGCCCCCACTGCCCCGCCCCGTGGGGCACGCAGCCCTGCAGAGCCCCCTGAGGGGAGGGGCCGTCCCGGTGAAGGAACAAAGGAGAACTAAAGCCAGCTCCCACCTCAGCCCCTGGTCAAGGTCAGAGTAACAAGCAAGGATGAACTGGGTGAAAGAAAGTTGGCTTCTGCACTGTCCTTGCTGGCACGGGGTCCCCACCCCTCCAAGCCCTTGGTGGGAGGCCGGGCACAAGGTCCGGGGCGGGGGGGGGGGGGCCCTGTCTCACCCGGCCGCCCTGGGCTGGGTGGCCTTGCCTCAGGCACTGTGAGGTGCTGGGTGGAGGGTGACCTAGAGACCCCCAAGCAGGCCGGAGCCCCGCCCCAGCCAAGTCACCGGTGCTGCTGTACTGAACGCACTTCCCTGAATTTCTGAGACGCCCCTCTTCTTCTTGTGCCCCAAACACCTCTCCTCTGCCTGTCAACTCCTTTCGTCAAAGGCTTTGCAAACCTTTATTAGTGGTCTGAGGATTTTCCTCCTGCTGTTTGCAAAGTCCCCCTCCCCTCGGGGACCATCAGATGCTCCCGCCCCCTGGGGAGGGGCCCCGGGGCCGGTGGAGCCAGGCGCCAGGCCGGCCTTGGCTTTCTGGAGAGGACAAACAGAGACAGAAGCGAGATGAAAACGCCAATTAGTGAGCCCAAACAGAGCCAAGCGCCGGGACAGATGGCACGGCCGCGGCTCGGGGCTGGTTGTAATCTCCACGTATCTGCCCCTCCATTCAGCCACTCTGCCACTCACAAGGCTGCCCCTTCACCAGTGCTGACAAGGAGGCAGGACGCTGTGGCCACGGCCCTGGGGTCGCCGCCCTTGGCCCCTCGTCTGCTGAAGGGGACGAGGACCAGGGATGGGAGGCCTCCCCAGGCCCCCTCTCCTCCTGGCCTTGAGTCTCAGGGACCTCCCACGATGCTCCCAGCCTGGGAAGGGCGGGTCCCGCTGGGGGAGGCTGACTCCAGCCTGGGTCTGGGCAACTTGTTCTCTCTCACGGCCATGGACCAGGTACAGAGCCTGGAGTGGTAGTCCACGTTTCTGGAACCTTCCTTCTGAAGGGAAGCTAAGTGCAGGATGGTCCCGTGGCCCTGAGACCAGCAGCTCTGCTAAGGCTTCCCCAGGCCCACCCCTCCTCCTATACTCACCCCTGCACCTCCCTCCCCCCACCCCTCCCCCTCCCCCCACCTCTCCCGGGGTTTCCCTGGGTCTGTGGTCCTTGCTTTTAAACCACTGGGGGCCAAACCGTGGAGGCAGAGGCCTGGGGCCAGCACGGCTTGGGGTGCATGCGGTGGGCAGCACCCTGCCCTCGAGAAGCCCACCACCCAGCCCAGGAAACAAGGCTCAGCACAGGGTCCGTCATTTCTGCCTGGACGAGGCCGCCGTGTCCTGAGGAAATCTCAGGAGCTGCCAGCAGGGCCAGAAGGCACAGGTGTGAGCACTGCCCTGCCGGACCGAGTCTCAACCCCCTGAGTCCCAGTCTGCAAGGGACTCGGCACCGAGCACCCGGCACCCACCAGACGGCACCCTCTGCACCCAGACCCAGCACTCGGCACCGAGCACCCGGCACCCACCAGACGGCACCCTCTGCACCCAGACCCAGCACTCGGCACCGAGCACCCGGCACCCACCAGACGGCACCCTCTGCACCCAGACCCAGCACTCGGCACCGAGCACCCGGCACCCACCAGACGGCACCCTCTGCACCCAGACCCAGCACTCGGCACCGAGCACCCGGCACCCACCAGACGGCACCCTCTGCACCCAGACCCAGCACTCGGCACCGAGCACCCGGCACCGAGCACCCGGCACCCACCAGACGGCACCCTCAGCACCCAGACCCAGCACTCGGCACCGAGCACCCGGCACCCACCAGACGGCACCCTCAGCACCCAGACCCAGCACTCGGCACCGAGCACCCGGCACCCACCAGACGGCACCCTCTGCACCCAGACCCAGCACTCGGCACCGAGCACCCGGCACCCACCAGACGGCACCCTCTGCACCCAGACCCAGCACTCGGCACCGAGCACCCGGCACCCACCAGACGGCACCCTCTGCACCCAGACCCAGCACTCGGTACTCTCAGCACCGAGCACACAACACCTAGCACCCTCAGAACTCGGCACATAGCACTTAGCACCTGACACAATACATGGCACCCAGCACTCAGAACCCGGCACCCCAAGCCCTCTGCTGGGCCCCAAGTGGCCACCTGACCTCAGCCCACCTCCTTAGTCTGGAGGTCACAGTTCACAGTCTGGCCCGTGGGACCAAAGGGGACCTAAAGAGTGGAACGGGGACTCTCCCTCAACCCTGCCAGGCTGTCCCTAAGAAAAGGAAGCCAGAGGTCCTGACTGATTTCTGCAAGGGTGGGAAGAACCACGTCCCCCCCACCGCCCCGTCCAGGGGGTGAGAAAAGTGCGAGCAACCCCAGAAAAGAGAGATGTGTACGACGCCTAAGCACACACAGGCCAGGAGGAAGGAGTGTGCGTGCGGACCCCAGCCAGTGGCCCCACCACCCCCTAGATGGGGCAGGGGTGCTCTGGGCGGCCGCTGGCCGAGAGCAGGAGTCTCAGGATGGCCCCGTCCCCCCCCCCCCCCCCCGCCGCCCCGCCTGATCCATTACGACCCGGGCTTGGGTCTACCACGCCAGAGTCTCTGAAATCGGGTGGCCTTAGGGTCTGCCTGGCCTTGATGCTCCTTCTGCTGGGTTGACGCCCCAGCATGACATGTGCAGTGTTCCGGAGCCAGCCGAGCAGTCCCTGGTGTCAGTGCAAGATCACCGTGAGCCCTGTCACACGGGAGCTATTAAAACAAAGGCTTTAATCCCAACCAGAATTTCTCGCCAACCAACAGGCAAAAAATAAATGACTTTACCAGTTGAAGTGCATTTATATCCATTTTATTCCCACACCGGGGCAAAAGCTTTATAACTGAGCTGTAGCTCAATCAACCAGGACCATATTCTCCTGAGGGAAAGACTGTCCTTCATTGTTTTAGGGAGAAAAGGCCGTTTCTCTGATGTGCCTTCCAGCCTCTGACACATGTGGGGTGAGTGGTGTCTCTCCCGAGTGCAGGGAGGTAACTTGATTCAACAGGGCATCTGGGAGGCCCGTTGTGAATGATGCTGGCGTTTTATCTTTGAGCCCCTGCTGGCTGCTTGCGGAGACCCCGGCTCTCAGGCGCCCCCGCCCTCGGAGGGCCGATGCTCTGGGGGCCTTACATCTGAAAATCAAGACTTCCCAAGGGGATGTGAGCCAGGTACCGTGAGCTGCCTGCCCGGCGCCGTCCGCCTTGTTCGGAGGGGATGCGCCCGGCTCGGCCTCACCTTCGCAGACCCTTCTTGCCCGTGCCGCACAAATGGAAACCCTCTGCCAGATCCCATAAACACACCTGCCAAGCAGAACCCGGGCTTGCTCCCTGGGCCCCCCGCTGCTTCCTGCCCCGTCCCGTCGCTGTGACCCGGAGCACCGGCAGCCACTTGGCGCCCTGAGAAGCAGGCTAAGCACGAAAGCCCAGGGCAGCTCGCCGCTGACAGCGGCACAGGGGGAGCCGAAGCCGGGCCCAGATGGCACCACGGAGCAGCTGAGCCACCGCCTGACACCTCTCTGTGTGAGGGAAACAAACGTCGTCGCCAGCCCCTCTCTGCTTCTCTACTGTGAGTCAAAAGCGTCTTCGCCAACGAGGTAGCACTTCCCTCCCAGCCTGCTCCTCCCCTGCGGCCCCGCTTGGCCTGTGGCTCCGCCAGCCTCCCGGAGGCCCTGGCCGCCCCCGGTAGCCTTCCAGCAGCGCAGCCCCAGGCCCGGGAGAGGCCCCCGATAGACAGGGTTAACTCCAAACCAGACAGACGGGTGGGCGAGCCGATGGGACCGGCCCTACCCTCAGGACCCGGGTTTGGGACAGGATGGGGATGCCTGGCCTCTCCGTCAGTGTAGGGCCCCGTGGGGGTGCTGGGGGTCCGGACAGGACCACCTGGGATCTCAGGGCTGTCTCTGCAGCTCTGACCCGAGGTCCTAGGAGGCAAGGTGAAGGAGAGTCTGGGAAAGAGCTATTTCTGACCTGCAAAGACCTCAGGCCCCCTGACGCCGTGTCCCCGAAGCAGCTGCAGGCACACACAGGCCTCAGCTGGGAGTCACGGAGCTAGCAGTGGAAGATGGGAGCTCGGGCCGGTTGACAGAAGCAGGGGCCAAACGAGGGAGGAGACCCCCCAAAGCGCCCCTGGAGGCGGGGGAAGGCACCAGCACTGAGGGAGGGGCTCCCAGCTCCCAGAGGGAGACTCACCCCACCGCAGCCCCACCCCGTCTTGTGCCGTCGATGAGGCAGGTGGGCGCTGCCCTGTTTTCTCTAGCGTCTGACCCTGGCAGGCTCGACAGATCCGGGGACTGATCCCCACGAGACCCCCAAGAGGGCGCCCCAACAGGGAGCAAAGAGCCCACCACCCACGGGGTGCGGAGGCCCTCGAGGTTCTCCCTGGGGTATGTGTCTGTGAGAGGCTGTTCTGTCCACGGAGGGCTGGGTGACCGAGGTTCATCCTCCTCCCATACGCCCGCAGTCTTGCCCGACGGAGAGACATGCGCTCGGACATGTGTTCATTCCCTCGCCCTCACCCTCCTCAATACACCAGACCACAGGCCCTCCGCCCTCCTACTCACCAAGACTGGACAGCCTCTCAGCCAAGCCCAGGCCGGGCTCTCCCCCCACAGGATGGCCCCAGGCCCCAGGCCCCTGCAGCCGTGGGCCACTGGAGAGCTCAGGGCAGAGCTGTGCTTGGTGAGAAGACCCCGCCCCTTGGGGCTTGGTCGCTCTTGTCCTGTAACATTCTCCTTCCAATCTCCTGCTGCCTTCCACACCTGTTCTAACCCCTACAGCCCCTGGGCCTTTGCACGTGCTGTGTCCCCATCTCACCTGCACATCCTTAAATCCCACCTCAGATGTCCTCTCCTCCGTGAAGCCCTCCCCTGTCCCCGCACCATCCCCAAGGACCTGAGCACGCTCTGGACACAAAATATGTCACACTAAGGCAGATCAACAGGATAGCCAGCGTTGAAAACCAGTTGTCAGGGCCAAAATAGTCATGCTGTACCTGATTTAGCCTGATGAGGGTCTACAACCAACCACACCACACTGACAGCTGCCCGCGCTCTCGGCCACCGTGTAAATGTAGCTGCGGGGCCATTTGCCACTTCCTGGCCTTGGGAGAAACCGTTTTTGCAAACGACGCCCTTGAGGGTCCTGAGCGCCAGGTCCGAGGACGTGTGGCCCAAGCACCTGGCCCCAGTTCCAGGCCACTTTGCCACCATCTCCAGTCCACCACTTGAGATGCTGCCCCAGACTTTGCATTAAATCCGGGGGGTGTCTTGATGGATCTTGGGGCAGCCCAAGAACATAAAAGCCTCCAGGATATTTTCTTAGAACAAATTTGCCAACAGCTGGGCACTTTCTTCACCAATTTGGCCCCAAGAGACTTCTCCTCAGCCAGCCCTGCGTGCCCATGGCGCCTACAGCCCTCTGCCTCAGCGTGGACCCCAGCAGAACAGTGTCCAGGGGGACCACGTCTGAGTTTGAAGTAACCTAGAGCCCTGGGAGCCGCTGTCCCCTCCTCCGTGGTCCATACCTGTCTACCTGCCCACAGAGAAGGAGCTGGGCACCAGGCGTCTGTGAGGTCATTGGTCAGTGCTGATGGCTTTGCTGGGACGCGACAGGACAGGACACTTGTGCTCACCCACGGTGGTTCTAAGGACAGCCCCACTCCCACCCGCCGGGCCCCCTCCCCCTCACTGCCCAGGGCAGCCCCTAGCAACTCCTAGCCACCTTCCTCCCCCTTCTCTTCCTTCCTGTGGCAGGTGGTCTGTGCCCAGGGGTCTGTGCCCTGCTCCCAGGTGGCCCCGTGGGCCCCAGGCAGTCAGTGGAGGAGAACGCCCCCAGCAAGGGTCACATAGCAACTGTAGTAGCAGAACCAGAAGCCCACTGGCTGGGCTCGGCGTCAACAGGGGCTGGGCCGCAGGGACCGGGCAGCATCAGACGTCAACAGGGGCTTACAGGAAAGGCCGGGGTCGCCTGGGCTTTCGCCACCGTCCAAACGGCATCCGAGGTCCTTTGGGACCAGCAGCCCCTGAACTCTGGACTGTCACTCAGTTCATCAGACCCTGAGCCCCAGCGTGGACAAGGCCCTACAGAAACAGCCGTGCACTTGCTGTCAACTCCCTGCTGCTCTGTCTGTCTGACGCTAGATTCCAGAGTCCTGTGGTTGCCATTCCTCCCAGGCAGTCACCTCGAAGCCTCTGTCCCCATCCAAGAGATGCCTGGTCAGGAAGACGCAGCAGCCCAGGGAGCTGCAGACAGCCTCAGGTGACCACAACTTAACTGGGCTTCGTGCAGTCCTCCAGCCAGTGCGGCTGAGTGTGGCCTGCCACCACAGGGCTCCCTCCAGACCCTCATCTCCTTCCTCCCTCCTGCTAGGGCTCTCTCTGCACGTGCAGGTGATGTGGCCTCTGCGCTTCTAGCCCTGACTCGATTCCTTAGTTGGCTTCTGACACGTCTCTGTCCCTGTGTCTCTCTCCACCACGCACCCCGCGCTCCCGTCTCTCGTCCCGGTTCCCTGGGCTCCTCAGTGTTCATCTCGGCGTGCCCTGTCTTTTCCCCTTGGCTGTTCTGTTCCAATTCTCCATCCCCCCAAGAGGCTGCTGTGCCTGAACTCCAGCCTGTGCCCCTCTGTCTCTCTCTTGCCTTCATCTCCCTCCAGCCTGCTCCATTTCTGGGGTCTGCCTCTTTCTGAATGGTTTCCTGGGTGTATCCCACTGGGTCTGTCTCTCTTGGAACACTTCTGGCGTCTGTCTCTGTCCCTCTGTCTGAATGTGCTCGTCCCGAGAGACCAAAATGATGCCTGCCCGGGGGAGAGAAAGCGCAGAAACAGAACACGAGGTCTCGCCCTGGACGTCAGGCGGCGCTCAACCTCAGTACCGCAGGGAAGGTGAACACCGAGCCAGCACTGGGCTGGGACACCCTGTCCGTGGCCACCAAGAGGGTGCCCCGAGGCACGTCCGCTGCCTGCCCCCCCGCCCCCCGCTGCCAAGCACCCGCTTGGCCCTGAGAAGCCTGCCCCGTCGCCGCTGCAGGAAAAACTCTGGGCTGACACGGAACAAAGGGAATCCAGGCTGGCAATTACACAGCTAATTTCAGCCACGTAGACAGCCAGATCAGATATTCCAGTGTTCTTACAAACCCACCTCAGGGCCTGAATTAGCCACCTAATTAATTATCTGTAGCAGTCTGGGACCGGCTGGGTGGAACATGGATTGCTCCTGGTGCCAGGGTGCTGGCTTGTCCCTGAATCGTGTCCCGGTGATGTAATCATTATAATTAGACTCAACCTGCAGCCTCTCCTTGACCACAAAGTCCTAAAAAGTGTGGCCCCGGGCCAGGCCCACTTGTGGTGAGCAGAAAGGCAGCCCACCCACGGGCCCTGCCCTGGGCTTCACGGCACTGTGCCGTCCTGCACCTCAGTGCTGCCACAATAGCCCGCTGGCTCCCCTCCTCCAGAAACACGGTCCTCATCCCTCCCACCACTGCAGATGCGCCACCTGACTCAACGCCAGGCTGTGAATGGCACCGGGTCAGGGTGTGGCCCACGGAGGCCACCAAAGGAAGACATCCGGAAATGGCACAGGCTCCCATCCCAGAGAGCTCTGGGGAGCTGGTGCTGCACCAGGACAGCTGGGCCCCTCAGGCCCCGCTGAACCAGACTGCTCTACCAGGAAGCACCTGTGCCAGTGTGGACTTCACTGCCCTGCCCACCTCCGAGGCCAGGGAGTCTGGCCACAAAGATGGTCTTTGGAGCCCGGTGGGCACAGGGTTCCCTCCGGATAAGAGTCAGCAGTGGTAGAAGGGCAGTCCCCTCCCCCAACACACACACACACACACACACACACACACACACACACACACAGCTGCACTGCCTCCGGGGAACGGGGCCAGGGCCCTACCAGCGATCCTGGCCTCTTCTCTTGTCCCTGAGCTCAGCGGCCCAGGCTCCCTGCACATGCTGCTGCCCCCACCCTGGGTGAGACCCACAGGGTGCACATCCAGCTCGGGATCCCCCCCACCTGCTGCAGTCACCCTGCAGCGTCCCATGGCTTTGCCCACCAAGAACAAAGGGCCTGTGGGGGCCACCAGACCCTGACGGTTAGGACTGGCTGTTGGTGCCCGTGAAATCCGCACTGGGCTGGGCCTTCCCCCCAAGGCCCAGGGAGGGTGCTGCTGTTTAACCCTTGACCCCATTCTCAGCACTGTCTGGTGGGCTCTGCCCTGACCACAGCACGCCAGCGTATTTCCTCCCCCCGCCTTGGTCCCTGGCTCCTTCCCAAGGGAGGGAGTGGGCAGGTGTGTTTTGGGGGATGTGCAGTGAAGGAACGTGTGAAGTCTGAGGGTGACCATATGCCCCCGCATGTCTGCATGCCACAGCGGCTTCCAGCCGGCGACCAGCTGGGCGGATCCTGCCCCCACTCCCCTACTTCCTACCTCCCAGGGCTTGTTTCATCACGAACTCCATGACGATGGCTTTGATTCCTCAGCGGCTCCTCCCGAGGATTGGAACTCACATGCACGTGTGGCCAGGAGTTCTCTGCCTGCGGGAGAGGAAGTGGTCACAGGTCACCCTGATCAGGCCTGGGGAAGAGCTTTCTCCTCATCCCCACCTGACGTCGTGTGAGCGTGGGTCTGGGGTCTGACAGAGCATCATTTGACAATCCCCCCACACCTTATGGCGGGACCCCAACACTGACAGGGACACCTGGCGGGGGGGGGCGGTCTCTGGGGAGGAGGGTTCCTACCACATGCCCTGACCAAGGCAGGTAGATCCCAGGACCCCAGCGGGACCTGCAAAGTGGTCTCACCTGGCCCCTAGGTTTCTGAAATTAGTTTTTGGTGGCCATTGCAGGGACGGAGCAGGGCGCTCACGACTTGGGGGAGCACAGCCCAGAGGAGCCAGGCCCGGTGGGGGCAGGGCCCAAGGGGTGTTTGAAGGTGACTGGCTCTTCTGCCTCCTTTCTGGGCCCTGGGCCACACGGGGGCTGGGGTCTGTGGAAGGAACAGGCACCCCAGTGGTTAGGGTGGGGTGGGGCCTGAGTGGATGCCCCTTGTGAGAGGCCCCCTTGGCTTCTGACAGAGGAGTCTCAGGAGACCAGGCTCCATCCAGGCGACACTCCAGTGCCCACCACTACAGTGAGGGAGGGAGCGGAAGGGAGAAACTGCAGGGAATCCAACCTTCAGGGAACAAATGCAAATGGGGGATGGGGTGGGGAGCGCAGACCACCCCTCCACCTGCATTAGCGTGGGGGGGGGGGGGCGCTCCGGGGTCCAGCTCAGCTGAACTCCGGTGGGGTGGGGAGATGCCCCCTGTAAAATCCGCGGCTGCGATCCCCCTCCCTCCCCACCTGCGGGGTCTCTTCCTGGCGGGGAAGCCCAGGCCTCTGGAGACCCAGTGTTTGACGGTGTTTTCCTCTGCAGACGGAGACCCGCGTTTGTGCGGCCTGGGGAGGGCTGGCTGGGTGGGAGTGCCCCCGCCTCCCCGCAGAGCGCTGGCGCGCAGGGGCGCCCTTGCCGCAAAGCAGATTCTCTTCCAAACTTCTCCCCTGGTTCCTGAGGGGGATGGGGAGCTCAGGGTCCAGCCACAGGGACACTCGGGATGCTGCTGGAGCCTCTCCCAGGGCTCCCAGTGCCGCCTCGCGCGGGCCGGGGCTCCCGCTGCCGCCGCACCCCTTGGCTTTGCGGGCGGGCGAGTTGCCCGGCTCCGCTGAGCGGCCCTCAGGCGGGAGCGCGCCGGGAAAGAAAGAGCCAGGGCACCAGGGAGGGGAAGGGGCGACTCGGGAGGCCGGGGACTCGGAGAAGGAGCCAGAAAGGGAGGGCGCGCGGCGGGACGGCGGGGCCCGCTTCAGCACCGCGCCGGCGGACAGCGCCCGCCCGGGGCCGGGAGCAGCGGGCGGGGAGCGGGCGGCCTGGGGCGGGCTGCGCGCGGGCGCGTCGGTTACCTTCCCGGGGCCGGGCTGCGGGCGAGCGGGCGGGCGGGCGGGCGGGCGGTCAGCGGCGGGCCGGCTCCATGTGGCGCCCCGGGAACTGCGGCGGCGGCTGAAGGGCACGGCGAGGAGGGCGCGTCACATGGAGGCGCTCCCCGCCCCCCGCCCGCGTCCGAGCGTGACGACGAGGGCGGGGCCGCAGCGGCTGGGCGGGCGCCCGCGGGGGGCGGGGGCGGGGGCGGGGAGACGCGCCCCCCTCTCCCCTCGCAAGCCCTGCCCTCGCGCCGCTTTCGGGGGGGCATCTCCGAGCCACCGCCTGCGACCCCGGCCCGCACGGCGGCTTAGAGTCCCAGACACTGCCCCCCACCCCCGACCACCATCCGACCTCCTCGGTGTGGACCCGGGCGGGGGTCGCCCTCTTCACAGACAGGGTCGCGCATCCCCACGCCCCCGCCCGTGCGGGGTACCTCGTGAGCGCCTGCGGAACCCCCAGTGGCAAAAGCTTTCTTTTCAGGCGGGGGTGGAGAGGCCTTGGGGGTTGGGGTCGCGCGGCTCCCCTCCCCATTCCACGCCGCCGGGGCGCGCAGGGGCAGGGGTTCCGTCGCGGGCAGCAACAGCGATCCCGCCCCGGACGAGTGACCCTGAGTGCTGCCCGTGACCCCGACTCCGCCGGTCTTGGGCCCCCTCGCAGCCCCGGGCAGGAAAGGGAGACCCCAGACTCTGGACACCCACCCTGGCGGAGACAGAATCGCAGAGCGGCCGGGCCCTGTTTTTCAGGGTAACCGCGTCTCCGAGTTTCAATCTAGGGGGACAGAGGCGAGAGACCCCCGCCCCTCGTACGGCCGGCGCGGCGGCGGGGGAGGGGAGGGCGAGGGAGGGAGGGAGGGAGGGAGGGAGGACACGCGGAAAGAGCGCGGCTGGCGCCGGTGGCGCAGGGCGGGCGGCCCCTTGCGGGGCGCGGACGCGTGAAGGTCACTGCAGACGACGGCCGCTCCGCCCCGACTGCCCTCGCGGCCCCGCCCCCACCGGCCGCCCCCTCCCCGGGCCTCCGGGACTGCCCCCCGCGGCAGAAGCCGCACTGCGGGGAGAGCGGGGTCGCGGCAAGGTCGGAGGCTGGGCCTCCAGTCCTGCCGCCCCTCCCGGGGGTCGGGAGACCCCGCCCCGCCGGCCGACCTTGTGGGCGGTGCTGCGGGCAGCGGCTGCGGCTCAGCCCCGGCCAGGGTCCCGAAGAGCGTCCGGGCTGAAAATGTTTCTCGGGCCACCGGCGCAGGGCTGACCTCCTGCTTGGTGGGCGGACAACCCTGGCGGCCACTGCATTAACTTGTCGGTGTCCCTTCCCGACAGAGTCATCGGGACGTGCCGGGCCTGGGGTGGAAGGGACGGATCCTGGAGCCCCACTCCGGGGAGACCTGCCCCTCTCTGCTCCTCCGCCCCATCCCCACCCCCACCCGCAGCCGTGAGGCTGAGATGAACTCGGGAAGATGTGCAGACCCACAACGCTTATGTCCTCCCGATCTGTTTGCCGCCTCCGCTCCCAGCTTCCACCCCTCTCTGACCGTCTCCAGCCCATACTGTGCAGGGCAGTGGCCGGGTAGGGCCCCAAGGGGAGGCTATGGAGAAATCCAGCGCTACTCCCTGGGAGCTGGGGTCACTGTCTACTCAGTGGCCAGTGACCCCGGAGGAGGCACAGGTCCCAAAACATACTTCTCAGGAAACACCCGGCTGCAGCCTCTCTGGATGCCAGGGCCCTGGGGAGCTGGCCTCAACATTCTCACTTTCTCCTGCTAACAGGTCCTGTCAGCTGGGTTTGGGCCAGGAGGTGAAGGGGAGGGGGGTGTGCTGCCCAAAGGGTGAGCCTGGGGGCAGGACATGGGACTCAAGCCCAGGCTGCAAGGAGCCCCTTGAGCTAGTGTGTGCCCTGGCTGACCCCCAGGAATGGATTCTAGACCCAGGCCTTCAGCGGCTCTAGGGATGTGTACTCTGTGGTCACCTGTAGCCCAGTACGTGAAGGTCTTGAGGGTCTGACTTGAGCCCCAGCTCAGGTCCTGCTCAGCCTGGCCCTTCCCGTGTCCTCAGTACCCGGGTGTAGATGCTGGAGGCAGAGGTCTGGTCCAGGAAAGAGAGGCTCTTCCCTCCACCTCTGCTGCCACCAGATGGGCCTGAAGGGTGAATCACAGCCGATCTGTGTCAACCCCATGCAGGATCCCATAGGTGATCTCAGCCAAGTCCAGAGCAGGCCCCACAACCAATGACCCTGGGTAACCTCAAGAGCCCCCTACAGGGAGACACTGCATTGACTCAGGGCAGCCAGGTTGGGCAGAGCGCTGCCTTTGTGGCACCAGAGCCTTGCAAGCTCATCAGGACGGTGGAGGGTCTTCAACTGGATGGGGACTCCACAGCCCCACCGACTCCATGATCTGGGCCTGGCTGAGCTCCACACACAGCCCTGAGCCAGGGGTCCAAGGATGCTGCCTGACCCTCCAAGCCTCTCTCCGTCTTTCTCTTGCCCTCCCTGTCCCTCTCTGTGGGTCTCCATCTGTCTCTCTGCTTGTTACCCTCCTACACTCACCACCATGCTGTGACCCCCTCAGTCCTGACAGTTGCCCAGCCCCTAAGCTGGGGATCGGTGGCCCGGCCAGGACTCAGACTCTCCCAGGGGAAACAGGCAAGGTTGGTGACAGTTCCGGATCAGAGTGACTGGTGTCCCATCCTGGCAGGGGGAGGCTGGCCCACTCTGGAGCCTGAGAAGGACGGCAGGGAGAGCAGTGCCCTGGGCAGGTAGTGAGGCCATGAGGTGAACCAGCTGGAAACCGCCCACCTGCCAGTTCTGCTCCCGTGGTGAGGGGGCAATGCTGCCCTTGCTGGGATGTGTGGCCCTGTGAGTGCCCAGAAGAGGACCTGGGTACCGGTGACTAGCTCCCAGTTCCCAGAACTGCAGCCGGCCACAGAGAGGCAAGAGCTTGGCAGGAAACTTCCGCACAGCTGAGAAAGATCCAGGAGGGAGTTCAGAAGGCACCTGGAGGTGGCCGCTGTCCAGGATGGGGCCAGGGCACAGAGGAGGTGAATGAATGGCGGTGGTACTGGTGGTGGGGGTGCATTCCAGGGAGTCAGAATGAGGGGAGAGGCGTCTCAGCGAGAGGTCGGCATTCGGGACACGTGTGTTTGGCTGTGGCACCCGGGCCAGCTGGCAGAACAGGTGTATGGCCCCTAGCTCAGCTCTCTGCGTGCCCTCCAGAAACTGGCCCCTCGAGGCCAGGAAGCCCTGATCCAAAGCAGGGTTGTGCCAAAGACCACATGATGCTGGGTTTGAGACTCCCTGCCATGCAGAGTCCCCTTTGTGGCCCTGCAGAGTCGCTCCAGATGGCAGACAGAGGAGACAGCCACCCTGCTCTGGCCCTCCCAGGAAACCCCTACTGGGTGCCCCTTCGCTCCCTCCGGGGAGGCCTGGCACCTGCCGATCCCATCTGTCCCACGGAGGGCCTCTGGCACCCCAGGGCAGCGCCCTGCTCCAGCCCCGACAGCATGGGAGAGCAGAAACAAAGTGAGAAGGAAACTCTTGGCTGTCTTCCATCAGCGCCGGGGCAGGACCATGGTGGCTGTGAGCGCAGGGGACCCTTATGTGCCCCCCCGACGCCACGACCCCTTCCTTCGTGACCGTGGGCAAGAAGACTCCAGCCCCCAGGGCCCAGCCTGCTGCGGGCTCACCTGCGGAGGCTCCAGGGAGTGAACCTGAGGTACGGCCCAGCCCGGGGTGCCCGCTTCTTCCTCAGACCAGTGTTCCGTCCCGCGTGCTGGTCACTCTTGCCTGGTCGGGGTCGTGTGATGAACTGCATTTTCTTCCCGACCATCTGTCTCCACAGAGGCCCTGCCCCCACCCCCACCCCCACCCCCACAGAGGCTGCTCCTCAAGTTCCAGAGACAAGGGGGACCCCTGCCAGGAACACCGGGGACCCACTTTCCTGAGGAGTCGGCCCAGGGTCTGGGCTCGGAGCACCGTGATGGGTCCTGCCCCATCTGCCTACGCTCTGCTCCGCTTCACACCCCAGCCCCCTGATGCTGTCCGCCTTCCCCGACAGGGCCCCAACCCCCGCCCGGGGTTGCCTCCCTCCCCAGCTCCGTGCCCATGTGGCCTTGACCAGCACCTTCCCTTCCAGGCTCCTGTCATTACTCCAACAGCCCCGGCACAGGGGTCCGGCAGATTGGGGGGGGGGGGGGGGCTTTGAGTCACCTGCAGGGTATCGTGTCAGAGAGGGGAAGGCACGCCTTTCAGAGATGCTCAGAGAAGTGGGCAGTGCAGGGGCGGAGGGAAAGCAAGGAGGGGTCAGCAGCGGCTGTGAGGCACCCCCCACCCCGCTCCTTGCCTTGAGCAGCCCCTCTGTGCTCCAGTGTAAAAATACACGGGCTTGGAGATGGGGTTTCAGCCTCTCACTGGCTGCTGTGGCGCAGCGGCGGCACGGAGGTGCTGGGACAGCCCCGAGGGGGTGCAGGCAGGCGTGAGGGACGGGAGGCATGGGGGAAGACGAGGCAGGGGTGAGTTTGCTCTATCCTCTGGACACCCAGGCCTCCAGCAGGGCCCCTGTGGGCTGGGCCCAGGCACTCTCGGGTGGCGCTGGGTTAGGCATGTCTGTGCCTGTCACACCGGGGTCTCTTCCACAGTCATGAGCAAGATGGACCCTGAAACGAAAGGAACGTCCGGGCTGGGCGAATGCCCTGGGGCATCTCTATGTCTTGGGGGACATCTGGCCACATCCACTGCAGTGTAGTGTAACATCCACGCGAGTGGCCACCCGGCGCTCGGAGCCCGACTTTCTCTCTGGCGCATGGTCACTCCCCAGAGCCTGTCATGTGACCCTGAGCTGCAGACCAGACATCCTTGCTCTGGGAATGTCCCCCCGCCCCCCCCCCCCGCCCTGCCAGCCAGGTGCTCCTGCCCACCCCCTCCCCACCTCAGTCACTCTGTTCCACCCCAGTGGCCTCCTCCACCTTCCAAGAAGCCACTGCACTTGCCTTGGGGACCAAGCTCACTGGGTCCCCCCTTTTTTTAATAGTTATTTTTGACAGAGAGAGTTAGGGAGGAGCAGAGAGAGAGAGAGAGGGAAAGAGAGAATCCCAAGCAGACTCCACGCTGTCAGTGCAGAGCCGGACTGTGTCACGAATTGTGACATCATGACCTGAGCCGAAGTCAAGAGTTGGGTACTTAGCTGACTGAGCCACCGAGGCGCCCCCCCAGCGGGTCCCTTTAACAGAACCTTCTGCCTCACTGCATTCCCAGCCCTGCCCTGAGGCCAGATTCAGCACCTGGACACAGGACGCCAGGCTGCGCAGGCATAGGAGTGAGCCACAAGGCGGGGGTGCTGAGAGGGCCCGGGGGTGTTCCCAGGGCCCCCTGGAGTCTTGGTGGGGCAGCTCGAGAGGCCTGGATCCCTTCAGACAGTGACCCCGATCCAGCCAGGACTCAGTCAGCCAACAACATTGCTGACCCTTGGAGGAGGGCTTCAGGGTGGAGATTCAGGTGCCAGAGGGAAGCTCTGTGTCACTGGCGGGGCTGCCCAGGGACTGAGGGGCCCAGATGCTGTGGTCACCACCCAGGAGTGGGTCCCCCTCTTCCCAGTAACACCCAGAGTAAGGTGAGGCCTGTGTGGGTACTGCTGGGATGCTTCGTGCCGAGGACACACTTCCTGGCTCACTTGGGGAGAGGTACAGGTCTTACCTGGATCCTCCTTGCCTCCTGGGCCTTGACCTTCTGGCTGTGCTTTGGTCCAGGAGGTGGGAAGGTCAGGTGGCTAATTCAGTCCCGGCAGGGCCCCTGTGGGCCCCGCTCTAGGGTGTGGTCCAAGGCCCTGGGGGGTGGGGTGCAGGGGCAGCTCCTTCTTAGCCAGGGTTGGAGGCCTGGCCCAGGGCACCCAGAGGTCTCTGCAGCCAGGCCTGTGCACAGCGGGTGCACCCCACGGAAGACGGGCGTTCGGCATTCCATAACTTCACGTCGGCGGCTGGCAACCAGCCTGAGTTGGGAGCACATCCACCACGGCGAGCGCCAAAACCAGGCTTTCTTTCCTTTGTTGTTTTCCTCCCCTGTCAGCTCACCGCTGCTTCCAAGGGCTCCCGCTTGGGCTGGGAGTGAACGCAGAGGCTCTTGCAGAGGACAGCCTGGGTCATATCCACGGCCTGCAGGAACCTTGGACCCGCCAGCGAGGGGATGAGGACGAGGACGGCCTCTCGACGGCAGAGGCCAAGCCATCCCCTGCCCCTCCGCCCAGCCACGGGACCGGGACCAGCCCCAGGCGGGCCAGCCCTGCCTGCGCACCCACGCGCTAGCTGGAGTTGTTTCCGGCCTCGGTTCTGGGCGTCACGACAGGTGCTGAGAGGAAGGACGCAAGGCTGCGTGCTCACCCAGCTTCTGCTCCAGGAGGGAGCCGAGGCCCAGGGGACAGCAGGTGGCAGCAAGTGCTGTGCGGAGACCAGCACACAGACAAGTGACAGAGACCCAAGGGTTTCGTTAGCGCATGTCTGAGCCAGGCCTCCGGGGGTATGTGGGCTTCGGGCTGAATTGACCCCGTGTCATCCTGACGAGTGCTGGGAAAGCTGGGTGTCCCAGCAGAAAGGAAATACTCCCGAGTCCAGCGTGGGGGAGGGCCGGGCGCACCAGCGCACCTGTCGGGCAGCATGACGCACACAGTGGCCACGTTACTAGTGGGTGAGTGTGGGGCGGGCCCGTGTGCTGAGGTCAGGAGATTTGGGGAGGACTCAGGCTGGGGGCCTGTAGGAGCCTCACCTGGGGGAGGCTATGACCTGGTGGGGAGCCAGAGTTTGGACAGGGTGGGGCACACTGGGCAGCTAAGGGGCCACTGGACGAGAGTCCTGTTTATGGGGGCCACCTGCCCCGGCCCCAGGCCCTGACCTACGCTCGCGTCTGCTGGCCACTTGGGGTTGGGGCAGGGCCTGTGTAGGCTCATCTTCCTGTGGTAGGAGGAGTAGATGGTTCCAGATCCTCAGCCAGGCCCAGGGCGGTGGTTCTGAGCCCCACCCCCCCCCCACCCCCCACCCCCCCCCCCCCCGCCAGCAGCAGGGACGGCACCAAGGTTTCCAGGCCATCCCATCACCTAGGGCAAGGCACTGTCCACCTGGACCAGGTGCCACCTGGACCAGGGCAGACCCCTTGGTTGGCTCTTCCACGGGGTCCCAGTGGATACGCCCCCCCCCCCCCCCCCACCATGTGGCCTGCCCGCTGGTCTGGGAAGGCACCAGCCCCTGGGCGGCTGAGGGTGATGGTTTACTTGATTCAGGTTCCTCTCTGGAGGCGGAGCCCGCTCCCCTTGGTTCAGGACGCCTTCAGATTTTACTGCCATTTTCTTTCCTGCATACAATGCTGCAATTATGATGTGATTTCTGGAACTGCTTCCCTCCCCAGGTCTGAAATCAGGGCTTTGCCAGTCTCCTCCTCCTTCTGGAGAGGGGGTGTCCGGGTCCCTGGGTCTCCCGCCTACGGGCAGACCTAAGTGTGCACGATCCTGACCTGCCCAGGGCCCGTCTGCTTAGAAGCCCTAGGTTTAGGGCCAGGGCTGTGAGGTTGTGTGTGAGGGTCTCCCTCTCTGGGCCACACCACGCTCACCTGGAGCACAGGGAGGGAGTCACAGCTTCCAGATGCTCACCGGGCACCTGATGGGTGGTATGGGGACGCGGGGACGTGTGCTGGTGCGCCCAGCCCTCCCCCACGCTGGACTCGGGAGTATTTCCATTCTGCTGGGAATGCAGCCCCCCACCCAGCACCTGTCAGGATGACACTGGATCAATTCAGCCTGAAGCCCACATACCCCCTGAGGTCTGGCTCAGACATCTGCTAACGAAACCCTTGGGTCTCTGTCGGTCGGAGCAGGTCAAACAGTGGACATGTCTGTGTCCCCAAACAGCTCCTTCCTCGTGTCTTTGCCCCCATCTCCCTTCTCCCCACCCTGGCAGACCCTAGGCCTTCTCCAGCTGCCGGGAAGGGGTGAGCGGTGCCCAAGAGGCACGTGTGATCCGCCTGCTTGCACAGAGAGGCCTGGCCAGCGCTGGCCAGGAGGCGGGTGTGGGTGGGGACGTGTGTGGCCTCACCTTGCTGCAGTGTTGGTGAGCTTGTTGTGGAAGGGGCTAACCCCCACCCCATCTCCTTGGGGCGGCCAGGTGCCTGCTGGCTTGGGGACTGTCAGTTGGGAGTTTGCTCTTCAGAGAACAGCCGATGGAGACTTCACACAGACATCCGTTTGGATTTCCGGCCTGAGACCAAAGTGGCCAAATGTGTGAGCGGTGGCCTGGCTCAGCCTCCAACCGGTGACAACCTCGTACAGCAGAGCCACTGCCCGTCAGGACAGGCGTCTACTTTGCACTGACTGTCGGCCCCTGGCCGGCGCTGGCCCCGAACCCCCTGCAGGGGAGCCCGGAGTGGAGGCGTGTGGCTCACACAGGGTGTGGTGGGCAGGGAGCCCGTGGTGCAGTCGGGGCAGACGACTGAATGGAGGGCCAGACTCTGACGCTGATCTCTGCCCTTGTGGGCAGCTGATGGGCAGCCATCCACTTGGCCCCCCGTCCTGACCCTGTGCCCTCGACACCCTAGAGGCCCCTTGCCAGCCCTCACCGATTCCCCAGGCCAGGCGGCACAGGGGCCGTGGCTGGACCAGTGTCCACTAGGGTCAGCCCCACCTGGACGTGGGTGTGGACGCCGTGCACGCTGTGCCCTGGCTATGGGCCAGGCAGAACCAGGGCTGATGGTGCAGCTCAGGGCTGGGGGACAACAGAGCCAAGGGACCCTGCTTGTGGAGCCTGGGAAGCAGACAGAGGCCCCAGGGAGGCAGCCCAGCTGAAGCCGAAGGTGTGGACGGGTCACCCAGAGGGAAAGAGGCCAAGAGAGGCTGGTGGGGCCGTCAGAAGTGCTGTGCTGGCCATGGCTGGACACCCCCTCCCCACCAGCCTGGGGCCCAGGACAGCTTGCCCAGAGCTGGGTGGCAGGGGGGGCGGGAAGGGAGGGCTTCTGAAGAAAGTCCTTGGGATCATGGCAGGCAGGGGCAGTCCCTCTGTTTCCGAGGCTGGTGTCTGGGCCAAGCCTGAGCAGGAGGAGGGTCCGCGTGTGGACCAGCTCTCTGCTCCGATGGTGCCTCCGAAGGTCTGCATGTGTGAAGGGCGCGGCAGAGCCTGGGGACTCAGCACCAGAGCCCTCCTGCCGTCCAAGGAGCAGTGGCACCAGATGCTCTGAGCGCGCCCTCAGGAGCCCCAATCCCCAAGGAAAGGCCTCTGTCCCGCTCTCATGCGGGTGCCCAGCAGAACGTGTTGGGTGGGCGGATGGCACGTGAACGCATGTGTGAGCCCACCTGCACCCTGGCAAGGAGCCCGTGTTCAAACCAACAGGGTACACGGGCCACAGAGAGGCTGGCGACTCCTCGGGGGGTGACTCCAGGGGGCCCAGAACCCTGCTCCCAGGGACATATCCAAAGACTGAAAAACGTGTCCAAACGTGAACGTGTGCCCACATCCGGGGCAACGGCATCACAACAGCCACAGAGCCAAGCAGCCCGACTCCCCTTGATGATGAATAAAGGTGTTTGTCCAAACAACGGACTCATCAGCCCTAAAAAGGAGCCAAGTCCTGATGACGTCCTCCTGACCAGAAGACCCCTTCTCCTGCACTGAGGGGTGGTGCCGTGCACCCCTGCCCTGGGGGTCACCAGTGAGCTCGGTCCGGACAACTGGACCTGGTTCCTCCCGGAGAGAGTCCAGTCGGTCCACCTCCAAGACCACGTCCGACCTGGAGAAACCCGTGTTGCACCCTGACCCGCGCAATAAACAAAGGAGTTACTTGTGAGAGCTGAGAAGCCCCGATGCGCCAACTACAAGCTGTCAGAGGCTCTCAGCGTTTCCGCACAGCTGGGTCGAGCTGGGCTGTGGCCACACCTCAGGCCACCTCCTGGGGTCCCCAGGCCACCTGACCCAGCCACGCTGAAAGAGGCTTCCCACCGCTTGGGGGGGGTCGGGGAGTCTTCCTCCCCAAGGGGCCCCATCCAGCAGGGGTGGACAGGGCGGGTGCCAGGCAGCAGGATGGGATCCTGTCCAGGCCTTACTCACCACCCAGGAGATGCTCCTGGCCTGAGTGCGTGGGCCACAGAGCTTGGCTGGACACCACGTGGTAACAGAGCCAACACCAGACACGCGTGTACAAGAGCCCTTGTGTGTGCACGTCTTTGCTCTGCCCTCCTGGTGGCCAAGGTACTCCCCTTCCAGCCTGCCTGCCCCGGAAGCTGCCTTGTGCAGGGAAGACAACTTGACCACTGGTCACAGCTTAGCCAGCCACTGTCACCAAGACCAGCAGCACGGTCTGGGCGGTTCCTGGGGTTAGGGGGCTGCAGAGCAACCCTGCTGGGGTCCAAGCTGGCAGTAGTGACAGGACAGAAGGGGTTCTCAAGCCCACGGTCCTGGGTGGGGGTGCACCCACAGACCCAGGGACACAGGCCTGAGGCTCCGACGGTCACCCTGTGGGCTGCAGGGACAGGGTGGCATCTCAGAAGGTCTTTGAGGGAGACCCTAGAATGAGTGGACTTGGCCTCGTGGCAGCCGGGCCAGGAAGGTGAGGCTGAGCCTTGGGGATCCACAGCAAAGCAGGGACCCCTTGTCACTCGAGGGCCCTATAAGCCCCATGGGATCTACCCTACGACCCCCACAAGGCTTGGACTGGGCCTTTGTTTCAGGGGCCCCAGGCAGAGAGGCCAGGGCAGGTGGGAAAGCTGGAGGCGGCACGCGGCTGAGCTAGACGCCCCCCTCGTTAAGGCCCCCAACTCGGCCACACAGCGGTGGGCTCTCAGTGAGTATTCGCTGAACAAATGAGTATTTATTTCCCACAAATAGGCATTTGCCAGGAATCAGGCTGGGGCAGGATTTAAGGCTGTTGGGGGCCAAGAACATAGGCCACGCTGCCAGAGGGTGTGCCCAGCCTTGGAAAGGGCCCCGCGGCCACCTGTACTACTGGGAACCGCAGAGACACCAACCGCAAAAGAGATACAGCAGGTGCTGGCAGGAACAAGGACGTGTCACGAGGCACAGAAATGAAACTACTTTCTCAAGACGCCGCACCTGCCACACTGGCCAGGACCCCAGAGACGGGCAATGCCTGGTGTCAGGGAGCAGGCAGGGAGGGGCGAGGCGGCTGGGGCCAGCGTGGGGATGTACTGTGTGGGTCACATACCCAGCAGTCACGTCCCTCCATGACCCCCGAGGACGCTGGTCACTGAGGCCATCATAGGCATGCTGGGTGTGGAGGCATCCTCTGTAGACCCTGGAGAGTGCGATGGGGTCCCGGGTTTGCAGGTGGGGGCAGCCTGGGAACCCTGTGGCACCGGCCAGAATGGCTCCCCCGCCCCGCCCCCGGGGCCCACAGAGGTCTGGCTCCCGACTATACTCATCACTGTGGCCCCACAGTCAGCGGACACGCCAGGTCACTGGAGCAGGCCCCACACTGGGCCCACGGCCTGTAGGGTCAGAGCTTTGTGGCCAGGCCACGTGGGAACCTCTGGAATGTCACCCCAAGACAGTAAATTAGGGCCGGTGCCAAAGGCAGAGGGGGCGTCAGCCCAGAGGCCGGGGGGGTGGGGGAGTGGGGGGCTCTGGATCCAAAGCAACTCTGATGTGAAATCTCTGATGTGAAATCTCTAAAGCTATTTAGGGCGCTCGTTATTTTTTAAGGGAGTCGGAAGCTGAAAATAGCAGCAAACGCATAACAAAGGCGGACTCCTTATTCTCCAAACACTGGGACGCTGTCTGCACAGGCCTGCAGCAGTCAATCAGCACTGAGGGCTCCATGCTCCGTGGCAGACGGTCACCTCCACAGACGGACGGCGGCCGAGCCCGGGGGTCAGAGGGCAGGGCGGGTCACAGCTCCTGGTGAGGTCCTGCTGGCTGCAGGGTCGAAGGCCAGAGCCTCCCCCCCTGCACCCTCAGAGCCCCGGCCCTCCCAGCCCCCTGGGCCCCACGCTCCGCCCACGCCCACAGGGGCTCCCAGCCGCAGTGACAACAGTGGTGGCCAGTTTAGGACAACATGGTCACGGGCAGTCGAAGGTGGGCTCTGAGCTTCAGGTCAGAGCGTCCAACTATCTGAGGACATCGGGGCTGGGCTCCCAGCAGCCCCAACGCGGCCCCTCCAGTGGTGTTTACAGGCTCACACGGAGGCCTTTGTGACCAGGGAGCCAAGTCCACACCAACTCGCACGTCCCATCCAAGAGACGGGTGTGGGACAGGGGCTGCCCCCTCTCCGGTCCACACCCCTCCCATGACAGGTCCTGCAACGGTCCTCAATTCTACCCAGCATCACACTGGACTCCGGAACTCACGTCAGGTAAAGAAGGGGGTGCACACAAACTCTGAGGCCTGCGGTGCTGACCTGGATGGAGGGGCGCCGCGGCAGGAGCAGGATGACCCCGGGAGCCTGGAAAGTCTCTTCTGACCAAAGCTTCGTGCTGATGTGCGCCACCCCCTAAGACCGCACGCCACGGCGACCCGGCCTGTGCAGTCGTGGCAGCCACGTCTCTGCCACGTGACACTGGGCACCTGGCTCTTCTCCAACAAGCTTTTCGTGAAAAGAGAGCGATGGTTCTCAATTCCCTAAGCGACGATCCAAAGGCCCCATGCCCGTCCCACTGCGAGAAGGGAGCCAGCAGGACACGGCGGGTGGGGGTGGGGTCACACGCCAGGGCTGACGCATCCGCGCCACGGCCTTCTGTCTTGGCCCCGTGCCGTGCCCAGGGCGAGGCCCACCGGGCGGGGTTCCCGCACTCCATCTCTGGGGTCAGAGCTGAGACCGGCCAGATGCGGCACAGCTGCAGAGGGGTCACGAGGCGCCAAGACAAGCGTCATCAGAAAATAGTTTAATTATGTACAAGCGGCTGCCGGGCTGGTCACGCACAGGAGGAGTCAGCGTCCACGAGTGGGATTCGGGGCGGGCCAGCTGAGCAGCGCGCTCTCGAGGCAATGGCCACTGGACAAAATGAAACAAATCACAAACCGCGACAACCGTTGGGGGAATGTCATCAACACGTTTCCTTCAGGACCAGAAAACGAAAAGGAGACTCAGAGGCTCTGGAATGCTTTCTTTCCTCGTGCCGCGGAGTGGGGAGCGGCGTCTGCTACGCACCCTCCGGGGGTGGTGCCCACAACGGTGCGGGTGCGGCCACGTGAGCCCACGCCACGACGGCCACAGACAGGCCCCTCCAGGTGGAGCCCAGCAGTTTCTGGCTCCACGAGCCACACGCGGAGCCTCAACCGCCGTGGGCTTAGAAGAGGGGCCGGGAGCCCTGGCTCTCGAACTCGGCCCAAGCGTCGCTCAGCTCCATGAAGATCATCCTGGCGAGCTGCTCGTATGGCTGGCCTGCGGCCTGAGGGACCGGACCAGGGGGTGAGGGGGCCTTGAACCTGCTCCCAGCTGCCCCCCCACCGCCGACCTGCTCACGTGCCCCCCGCCCGGCGCTCACCTTGTCCGGGTGGACCGCCAGCACAGCACGGCGGTACTGTTTTTTCACCTGCCCGGGGGTCACCAGGTCGGCCATGCCCACAGGGGTCCAGCGGCTCTCCCCGTCCCACAGCACGGTGTGGAGGGTGGACAGCAGTGCACGGATGTTCCTCTCCTTGCCCTCCGTCCACTCCAGGAGCTGCGGGGCGGGACGCTCAGGTGCTGCCGAGCACGGGTCGGGGCCTCTGCCCTCTCTGCCCGCCAAGCCACTGGCCATCATCCCCAGGGCTCCGTGCACGGTCCACCGCATGGGGCAAGGCTCTACCGTGAGTTGTTAGGACCAGACGCTGACCCAATGCCCCAGGACGATCAACAGTACTCCAGGGGCCTGACTACACATCACACAGAGGCCAGGGGCCTGGCTGTCAGCGGGACATTCAGAGACACCCTCCCACCGTGGCCCTGCCTGCCCCAGGATCCCAGTGTCCAATGAGGACAAGAGGCCTGGCTCCTGGGCGGGGGGGAGGGGGGGGTTTCAGATGACCCCCAAGGCCACATCAGCCCTGGGGGGGCTTTCAGAGCTGCCCGGTGAACTGTCCTGCACAGAGAACACGCCCTGACCCGCCCCCCACCCCACCCCCCCGCCCCCCCGCCCCGTCCCCTCAGCAGCGCTGCATCTCACAGCCAGCCATGCCCGGCAGATGGCCCTTGTCACCCCAGGTGCCCTGAGCGGCTCTCCCCTGGGCCAGGCTTGGCGCTGGGCCGGCTCACTGGCCTGATGGCACCGGGGACGGGTCCCACTGGCCAGGTCTCCAGAGGGGTGAGGCACAAAATCATCACCCCAAAACGCTTCCGGCAAGTCAGCCAGGCCGAAACAGCAGCTGCCAGCTCTGCGAGCACCTTGGACCAAAGACCTTTTGCGTCCGAGAGGCTCAGGGTGAAGGCCAATCACGTCCGCAGCCCCGGGGTGCCCAGGCCGCCCTCACCTTCAGCTTGAGTGGGTCTGCGTCTCTGGCCTGCTCCTGCCTCCGCATCTCTGCCATGGTCCTGGGCCCCTTCCTGTCAGACTTGGAGGAGAACCCCTGATCGGACAGCAGGTCCTCAAAGTCGCTCTCGGACACTCTCGGCTTCTGACCTAGGGGAGAACAGAGGCTTGGCAGACGGATGCAGCGCCGCGGGCCCTGGCCGTGCGTGCACACCGGGGGAGACCTTCCGTGGAGGGCGCGGTGCTGCCCCCACACTTCAGGAGAAGCGCAGCGAGGACGGTTCTGTCGCTCAGGAACTGGCCCCACATACAGAGCCCGCAGCCTGCGCCACCATTTCTGGCTCAACGACCCTGAGGGCTCCAAGGACAGCCACCTCCGTCACCTCCTGGAGTCAACGTGGATGTGCCGTCTCCACGACAGACATGGCAGCCAGGCCCAGGCTAGAAGGCTCCCGGACAGCGTGGGCCTGGCCGCCGCGTCCTGGCCCTTGTGACCATGGCCTCCCCGAAGGCTGCCTGGCCCATGCCGGCCCGGGAACGAGAGGAACACACCGTGGACACGGTCCCCCCAGAGCAGCCGCCCCCCCACGCCCCCCTCCCCCGAACACGCTTTCCCGGGACGAGCTGTTAGTTGGAGAAAACAAAGCAGATTTTGCTGTAACTACTTCCCAGCAAACCAGGCAAAGCCTCACATGGGAGGGGGAGCGCAAACTCACCGAAGCTAGGGGTGCGGAAACCCCTCTCCTCTCGGCCGCCGATCACACTTAGGTTGGCGGTGTAGTTAGGCCTTGGCTGTGCACAGGCTTTGGCGGGTGGCTTGGCTTGCGGGGGCCATGGGGCGCTCTGGGCCGGGGGCCGACTGGTCTGCTGCCAGGAGCTGCCGCCTGAGGGAGGGGGGGCGGTTTTAGGGCCGAAACCTCCAGGAGCAAATCCAGCAGGCGAGCCTGGGGAGACAGTTCACAGTGGGCGAGTGTCAGACGCGACAGCTGCTCAGTCCCCGAAGTTCCCAGCACTCAAGCCCGCACACATGCTGGAAACGGACACTCAGCTCAGAGGCCAGGACGGGGCAGCCGTCAAGGTGGCCCCCGCAGCTGGACGGTCCCCAAGGGCTAGGGGACAGTGGGGACAAGTGCTGCTTCTTTAACTTTTGACTTGGAACCAGACGGAACCAGACTGCCGGGAGGCCGCACGACGGGCTCCAGGGCCCCCAGGCCCGGCTCACGCAACGCGGGCTGTGCCAGACCAGCCGCCCAGCACCTGCCAGCTGGAGGGCACGCCGGCGTGTGCGCGTGGTTAGCACGTGCACGCATCAGGACGCTCCTCTGCTCTCCATCTCCGGGACTGTCAGTTCAAGAGTGTTCTAGAAATGGAATCAGAGAGCAGGTGAGCTCTGCAGTTGGTGCCCTGTGCTCAGGACCCGTTCCTGCTCATTGCTGAGGAGCATCCCATAGTAGTGACACACGGCGGGAGGTCTGCTCGATCACTGGCCCTTGGGAGGGCCTCACGGCTGGCTCTGGTTTTCGGCAGTTCCGGACGAGGCTGCTTCGAACACTGTGCACAAAATCCTGTCCTTTCTCTGGGATGAATGGCAGCCACACATCTACTTTCTTGAGAAACCGACGGACTCTTTTCTGGAGCGGCCGTGTTGTTTCACGTTCCCACCAGCCACACGGGTGAGACTGTTCCCCCTGATCCCCATCAGCGCCTCGTGCTGCTAGTGATTTCACCGTGGCCACGTGCTCGGGGCACCCCCGCAGCCTTCCAGTGGCTACCGCGTCACGACCCACCCATTTTTCTAAGTGGGTTTTTGTTTTCACCGTTCTCGTGTACCCTCGCTGTGAGTTCTAGGTCAGACACACGGTCCAAGAATGCTCCTCCTACGTCTGCATTTCAACTTTCTATCCTTCAGCAAAGAAGACTTCGTTCTGATGAAGTCCAAGGTTATTTTCTGTGTCGCGGTTCGTGGCCTAGGGGACAGGTAAACTGAACCCTAGGCCCCAGAGATATTCCCCTACGTTTTCTCCTACGGGCTCTGTCATCTTTCACATTCACGCTTAAATCTATGACAGGCTCTGAGCCCCCTGGCAGGGGGACGTGAGGTTTAGGGTGTGCTTCTGCCTGCAGAGGCCGCATCGCCCCAGCGCCGTCTGCGGGTGGCCGGGCACCCCTGTCGAAAACCGGCTGGGCCCGCACGTGTGGGTCCACGTGTGGGTCCCGCTGCGTTCGGCTGACACCAGGCGGTGCTGACTTCAGCAGCTACAGACTAAGCCTGAAGCCGGGGGGAGGGACGCCTCCCACACCATTCTTCCATTACAGAAATACTCCCGTCACTCAGGGCCTCCGACTCTCCACACAAGTGTTACTACGAGCTCGCCCGTGGCTCCAGAAACCCTCACTGGGCTTCCTGGTAGGAAGCTTGTGCTCAAGCCACAGACCCGTGAGCGCAGTCTGCCCCTCCACGTGCCCCCGCCACCCTCACCGGGCCTGCGTCCGCCGGCCCCGGAACACGAGCCCACGCCGTTTACCACCAACAGCCTCTCATACACCGTTGACGGGGTCGAGGACAGCTCCTGCCCGGCCCGGGACAGGGTGGACTCTGTTAACTAGCCGTGGAATGGGGAACAGCCTCACGTTCCTGGAACAAACCCTCCATGGTTGTGGGGCACAGCTCGTTCTGAGCGACGACAAATTCTCTTTGCCTCAGCTGTGCTGCAGACGTGTGCATCTGCATTCATGAGGGACACTGGCCCCACGGGCGTCTTTTCTCGTACGGACCCTCGATTTGGGGGTCAGGGTAACACCGGCTCCCCAAGACCACCTGGAAGGCATCTGTCCTCTTCCCATTTCCTGGAAGACGCCACGTGGATTGGTTCGAATTCTTTAAACATTTGGGAAAACACCCCTTGTGGGGTCCTGTCGACTCTGAACTCGTTCCCGTCACGGTCACGGGGCTGCCCCAGGGATGGACTCTGCGCCGGCTGGGTTCTGCTGGTGGCCGGCGCCCAGGAGTCCGGGTGTCCCTCGTCACCCTCCAGAGCCTCTAGGTCTGCAGGGACCCCCCCCCCCCACCTCACTCCCGATGTCGTCCTTCCCAACTGGTTTTAATAGAGCTTTGTCTTTTTGTCTATTTTACGGCTTTCTGACTTCTCTTCATCCTTTCAAAGAACGAGATTTTGTTTCTGTTTCACAGATCCAGGCGCTTTTCCCATCTCCCTTCTTTTTGCTTGGGGTTTATCTTGCTGTCTTTTCAAACACCCGTGGGGCGGGTCACGACACGGCTCAGAGGGTCCCTGGTGCCCAGAGCCCACGTGCTGCCCTGTGCCCGCTCAGCCCCGCCAGGGCCGCGGCCCCTCACTTCGGGATCCCACGCCGCTTCCTTCTGCCCCGCACGCTGCCCCGTCTCCTAACGGCCCGTGTGTGCCCGGCGTGTAAGCGTCTGAAGACCGAACGCTCCCCTTGCTGTTGCCGGTTTCCAGTCCATGTGGTCAGGGAACCACCACGGTCTTGGTGATGTCGCCCCTTCAAACGTGCCGAGCTTTGCTTACCAAGGCCCAGATGCGCCTGGGGAGAGTGTGTGCTCTGTGCTGTTGGAGCCGAGCACTGGAAGAGTCACGGGACCCTCCCGGCCAGGGACGCCTCCAGCTGTGCTGACCTCACGTCCTGCGGCTCTGTCATTTGTCGAGAGGGATTTGATGGCTGCAACTAGAGTCTGACTTCGCCGGTTTCTCCTTTCCATCTGTCAGCTCTCCCCAGGACTCCCTGCTTCCTGAGCGTGTGTGACGAAGGATCTGGGGTCACAGTGCAGACCTGAACGCCAGCCTCCATCCCAAGAATGGGTCACTCGGGACCTAAGACCAAGAGGTCCTTCCCCCCAGCACCCCAACAGGACTTGGGGCCAACAGCCTGGCACCACACAGGAGGCTCCGGGCAGCCCACCCCTCGCGTGAGTGGCCTGGGACACAGGCCACACAGGGGGAGACGGCCAAGTGCAAACTCAAACTCCCAGGAATGCCCTCAGAGAGACAACGCAACCTGGAACACAGGAACGTACGAGAACAAAACTACTCAAAGAAGAAGAGCCACAGGGACTCAACAATACAGACGCAGAATGAGCCCCAATATGGCAGAGACGTGGGCGGCGGGGGTGGGGGGCGTCCAGTAGACCCAATGGGCGTCACAAGAAGGGAGCAAGGAAGTACAAGCACGTCAGAGGCACAGCGGTTTGCTCAGCACCGAGGAACATCAGGCCCCAAACCACACCGATGCTGTGCCAGGCGCCATGCGGGCTGCAGGGAACACCCACTATGCTCCAGGAGGAGGAGGGCACGGTCCTGAGGCCCCACTGCCAAGCAGACATTATCTCCAGTGCCAGCCAACCGGCAAGGGATAAGGGACCGCTCACTCATGGTCCCAATGCCCCCCACACATCTGGAGGAGCCAGAGGGACCCCAAGGACAAGCGTCCCCGGGACAGATGCTGGGGGGGGGGGGGGCGTCTTGTGCACACATCCACTGCTCCCAGCCAAGTCCCTGCTCCCTAGATGGCCCATGCGTGCCTGACACTTCTCGGCGTTAGCTTGGTTCACAAGCACCTGCAACGAGAGCACGGCCAGGGACAGACAGCCTGCACCCTCCTGGGAGAGGTGCTCCTCCAGCGCTCCAGCCCCCTCACACCCAATGGGGCGGGCACGTCACCTTGGAGGCCAGAACTGAGGTCACCGAGGTCTGCAAACGGGTCCAGGCTCTGAGACTTGGTCCAGCTGGCCGAGGGGCCGGGAGGGGCGGGCTGTCCTCCAGCAGAGAAGAAAGGACCTGGAGAAGCGCAGAGAGAGCATGAGAAGGTGCACCCACGGGGTGCTCCTGAGGCCACGCCCAGCCAGTGGCAGCACCCACGCCAGCTCAAGACACAGCCCTGCGCGCAGCCACAGCTGCTCCTTAAGCAGCTAAGGAGACTCCTACCACTCTGACCCTGTAACCCCACTTCCCAGAACGCACATAAAGTGTGACCGTGCTGGACAACAACCCTCACAACAGTCACAGCGGAAGATGTTCTACCTGAGATGCTGCGGTATCTGAACCAGTTACCACCATAAACCCCACAAGGGAATGTCACATGGTCATTACAAATGATGGCTGTTCGTATACAAAGAGTTCGTACAATTAAAAAAAAAAAAAAAAAACAACTAAAAACATGCAAAATAACAGTCGATTTCCTTCAAAATGAAAAAATGCAAATTAAGAGAACTATGTATCAAATTAGCAACCCTGGTGAGAACCTCAGGCTTGGGACTGCTCCCAGGTGAACAGATGGCCCCCGAAAGGGGACACGGGTCACAGGCTCTCGACAGCAACTCGCTACTGGAACGTTCCCAACAAGACAGGATCCCAGACATACAAAAAGAAAGATGCATGGAAAGGGTGGGGCACCGCCCCTGCGCTGGCCACGCGCCTTCAGGAGGCAAAGGAGCCACGCAGACAGGACGCCACCAGGAAGCGCTACAGGGACCCCTCGCAGCACGAGCCGTGAGCAGGCAGAGCCTCCCACAAGCCCACCCCCCCGCCCCAGCCCACAGGCGTGGGGGAGCGGGGTCCCAGTCCCATCCCGTACCAGACACAGCGATACCAGAGCCTGGCGGGGGCCCGCCTGAGAACTGGTCTCCACAGGGCTGGGCTCGTACCTTCACTAGCAGGAGCAGGGGCCGGAGCCTCGGCCCAGGCCTCCCACCCTCCCAGCAGATCCGGGTGGCTGGCCGAGGCGGTCATCTTGCTGGGCTCTGCTGGTATATCCCCTGGAAAGATAGCAACGCTGTCTGGGGCGCCCCCTGGTCGGGGCAGGCAGTCACAAGCCCCCTCTCTGGGAGGCTGGGAGGGCACCCTCTGTCCCCCCGCACATGTGAGCAGCAGGCTGGGAACAGAGCAGCCCCCAAGGCACTCCTGGCCGACCCCCAGGGTCCCCGGGGAGCTGCACTGGGCTCGGTCCACACCGACCAGCTTCTTGCTTCTTCGGGGTCTCGAGGACACATCATGTGGTCACTGAACTTGCCAACTGGACAATGGGGTCAGCAGCTCACAGAGCAACGACAGTAGGTCTTCAAAGGCCTCCCCACCCTGTGGCCACACGTCCTCCCAGATGTGTGCTGATGCCCCCAGAATCTGCCTTCGCCAGTCCCCTGAGGCCCCGCCCCGTGCACGGGCTGGACACCCGCAGGCTGTCACCTTCCCAGGGGAGAGGGGAGCTGTGGCAACTCAGGGTCCACAGCAAGGGACGTCGCTGCCCACCCTCCAGGCCTCGACCTTGGCACTTACCCAGGTGCAGGAAGTCGGTGTTGCAGGCTGGGGGCGGGGCGCTGTGGGTGGAGGGGAAAGAGGTGGGAGCAGCAGGAGGTTCTGGATTAAGAAATTCGCCAAAGAGGTCGGGCTTGGAGCAGGGCTGGGTGTCTGGACCAGATGGCAGGAGGAGAGGATCAAATGGGTCAGCTGCAGAAGGACACCCAAAAAGCAGGTGGAGGTGAGGCTGTGCGTGAGTGCCTTTGGCCCAAAACATCAGGCACGAGGCTAAGTCCCAGCCAGCGCAATGGCCCCTCAGACCCAGGATGAGGCCACAGCATCCTCTGTAAGAAGGCACCGAACAGCCTGATGTCCTCGCCTTAGACTTTTCTTGGAGAGGCAGCCCGTGGGGGAAGGGCTGGCAGTTCCTGGGATGGACGGGAGTGTCGGGGGGGCCTCGGGAATCTGACCCTCAGAGCAGCCGCCTCGGGCCATCGCGCCCTGGGCTGCCCTGACCCCCTCCCCCCAACCCCCAAGTGGGTGGCCGAAGGGCAGGGCACTGAGCTCCTCCCAGGTAATTTTGATGGCGAGGCCAGACAACTAAAGCCTTAGTATCCTCTACTCCCCACGGGACGGATCCACGTACCGGCCACGGCCGGCCCTTCTCGGGGTGGGCTCTGTGCACTCAGGGGCGGAGCCGGGCTTGTGAAGAGCAGGGGGGCATCGCCGCCCAGCAGGTCGCCCGGGGGGACTTCCGGGGCAGTGTCAGGCGCCCCCAGGAGGCGGCTGAGCAGGTCGGCGTTACTGGGGACCGCCCCGCAGGCCTGCACTGGGGGTGCCGGCCCCGTCCCAGAGTGCAGCCCCAGGAGGTCGACGCTGTCCTCCTGCGACGCAGGCTCGTGTGGCGTGGCTGGTGTGGCCGCGTCAAAAATCGACTCTTGCTCTTGCGCCCTCCCCGCTGGGCCCGGTGTGTCCTCCTCAGCTGCGTCCCTGCTCTCGGCTGACAGCGTGGCCACCTCCTCGTCGGACAGCTCACTCCCGCCCGCATCCGCGGCCGGGGCTGGCACACTCTCCTTGGCGACATTGCTTTCTGGGCCCGTCTCTGTGTCTTTCTCCTCTGAAAAGAAAACCACAGGCTGCCGTGGCCGGAAGGCAGGGCACATGGGACGGCAGGGTGAGGCCACGTCAGAAGCCCAGGAGCGGGGCGGGGGCCGGGGGGGGCGGGGTCTGGAAATAGCCACGTGCACCCTGCCAGATGCCTCTGGGTGCCCCGCACCCACCGTGCCAGTCCAGCGTGTGGAGGAAGTGGCTGGTGTCTGTGCCGCTGCTCTGTGGTGAATCGGACTCCGTGGGCTCGGCATCGGGAGACCCCGCCTCGGCGTCGTACTGAGCGGTGGAGCCGGGCTGCCTGGGGAGCTCTGGCTTCCCTGCCGGGGCGGAGGTGCGTCAGGAACCCCGCCCACAGGGTCGGCCGCCCAATTCCAAACCCCTGGGAGCCCTGCACCGACGAACCACGGAGGGCCCGGTCGGCTCAGACGCGCACACCACACGTGCAGACACCCCCATCTCTCAGGGACACAGCTGTCCTCGTCAGGAGGACGGAAAGCACGCGGCACGAGGACCGAAGACCACCGTGCCGGAGTCAGCAGCCGAGACCACGGGCCCGGCCGCCGAAGGACCGCCTGTACCCGTACAGCCCGTGGGCGCTGAGCACAGCCTGGACTTTTTCCAGGTACATTTAAGACGATGCACGTCCAGAAAACTAACCCTCCCTCAACGAGCAAGCGACTCAAACCTGCCCCTCCCAGCGGGGCCGTGATGACTCCTCGGGCAGGGCTGCCTAGGGCCCCGGGGGGGTCTGGGAGCAGCCGTGGCTGCGTGAGTCCCCCCATGTCGGACGTTCAGGCTGCCGTCGGGGAGGGTCTCAGGTGGGGGCTCTGGGCCTCCCTACGCCGCGCCCACAGCCTGACACGGGGACGGGGCAGGCCCGGCCCCTCAGGGTTTCTCGAGCTGCAGGTGTCAAAACGGCATCACTGACCGTGTGTTTGGAAAACAAGGATCTCACCAAATTTAGACAGAATATCTTGCTGCTCCTCTCGGCTGGAAAACAGGATTTTGGGGTTTAGCCCCCTCATGCTGGTGCTCTCCCAGGGGGGAGCCTCCCGGCTGGGCCTGTCTCTGGGCTCCACCTCCACCTCCAGGTTCACTTGGAATAAATCCGGGTACTTCTCCTGAATGTCACACGCGTCCAGGTCATACCTGCAGGTGGAAGGCCAGATGCCAGTTTAAGAAGACCTTCATGGGTCAGTCGCTCCACATTCACCAGAAAGTGAGCACAGAAAGGCCCGTGTGCTCACCCCTCAGGTCCCGCGGTCCGGCTCGCGCACTACAGGGATCTTAAACGCGTGTTTCCGTAACACAAGGCCGTCCACCCTGGCAAGATCCCCCACCAGTTAACAGGTGCCAGGAAACAAGCCCTCGGGAGTGCCTGCAGAGTGGGGAGGGTGGCAAGGGAAAGGCACGCAGGGCTCACGGCCAGCGGGAGGGGTGCTCCCGTGGGGTCTGTGGCTGCCAGGTCACTGAACTCCCGTGGGCTCTGTGTCTCTCTAGGGAACTCCGGCATCTCTCTCCGTATTCCAAGAGACTGTGACTGACCACATTTCCATAGACCGCGTGGGGAAGCCCTGGTCTCCAGCCGGGCAGCAGGCTCCCAGCTCCGTCTGACCTCACCAGGCACCCACGTGTGCGGCCGACGGTCCAACTTCATCAAAACAACCCAATGACAAACACCCCACGGAACACAGAAGAGGGCAGAGGTTCCCCCAGCGGCCCGTGCTGTGGAGGGAGGGGCCCTGTGGTCCTCTGCGGCATCCGTGTGACACCTACGGCCCCAAACGAAACACAGCCACTGGGCAGAAGGACTGTGGACACGAGGGCAATGTGGTCTGTTTGGGTGCAAAACCCGTGGCAGACTTTAAGTCTTACTCCCATGGAATAAACTAAGTAAGCAGGTGGGACGCTGACCCTTCCCACCTTGGCGTGAGGGGAGGCAGCACAGCGGCGTGGCAGTGCTGGCGGGGACAGCCCTGCCCTGAAGACACCACTCCTCCTGCAGGAGCCACGTGGGCACAGGAGACTGGCCGCAGCACCCTCTGTCCACTCGTCCGCTTGTCCTGGCCCGGGCCCCCCACACGCACGCTTCCTTCCTCTGTAAGTCGGGCCACGACAAGGAGACACGGGCCACCGTGCGGCCAGGCAGGAGCAGCTAGTGTGGGGACCGCAGTGGTGAGCCCGAAGCAGTGAAGCCAGCAAGGACCAGGGGAGACCTAGACCCCCAGCCACAAGGAAGGGAGGAAGGAGCGAGGTGGGGGCCCCACAAAGAAGAACACGACTTCTGCAGGCTCAGCTCCTGGGGTAACAGGGCCTTGCAGGCAGCTCTGGGTGCCACACTGGTGGCCACCCCATCTCCCCACCTCCCCACCCTGGCGGGCCCCCGGAGATGACCTCAGGGCCGGGGCCTGCCCTGCCCACCAGCAGGCCAGTGAGGGAACAATGAGGGTCTGTGAGCAGGGCCACGACCCCCAGGGGCCCTGCTCTTCAGGAGGCACGGGTCAGCCCCGGGGCCCGACGTGCTCGCTGACTCGTGTCCTGCCCCCTCAAGCACACTGGGGACCCTCCGTTAGTCACAGGGGCCTCCTCGAGGACAGACCCAGACCCAGTCAGGCGTTCTCTGACAGTGGGTCCACTAACACCATTCCAAATTCTTTCCCCAAACGGTCCTGCTTCAGACAGCCTCTCTGCAAAATGAATGCTACCCACAGAAGACACACGCCTTCCCGCACCAACCAGACGACTTGAGAATTCTCTCCGTATTTATTTTTGGAAGCACGACACACACAGTGAGGCACAGATCCGAGTGCAGCTCAGTGAAGCTCTGTGCCCGAATACCAGGACTGTCCAGTCTCCAAGGAGGTCCCTACGCCTCTCCACCCTCAGAGGGAGCCACTCCCTGGTCCCCCGGCACCCAGAGCGGCACCCAGAGTGTCAGAGCCGACTCCTCCCCGGGGGGGGCGGGTCCTAGTACTCCCCTGTTCGCTGGGTAGGAAACAGGCACAGGACGTGGGCTGCGGCAGGCGGAGGTTTCCAGAGACCCCCTCCACTCCCCTCGCCCTGGAGTGGCACCTGTGTGTGCGTGTGGGCGTGTCTGCGTGCGAGACAAAGGGGAAAACACGAGCTGCAACCAAGATGCCCACGGTGCAGACCGTCCAACTGCCTGAACGCCCCTGCCCCCAACAGAAACCCTGACGCCCGCCGCGCGCTGGGGGCGGGTCAGAGAGCACAACAAACTACGCAGAGCCCTGGATGAGGCAAGAGAATCATCCCCGGCTGCACGCGCTTCTGTTCTCGTCTCTCACCCCAGACGACGACCTTCTCTCAACGCCCTCTGCCCTCCATGCGGAGCACAGCGTCAGGGACCCCACGTGTGGAAGAGCAACACACACCTGTTCACCTGGCTGTCCCACATCCGGCGCGCGAACGGCTGCGTTCCAACAGGACCCACACCGGGCCCGTCCCCAGCCAGAGGCGCACAGCGACAGCCACCGTGGCCCCCAAATGAGGGGCCACACACCGGACGCTGGGCCACGCTCAGAGTGGGGGCGAGACCCGAGACTGGAGC
Source organism: Lynx canadensis (assembly GCF_007474595.2). NCBI lineage: Eukaryota > Metazoa > Chordata > Mammalia > Carnivora > Felidae > Lynx > Lynx canadensis. The sequence goes on along the minus strand of NC_044306.2, from coordinate 205,632,632 downwards.
TCAGTGCAGCGACCCAGCCACGCACGAACCACGTCACTCTGCCCGTGTCCAGTGCGTGGAGTTCATTGCTGTGGGGCGCGAAGCGGGGCGGGGAGGCACCGTGCACCTGACCGTCCTGACCCCTCCCCACGTGAGACACCACATACTTTGCAAATTTCACGGTAGCTGCGTTCCGAGGCACAAACCCGGTGTGGAACTGGACCTGGAACATCTTCATGGACGCCACCTGCAGAGGGGACACAGACAGGGGACCCTGAAGCCGGGAAGGGGACCCAGACAGGGGACCCTGGAGCTGGGGAGGGGACACCAGACCCTCAGGTTGCAGACGGACACTTCACAGTTCCTGGGCTCTGAGAATCCGGTGCACGCCTCCAGGTGCTGTGGCCACACGGACGGTGGGACAGCAGCCTCTCAAGTGGCTCCTCGGGTCTGTGACGGGGCCGCCCCAAGGCCGCAGCCCAGACTCCCCGCGCAGACGGCGCCCCGCAATGGGGCACTCGGGGAACTCGGGTGTTCCGAGCTCATGGCCCCTCTGCCTCGTGCCCCACAGGCTGACGGCCCAGGGGGCCCGAGCGCCCGCGCACCTTGGCCTGAAGTCTTCCACCCAGCGTGGACCTCGCGTGGTAGATTACGATGAGCACGTCTCCCTGCACGGTTATGCCCAGGGGAATGACTGCCTTGCCATCCTCGATTTTAAAATCCCTGAAGAACAGGACGAGAAAAGGTTCACTTCCGCCAAAAAGACAGCTTGCCAGCCAAGAACAGCCAAGGGAGCGTGGGGCGCGAGCCCCGAGCTCTCCTAAAGCACCAACACTTCGAGCCACACCTTCTTCTGCTACTGGACGCTTCTGGGAGGGGGCAGCGCCGAAATGGACTTCCGGGGAGCTGGCCCTCAGCGCGCTGGCCCGGACCCGCCCGCCCCGGCCGCCACCTGCGCCCGCTCTCGGGGGTTCCCAGAGGAAGGAGGGGCCGGGAGAGCCCCGCGCTCACCGCATCTTGTCGTACTCCTGAGACGTGGTGGTGACTCGCTCGTCCCCCACATACACCTCGCAGAAGGGCCTACAGCCGTTTCTCTGCTTGCTGAACAGAGGCACGGGCGTCATGACCACGGCTTTCACCAGGATGGGCTTGCTGTGGGGCGTGATGGGTTCCTCGGCCACCATGTCACACACGTACTCGATGTACCTGCGGGGGCCGGAGGCACACCTCGTCCCACACGTGCTCGCCACACGTGCTGCACCCCCGGGGCTCTGGTCTGCTTGCCACACTTTTTTCCAACAGATACGAGTATTTAATGCTATGTTCAACTTTATCTCATAAATTTGATATATTTTCATTTGTTTTAAAATATTTTTAAACTCTCCCTGAGATTTTTTTTTTTTTTTGACTCACGGGTAATTTACCAGTGGGTTAATTTCAAAACATTTAGGGATTCTTCCAGTTTTCTTTGCTATCAATTTCTTTCTTTTTTCTTTTCTCTTTTTCTCTTTACGATTTCTTTAATTTCTTACGGTAACGCCTAAACCCCCAACGGGGCTCAAACTCACGACCCCAAGCAAGAGTTGTGTGCTCACGACTGAGCAAGCCAAGTGCCCCCATCTGTTACCAATACCTAGCGTAATTCTATTATAAACACAGTTTGTGTGAGTTTGCCGCAGTTTAATGGCCAGAACATCTTTCCCACCGAATGGCCCGTGACCACTCAAAAGACCTTGTGTTTTCCAGTTGCTGGGTAGAAGGTTCTCGAGAGATCATCCAGCTGGTTGCCGGCGATGTTCCGTTCCAAACCGACCATCCGTGTACTAGTTCCATCCGCTGCCGAGGTGGGAACGCCAATGCCACGCTGAACACCCATCTCCATCAACGGGTTTTCGGCTCCGCAAGCTTGATTTCTGCTCTCAGGACACTCGCGCCTCCAACTCTCCCGGGTGGTTTTCTCGGTGCCCCCGAGGTGCACACACCAGGCGCGTGTCCCTGCCCTCGTGTGACCCCGTCCCCTCGAGATGCGGAAGGAGTGGCGACTGGCTTCCCAGCAGAGGGAGAGAAGGGAGGCCGCTTCTGAACGCTAGGCTCACGCTGCATTGCGCTAGCATATCTGTGCAGGGGGCCCGTCCCCACGCCACAGGAGACCCGGACGCCCACACCACATCTCCGTCTACACGAGTGAGTCCCGTCAACACCCTGAGCGAGCTTGGACATGGGCCGGAGGAGGAAGCAGCAGACGTTCTCCGCGAGGTTCGTGCCACAGCACAGCCTGGCCGCACCCCGACGGCAGACTTGGGAGGTGCAAGCCGGGCCGGGACCCCCTGACCTGCAGAGGCAGAGGGCGCGTGCGGACGGCTGAAGCCGCCGGGCCGGTGGCGAGGAATCAGGCGGCAGCTGTACGGCCACCCTTCCCTGTCCTGATGGCAGAGGCGGGGCCCCCGCAGCCAGTGCATCGCTGGTCCTGCTGGTATCCGGTCAGACAGTCCCCGAGGCTGGCACACGCAGACCCTTCACGCTCGGCTCCTGCTGCGGCCGTGTTCCAGTCACCATCTTGCTGGCTGTTCTCTGTTCTTGACTTCTTCTTCGTTGGTCTTTTCTTGAGGCGAGTGAGCACTTTTTCTAATCCGTTTATTCCCTCTGCTGACCTGCTGACTCCAGTTTGTGAAACCGTCTGTCCCGGCTGCCCCGGGCGTCCGACGAGGACAGCAGCGTGGTCTGTGCCTTCTCCCTCTGGTGACCTCGCGACCTCGAGACCTCTGCATGTGGTCTCCGGCGGACGGGGCGTGCTGAGCCTGAGTCGGCTTCCCGCCTGCCTGTTTTGCATCCTCTGACCTCTGGACGTTTGGCGACTCATTAATTCGGGGAACTTCTCGGCTACTGCTTCTGCACGTTGCCTTCCTGCTCTGCCTCCCGCAGCCACTCGACACGGCCTGGCAGGCCCGGCTGCTCAGCCCCTCATCCGTGGTCTGTCTTTGGGCTCTGGCCTCCGTGACGCCACCTGTCCTGCCTTCCAGAGGCCGAGGCTCCTCCCTCAGCTGCCAGGACACAGTCTTTCTCAGGTCCAGAAGTTGCGTTCGACTTTTTCTCACAGTTCCCATCTCTGAAGTGACCACGTACTCCTGTGTCTTACCCATCTCCTTCCTCGGTACCCTCAACACATTAAACGCTTGCTTTAAATTCCCGTCAGATACTTTCGGGCCTTGTCCCGAAGCCACTCAGACTCCTGCCTGTCCCACAGGGGGACACCCTGTGTCCCTGCGGAAGCCAGCCAAGATTCAGGAGGGCACAGGCTCCCCCAGCTTGCGTGGCCTTGCCCACTTCTGCACAAGGGCCCTCAAGTCTCCCCACCTCTCAACACCCTCGGCTACGACCTGCCCGAGGGTGACACCTGTACGACACCCCCAAGGTGGGACACCGGTACCTTTTGTGAGATGGCCAGATGCCTGGCGGGCAGCGCTTCATGCTGAACATGTACACGGCGGCCTCTGCGGTGCTGAAGAGCCGGCAGAAGCACAGGAAGGAGCAGACGGCCACAGCAGAGGCAGCTCTCCCGTCCTAGGACAAGCGGCACAGGCCAGGCTCGTGCGGCCGCAGCTGCAGGAAGGCAGGCTCCCTAATCCCACACTTCCCCGCAGAACCACCACAGGGCCTCCCCCTGGCTGGGGACGTAGGAAGACACCCCTGCTGGGGCAAGAACTCAGAATCCAGAAAGATAGGGGCTCTTTAACAAGAAGCACTTGATGGCCTGCCCCTCCAGCTGGACACTGCTCACCACCACGGTCCCCAAGCGGGCCTCACGCTCACCGCCACCCCTCTGTACTCGCTCTCTTCATCATGCCTCCTGGGAGGACCTTTATCAACGCCAGAATCGCAGCACTAACCTCTGGGGCCCATTGTGGCAAGCATCCCGCTTTCTGTGACACCCAGAAACCTAACCCTCACTGTGCAGGTGGGAAACTGGAAATTACTGTCCTCAGCCACGGTAAGGAGGGGCAGAGACGGGGGTCCTATGAAGCAGAGTGGCCTCAGGGCACAGGGAGATGACAGAGTGACACACGGAGAGACCCCTCATGTTCTGTAAAGAAGGGTATGGGGACCACCTGTGTGGGCTCACTGCCCATGCGCGACAGTCGGCCACCGCTCCCCCCAGGATCTACCTTGAAACGACAGGGACCGTGCCAGGGCACCCGGGCCTGGGGCCACCAGCTGCAGACACCAGGACAGAACCCGCTCCTCACACGACCTCCCCCAAGTCCCAGTGCTAGCCCAGGACGTCCCAAACAGACCCTGGCTTTCAGGAAGCCAACAGGCAGCTGACGTTTGGTAGCACACTCGACACTGGACAAGGCGGCTTCCCCCCGCGAGTGGTCACTGCAGGTGACCCACGTCCTGCCAGGGCTGGGCCGTTACTGGTTAAGGCCTGTAATTGTGCAGCGGAAAACAGCGCCCTGCCTGGACCTCAGCTCAGCTCATCTTCACCGGCATTCAGGACACCCAGCCGCCCCCCCGGCCCCCCCTGCTCGGCATTCTGGACTTCACTCCTGCTCTCTGTCCCCTCAACGGGTCATGAGCTTCCCCAAAGCAGGGATTACTCCCCCTGGTTTATGTTTTCTTCCCAGGCGCGCCCCCAACATCAAGGGCAGGGATGAGGCAGCCTCCCACTCACCACACAGTGCACAACACAGACGTTCTTGTGGTCCTGCCTGAGCCACGAGTGCATGTTCCTGCAAACGCTGTACAGGCTGCGAAGGTTCGGGGCCCGCCGGGCCGCCCAGCCACACTCGGAAACCTATGGGCAGAGGGCTCGGCTCGGCCTGGGTTCCCTGCACCAGTTGCGGGCGCAAGCACAGGGAGCCCCACCACGGGCGCCCACTCCGGACAAACGCTGCCTCACGCACACCTCCCTCCCTCCCTTGCCCACGGACGTCAGCAGGCCTCCTGCCCCTGAGTTTTGTGCTCCAGAATATGTACCAAGCTTTGCAGACTTGGCAAAAAAGAACGGAGAACCTGTCCTTTCCCATGCTCGGGTCAGGGAGCCGCACCCGTGTCCCATGTGTGGCCTCACATGTGCCTCACTGGCAAGGAACAGTGAGGCATCGCTGATTTTTAGCCATCCTTAGGTGACCGTCACAGTTCACGTTCTGGAGTCTTCTGCGAGGATAGCCCTGCCCCTGCAGCCTACTGCACATGGGCCCCGAGTCACCGTATCCCAGCCCCCCAGCGCCAGGGACCTGGGCTCCGCTGGCTGCCACGGCTGCCGCTGGGGACTGTCAGAGGCCAGCCCGCTGCCACAGCTGGGTGTGAGGGCCGACAGTAAGAGAACCGCATGCAGTGAAGGCAAGCGCCCAGGCCACCCACCCGGTTATGAAACTTGGAGGGCCGATACGTCCTTGGGGAGAGGTTGTAGACCGCATAATGTCCTGGGTGCTTGGAGTCCAAAAACAACCGGACGTCTTCTATGTTGTTCTTGATAGCCGACTCCACACCTTCTGCTGGGAATGACATCACTGAAAGAGAGCAGCCCACGTCAGCCACAACGGGGCGGGACACGCGGCCTGTGTGTGGCAGCCTCACCGGCCAGTGGCAAGACAGCCGGCCACCCAGGCCCCTGCTCCTCACCCGCCGCCCCCCCCAGCTGCTGACTGAGGAGTACAGGGCATGTCAAGAACGGAGGGAGCACAGACCCCCACCCCCTCCAATGCCTGCCATTTACAAACAAGACCCTCTGGGATCTCCAGACAGTGCCTCTGGGACAGAAGTTCAGTCAGAGGGCCTGCCACAGAGCAGCGTCTCCAAGGGTCGAGATTTGGGTGTGGGTTTGGTCGGGAGACCCAAGTTTCAAATGTGCCTTGCATCATTCCCCTTGTGACCTCAGAGTTCCAGGAAGTTCCAGACCAGGGGGAGAAACTGGGTCGACACTGGCACTGTCCACTGCAGGTGCCCCAGGCCACATCCTGCACGCTCTGCCTGACACTGAAGCAAGGGATATGCTGGAGGCCAGCGTCCCACGAGTTGTCCTCAGGAGGGAATGAGAAGCACGTCCTATGGTCGACAGTGACAAACATACCAGCAATTCTGGATGTGATGTAAGATATGTCCAAGTCTCCCTTCGCGTAACTGGAATTAGAAAGAAGAGAGCTTGGTTAATCCCAGAAATTTCTACAGTTGAGTCACAAGAGCTTAAACTGGAGCAGGTCCTGGAGAGGCTGTGGGGGATCTCGCCGTTCAGGCCGCAGCTCACGGGAAACGTTGTGTGTGCATGTGTGCATGTATACGTGTGAGTGTGCTCCCGCCGTGTGCATGGAGCTGACGTCTAAGAGACGGAGAGGCAGAGACCCGGTAGAAACCTACTGCGCTTCTATTCCGAAGAGGCGTGACTGCACGGGCTGGCTTTAAAAGGAGACAGTAACAAAAATGGAAGAGAGTTTTTTTGGCCCAGCACATCATGTCTGGCTCACAAGAAAAAGTTACAAGGCCCACCAAATGGCAAAAACACAGTTTCAAGAGACAGAGAAAATATCAGAACCAGACATGGCAGGGACGCTGGAACTGTCAGACCAGGAACTTAACCAACTATGACTAATATGCTAAGGACTCTAACTGATAAAGTAGACAGCACGTAAGAACAGAGATAAAAATTCTAAGAAAGAACAAAAAGAAATGCCGGAAATACAAAACGCGGTGGCAGAAATAACACAGGCCTTTGATGGGCTGATTAGGCTGAACATGGCCGAGGAAAAAGTCTCTGAGCTAGAGGATCTATCAATAGAATCCTTAAAAAATGAAAAGCAAAGAGAACAAAGACTGAAAAAACCCAGAACAAAATCACGGGCAACGTGGAACCACAAAAGGTGTATCGTACATTTAACGGGAACACCAGAAGGAGAAAAGAGAGCAGGTACAGAAGAAAGGTCTGAAACAACAAGGACTGAGAATTTCCCTCAAATCATGTCAGACACGAAACCACGATCCAGGAAGCTCAGAGAACACCAGGCAGGATAAATACCGAGTCGCCGACACTCAGGCATCTCATCTTCAAACTGCAGAAAACCAAAGGAAAAAAAACATGGAAAGGGGACAGAGGGATAAAACACCTTACCTGCACAGAAACAAAGACAGGAAGTGCACCTGTCCGCTCTCCAGAAGCCACGTGAGCAAGGACACAGTGAAATATTTAGTATTGAGAGAAACACCCACCAGCCCAGAACTCCATCCCCTGGGAATCACCCTCCAGAGGTGACCCAAACACTGGGAGAAAGTGCTGCCAGGAGACCTGCCTGGAAGGAAAGGCTCTTCAGAGAGAAGGAGAATGATTCGGTCAGAAACGGGGTCTACACAAAAGAACAAAAGAACTCCAAAGAAGTGACAGTGAAACGAACACTTTTATGTTTCTTGCTCTTGATGGAGTCAGGAGAAAACTGCTTGTTCGAACTCGCCACGGCAACGACATGCCCACCTGTGCACTTGCCGCATCGACGACTCGCATACTCGCGTGCGTTTGTGCGGGTAAAGTGAATGCTAGCACGAGCACAGCGATGGGGCGCAGTGCCATCGTGGGGTGACAGAGGGTTGGGGGGCTGGTGCGGGCTGCCTGTGTAGATGTGGGTCAGCTGTAAACATGTACTGCAAACTCCAGAGCAACTAGTAAAAAAGCTGTTACTTTTTTTAAAAATAAGGATAACTGATATGATAAGAAAGGAGAGACAAAGGGACCCTATGAAATGCCCAGTTAAAGCCACAGAAGGCCGGGCAACGAGCAGGAAATGGAGCAGACATGGTAGGCGCCCACCCAGGACACCAAGAATCCACGTGACTATCAGTCAGAAGACACAGACGGTCACAGTGGACCAGACAAGACTCATGTACGTGATGCCTACAAAATAATAATGCAGCTGAGCATCTCCTAATAGTTTATTCATGGTTTGGCCACTGTTAGTCGCCTCTGTGCTTTTTTTTTTTGCCTACTAGTTTGCATAACTCACTGCACGTAATAGGTACCATTCTTTTGTCAGTTATGTGGTTTAAACGTATTTACTCCCAGTCACTGCCATAGCTTTTTGGAAATTTATTTTTTACTTTTTTTTTTTAACGTTTAATTTTTGAGAGAGAGAGAGAGAGATAGAGCATGAACGGGGTGGGTCAGAGAGAGAAGGAGACACAGAATCTGAAACAGGCTCCAGGCTTCGAGCTGTCAGCACAGAGCCCGACGCGGGGCTCGAACCCACAAACTGCGAGATCGTGACCTGAGCCGAAGTCGGACGCTTAGCCGACTGAGCCACCCAGGCGCCCCTATTTTTACTTTTTAAAAAAATGTTTACGTTTTGAGAAGGAGGGAGAGAGCACGTGCACGTGCAAGCAAGCGAGCAAGGGAAGGACAGAGGGAGGCAGAGAATCCGAAGCAGGCGCTGTGCTCAGAGCCCAACGCAGGGCCCGATCCCACAAACCGTGATACGACCTGAGCTGAAATCAAGAGCCGGATATTTAACCGGATGACCCACCCAGGTGAAACTCTTTTTGGAAATTTAAAAGAAATGTGATTTTGAGGAACATTAGATTTTTATTTTAAGTTTATAGTCATTCTTTCCACGGCTACATATTACACAATTTTTGTTAGAGTTAAGAAATCTACCTTACTCCACTGTTATAAAAACGCTCCCTCTATATTTTCATTTTCCCTAAAAAATTGCTATTGACAATTAGACCTTTTAATTCATCAGGATTAATGTATTTAGCTGTTACTGGATAAAGATCCAATTTTTTCATAGATACCTATGGTCTCAGCACCACTCGATAAGTATCCCGTGACTTTCTTCCAGACTTCTAGGTTTCATTAGTTTGACATGAGTCCCACATAGCTGGGTACTAGTTAGTGGTCTGCTCACTTCACCTACACCAGCACAGTACCCGTGTTTGAAGAAAAGTGACACAGAATGGGTTTGTCCCCTATTCTCATTTAAAAAAAAAATACTGCTGGCAATTCTGGGTAACTTACATACAAATTTTAAGATCAAAATCTGTAAAAACACCAGGATTTTTATTTATAGCGCAATGAATTTACAGACTGAGCAATACCATCTAAAAATTAGCTCTCCCGGAGCACGTGGGTGGCTCAGTTGAGTGTCCGACTTTGGCTCAGGTCATGATCTCACAGTTCATGGGTTCAAGCCCTGCATCAGTCTCTATGCTGACAGCACAGAGCCTGCAGCCTACTTCGGATTCTGTATGTCCCTCTGTCTCTGCCCCTCTCCCTGCTCATGCCCTGTCTCTCAAAAATAAACATTAGAAAACATTTGAAAAAAAAAAACCTCTCTCAGGGGCGCCTGGGTGGCTCAGTCAGTTGAGCACCGATTTCTGATTTCGGCTCAGGTCATGATCTTGAGGTTCGTGGCACAGAGCCCTGCGTCGAGCTCTGTGCCAACAGTGCAGAGCCTGCTTGGGACTCTCTTCCTCCCTCTCTGTCCCTCCCCCACTCGTGCGTGTGCACTCTCTCCCTCAAAATAAACACTTAAAAACAGAACATACAATACCAATAAAACAAAAACTTCAATCAGGCAGGTCACAGAAAGAGAAACACGTGTGAGCAGACATGCACATCCACAGCCCCACGGGCCACACACGCTCCGGACCTGGGCCCCGGCCCCCGGGACACCGAGCGGCCGTGGGCACACGCTGGCTGCGTGCGCTGGGTCTGCGTGCACAGGGAGGCCCTCCTCCAGGGAGAGGCCTCCCAGGACTCCTGGGCCCACGCGCCCTATGAAAGGGCTCTGGCTGTACCAGAGAGGGGCTGGGCTGCTCAATGGCCCCAGAGAGTCAGTTAACGCCCGACGCCACCTGCACCAAGGCCTTACTTAACTGGGCCCTCCTGTGGCACGTGGAGCTGTGCGGTGGCCACAGACCCCACAGGGGACCCAAACGGAGAACTCTTGGTGGACACGGCTGGCGGGCCCGGTGAGGGACAGAGCATGGCTGCCGGGCCCTGGTGGTCACGCGCGCAGACGTCACCGCTACTGGTCACATCTGAGGAAAGGGCCAGCACCAGCGTCTTCTGCCATTCCCCCGTCCGAGGCTCTGGCTGTCTGCGTGCTGGCTAGACAGACGGCCCGTCAGGGTCAGCCCCGGGTTTGTCTGCTTCACCGTAAGCTCCCGAGTCTGTCGGTATCCGAGGCGTCTGCAGCCCGGGCGGAAGACAGTTACGCAGGCCGAGCCGCTCACCCCGAGAGGCCTGCTTGCAAGTTGGTCCTCGGCTGCGGCCGCCGGTTCAGGAGGGTCCTCGCTCTTCCCAGAACTGGCAGGAGTGGCCCCTGTGCCCAGACTGCTTGCACCAAGACGTGCTTATGCTCACACCTGCTTTCCCTCTAGAGTCCGGAGGCTGGTGTGTGCTCAGCGGAGGGTGCCCGAGAGCAGCCGCAACCCACACCCTGGGTGACAAGGCTTCACCTGCGCTACAGCGGCTCGGGCGGGGAATCAAGCACCTCCCACGTGACGCCACGGCCGAGGACTCGGGAAGCCCCGCCTGTTCCCTCACACTTTGTGCCGGGAGCCTTTTCCCAGCGCTGGTCCGCTGACCCACGTCCTATCTCTGAGGAAAATCCCAGCTGTGAGGACGACTCCGCGCCCAGTCTTGGGTGTCCTTCGGCAAGCCTTCCACCCTGGGGATGGTCCCGGGACCCTGACACGTATCCTCTTTCTCTTGTTCTAGAAACCTTGATCCCGAGGACACCGGGCGATACCCTGTTTCATCCTCGTCTGCGCTCCGATCTCACCATCGCACCGGGATGACCCCGAGCAGCCTCCCAGACCTGTGCGCCCGCGCCCCGAGGCACAACCGCTAAGATCCCCAGGCCGCCACCCCGAGGCACAGACCGCATTCTGCTTGTGCCGCCCGTCGGAGGTGCGCTGTTAGGGTTATTACTTTTTGTTAATGTTCCACTCGAGGGTGTAAGATAGCTGCACAAACCCAGAGTCAGTCGCAACAGCAGCTAAATCCGGAAGCGAACCACCACCACCTCTAGCCTGACACGCAACGGGGGCCCCTGGGGTGCAGCCGGTGGAGCGTGTGACTCTCGATTTCAGCTCAAGTCGTGATCGCACGGTTCGTGAGTTCAAGCCCCATGTGGGCCGATAGCAGGGAGCCTGCCTGGGCTTCTCTCCCTCTCTGCCCCTCCCCTGCTCACACGCTTACTCTCAAAATTAAAAAATGTTAAAAGAAAAACACACACACAAGCAACGATTTTACGTTCCTTCGTTTCTCAAAACTGCTTTTAAGAGCAGTGCACGAGTGCACCAGCATGTGGCACCAAGCCCTCCCCCTCCCGCCGCACCGCCTCCCAGCCCTGGCTTGTCGGGGCGCCAGCATCCTGGTCGCACAGCAGGCCACGGGCACCCAGCCCCCGCACCCACCCTGGAGAGGCTGGCAGCCGAGGCCCGTCTGCTCTCTCTCTCTGCACCTCAGCGGAGAGGCCGTGAAATGCTGGACCTGCCTCACGCCTGAGGCCCAGCAAGAAACAGGGCTTCCGCACAGCTGGTGCGCCTTTTTCAGAGAGACTTGAGTAGTTTCTCCCGCGTTCAGGAACCTCCCGCTCATCGTCGTCAGGGGCTATGGCTCCAGAGCCCTCCGGTCCCAGAAGCCAGCCCCAAGACCCCTGCAACGTCACCTGCCGGGATGAGACCTGCCGCCCGCCCTGCCGGTGCTGCGGTCGCACGACACGCAGAGGATGACGGCCCGTGGGGTGAGCCACGTGGAGGGGCCCACGACATGGCGGCACCATGCGAGGTCGCCCCTCATCGGAGGCGCGAGTGGAGAAGCGCCGGCAGACGGCAGACGAGCCTACAGGCCACAGGCGGCCCCGCCTGTCCTGTCTGGGCCCCCCAACCAGAACGTGAGCCACAGCAGCCGGACCGCTCCCGGCCCCAGGGACAGACCCGGAGAGCTCCTTCGACAAGGCGTGGCCTGGGACACTGATCCACAGCCAGTAGAAATCAAGTCTCTCGTCGTTACATAAAGTCACATCGGAGACTGCGTGCGCGCTGCTATATAACACGGTGCTCACACATGCACCACTCACACAGGTGTGCGCGTGCTCACGCAACGTGTGTGCGACTTTACCTGTGTCGTCCGCGGCTGGTGTGTGCGCACACACAAGAACAGGGAAAGCCGAGGAGCCTCCACGCAATCAGACACACGTGGTAACTACAGAGAACAAGGGTCCCGACCCCCCGCCTGAGAACCAGCTCCCACGGATCATCCCCTGAAACCATCGGCACAGAGAAGCAGAGCCTCACGTGGACGCTCACATCCCTGAGCTGGCCTGCGGGGGGCAGCGTGCTGGAGACCCGGGCCTGTGAGGCTCCCGGGGAGCTCCCGAGGCATAGTGGAGACGCCTCCGGAGGACCTGGCAAACGCAGGCCATGTGTGCTGGCCACAAGGGCCTCGGGCCGGTGTCCAGGATGACAGGGTAGCCCCCGATTGTGCACATGTGCACTCCCCTCAACAACCTGCTCACAAAGCGACTTGATTTACCCACACGCTCAAACCCAAGCAGCCCGAGTGGGCCTGCGGTCGTGAGGGGTCCTGGGCCCCTCCACTGTCCCCCTTGCTCCATGCCACGGAGAAGAAACCACCCAAATGCGAGGGGCACTGTCCCGGTGCAAGGGAGGCGCTGAGGCTGGCGGCTCAGGTTCTCCATGGAAAAGACCTCCCGGGGGCGAGAGTGGCAGGGCCCCGTGGCTTCGGGCACGCCCATGTGCCCCTCCGTGGCGGGGGTGGGAACGGGTGGCCGAGGCACCCCCATCGGGCAGCGCCACCCCCCCTGCCTGGGCCCACGAGGCTGATGGCACAGCCGGTGCCGATGGCATCACACGCTCACCAGCAGCCTCAAGTGCAGGTCCTGCCAGGTTTGGAGGCGGGACAGAGCCCAAAGGTCGGGAAACCCCTACTACAAAGAGACCACGTGCTGTCACTGCCATCTAGACGCCGTGCCCACGTGCCCTCACTCACTTGGCAACGGACTGGATGACCTTGGAGGAGGTGTCCTTGATGTTTGTGAAGAGGCGCTCGGTGCCCCCCCGCAGGATATCCAGGAGCCCGCCATAGGGCTGGTCGTACTCGGCAAGCGCCAGGCCTGGAAGCAAAGACAAGTCGGCTCAAGTCACAGCACGGCCCGGGGCTGGAGGCGGGGCCGCGAGGCGTAGGTGGGAGCCAGCTCCTGGGGAGACGGGAGAACCAGAATGGGCAGGGAGCCCTGCTTCCTGTCAAGCCCGACCATCAGCGCACAGTATCCGGGCACAGGAACGAAACCAGCCAAATGCTGCCTGAGCCTGGGGGGGAGCCCCGCCCTGCCCGGCACCCACAAAGTGCCGAGCCAGCTGCTCTGTCCCCAGGGCAGAAGCTGGGCCCCGTGAAGAGGAGCTGGTCCCTCTGGGCACACGTGGCCCTCCATTCCCGTCTCGGTGATGTCCCACCAGCCCATTCCCAGCATGCACTGGATGCCAGCTGGGCCCCTCCAGTGCACTAACTCACGCTGAGGGGACCAGCAAAGGGGAGGCAGCCTGGTGGACACAGACACCACAGACGCTTAGAGGAGGAAAAGGTGGGGAAGGACGAGGGGGGAGAACACGGGGTGGGCCGGACAGGGGGGAGGCCCGGTCACCCCAAGCCAGGCCACAGGCCACACGGTAGACCTTGGGCATGCCTGGGGCACAATTCTATCTTTTGCAGGGACAGGGCTGCTGGCATAGAGCCCCGCCTCCTGACCACAGCTCCAAACGGGGGGCACCTGCAGGACACGGCTGCCTGGATGAGAACAGGGTGGTAGCAAAAGAAGGCAGTCCCTGAAACCCCAGGGCCTCCACGGTGGGGTCATCAGAGGGGGCTCGGGGGGGAGACGTCGGTGTGAAGAGACGAGCATGATCTACGACTGCATCTGTGCCGCGGGGGCCTCTCTGGCAGCCTCTGTGCGTAAAGCAGCAGCACCAGCTGCCAGACAGCCGGCCCGCGGCTGGGACGAGGCTGGACGACATGGCCCACACGTGAGATGTTTCTGTTGGTTCGTCACTAGGCAGTAGCTGGCCCAGCCCTGGCCAGGCACCACCGCTCGTGTGGTGTGAGCACATGTGCGGCAGGGTCGTCCCTTGGGGCCTTGAGAACCGCCCCCCCCCACCTCTGCCACCCCCCGCCATGGCAGATGAGGCAGCCCCACACACGGGACACTCAGGGAGGCACCCAGGGCCCACTGTGCACGGATATGGAGCACCAGGGCACGGGTCCTGCTGGCTGGCGGGGACAGCTGAAGGACCCAGGACTCCACGCCCCAAAGAATGAGAGGTGGGGGATGAGCACGGGGGCCTGTGGCAGAGAAGCACGTCCTGGCGTGGCCTTCCAGAGCTTTCCAAGGCATGGCCACACAGAGCTCAGGCTGAGGGCTTCTGTGGGGACACAGTTATGCCACTGCTGGGTACCCAACCCATCCTGATACACATCGGCCGAGGGGAGTAGAGGTCGCTCACCACACGTGACCTGAGCTATAGAAGGCCGCCGGCCTCACCTCCACTGCTGCCAGAGCCGACCCTCCGCCACCCCCCGTCTGAGTCCCCACTCGGAGCCCTCCAGCCCCCCAGATCCTACCATGGCCGCTCTATTCCCCACACCCTCCTTCTGACGTACTTGTCCTCCTGGCTACCCTCTGCCCTTCAAGGCACGCCCTCCTCTACACGCCAAGAAGTGACTTACAGAGCGGCTGTGGGCCTCCGAGGCGGAGTGAGCCACGCGGGTGGGTGGCAGTGCCCGTGTGGCCACCGCCAGTTGTCACTCCATGCTACAGAGGACCGGTACCGCCCTGATGGTGTCGGGAGAGGACAGCTGATGCTCACGCCTCTTCCCCTGTCCCCTGTGGTCCTGAGTGTGTCAGTTCCATTGAGTCCTGGCGGTTCCAGGGAATCTGAACCTGAGGGTGGTCCTGGGGGCCCTGAACACGTAGCCTGTGTCTTGCTGTCAGGTGCGCTGCACACAGCGGGAGCATGGTAACCCCAGGGGCAAACGGGGGGGGGGGGGCACAAGGCAGGGGGCACTCACCTCCACTGTAGCCACCGCTGCTGGAGCCCCCGAGGTGGGGAGGCCCTCGAGACGGGACAGCATTCCCATAGCCCCCATTCTGCTCTAGGAGCTGCAATGATTCCAAATGCAAATAATCAATCTCCAGAGGCCGGGGCCAGGGTTCGGGTGGCTCCTCCCCAAACAGAAAACCTTCAGATGCTGGCACAAGGTGCCTGTGGGCCCCAGGTACGCTGGCCACCCAGTTAACCTAGCTCTCTCTACCTGACTTACTAAAACATCCAAGAGAACTTCCCGGACTCTGAACAGCCCAGCTGAACCAAAAGGCAGACCACACTGACAAGTGACCTGCCCATGTGCTGCTCTGGAGCCGACGTGCTCGGGCACACACCTAACACAGAGGAGGCAGCCGTGAACCTGCCCAACTCTGCAAGTGCTCCCTGCACGCCCACTGCACGCCAAGGCTCCACGGCGACGCGGGGCAGACGGCAGACCCTTGGGGCTGAGGCATCTTGTGTGGGGAGGTGCACCCAGACTCAGTCGGCTCGCGCCCTCCGGCTGCCACAGGAGCGGGGCAGTGGGCTGTGCACAGTGAGGCTCTTTCGCGAGCTGAGCCCGAGGCCAGTGTGGGGCTGGAGCCTTGAAGAGATTCGTGCAGCCCGGAGGCAAGGTGCTCGGCGCAGGCCTCCTGCCCAGCCCCCTTGGGGCGGCCTCAGCCGTCCTCAGCCTTCCTCAGTCTCAGGGAAGATGCAGTTTCTGCCGGTTACTTGTTTTATAAGTCCCTCGGTAGTGTGCTTTAGGGTTTTTGGTGAAGCTTTACAAAATACGACCGTCGAGGTGGAGTTTTACCCCGTTAAACTCAGGAAATGAGGTATACGTGCTATCGTTTCTACTGAACGTGACGACATCTTGTCTCTCTTAGTGACCTCGTAGGGAATCGGTATTAACATCCTACAAGTTCCTGAAAACAACACACGTGCCACCAAGTGGTTGGCAACTACCACTGTTAGGCCACGTCTCCTCTTCGCAAATTCTCTATTTGCTTTATCAATTTCTGGAAGAAACAGAACATCCCCTACCGTGACCCGATGCCTCCCACGACTCCCTGTAAACTAACGAATGCTGCTCGGTATCTCAGACACTGTGTTGTTAAAGGCAGGTGAATGATACCCGTTTTCCTTTTAAAGTTCCTTTTCACAGCACCCTATTAAACCACACAGCCGAACACTTCGCATGCCTCCACTCTTGGGTTTCAGACTCGATTCCTACTCCCCCTCTCGAGGGGCTCTGTCTGCTGCGTGCGGCCCTGTGTGGCGGGCTGCCTTCCCGTGGGGAGGACGGCCTCGCTGCACACTCGGCCCCTACATAAGAGGTTTAAGGTTTGCACGCGTGGGGCACAGGTCTCAGAAGCACTAGCACAGGACACGCGCAGCAGTGGACCCACCAGGAGCTGTGTCTGTCCACGGGGAGCTCCCCAGGGGTGCGCACGCAGGCAGGCCTGCCCACCGATCAGACACCTCCCCACACCGCCCGGGGCCCCTGCTCGCCTTTGGGGACGAGCACGTTTTCTGCGGGGCTACGTGGGCACTCTGGGCCGACCTGCTTTAGCGCCAGACTGCTCCCAGGCTCTCTCTGGACCGAACCCACTGCCCACCCCCCCCGGCCCCCGACGTTCCGTGGCCTTCTCCCCCTCACCCCGCTGTGACCTTCCGTGGCCTCCTCCTCACCTGTGCTCCTCTCCACCTCTTGCCCTGGCCCCTGGGATGCAGGGAACCAGCCCAGGAGGTTAAGCACTGAGCACCAGGGCCCCACGCCCGGTTTACTCCCCCGGCTCCTATGATCAGGTGGGACGTTTCCCCTGTCACCCCGGCCTGTGGAGGCTCCACGGCACTCGTGAGCCCCCTCGGGGAGCCGTGTCTCTTGCCCTAGAGCAGGTGCGGCCTCTCACGGAAACGTCCTGAAAACACCCGTCAAGGCCCCTACCTCAGTGATGGGCGACTTGGGGTTCACATTCCTGGCGGCTGCAATCTCCTGGAGCTGGTTGACCAGTTCTGTGATGGACAGCCGCTCCTCGGGGTTGACCTTCAGCGTAGCGCCTAGGGCAGAGGCAGGTGAGCTCAGGTCACGGTCTGGGGTCAGCAGTGCCCACCCTCCCGGAGATCACAGACCCGAGGCCCCTCATTCCACTTACAGCACTGATTTCGCTTACAAGCGAGAGAGGGAAAGATGACAAGAGAGCCACGGCGAAAACGGCACAAAGTTACTAGAACCGGCCACTCAAAGCACCGAGAATTCACAAGGGGGCTGAACGCTAGGAAAAGCCCTGAGCAGAGCGGCCGCCACACAGCCATGAGGGGCAGGGGACAGCCGGGGCCCCGGATGTGACACAGGTCCCCGCACGCGGGACTTACGGATGAGGTCATGGAACACAGAGTACTGGGTGTCATCAGGAGGGATTGAGAACTTCCCGTTGACTATTCTAAGCTTTGCTCCGTCTTCAAACGGGTGCTGCCTGAAGCACAGCAGGTACAAGATGCAGCCCAGGGCCTGCAGGGGACAGGGGGCGTGGTGGGGGTGGGGGCGAGGAGGGGGTGTGGGGGAGGGGGCTGAGGAGGTGGGGGAGGGGGCTGAGAGGGTGGGGGAGGGGGCTGAGGGGGGAGGGGGCAGGGTTGAGGGGGGAGGGGGTTGAGGGGCTGGGGGCTGAGAGGGTGGGGGAGGGGGCGGGGCCCATCCAGCCAAAGGTCGAGGAGCTGAAGCCACACCCTGGTCTGAGTTCCGGGCACACCCAGCCCACTCTCTGCCCTCATCAGGCACAAACTATGGAGATCAGAGGAAGAACAAACAACAACCATCTTATTTTCTCAGCAAGAGATTCTTTCAAAGGGAAAAGTTCCCACATTCAGGCACTCGGGACCCAACAGGGCAGCTCGAGAGACCACTAGGGCAGAAACGCAGGGAGCAGGCCTGCGGGTCCTGGGGGTCTGCCCCGTGGCCTCCGATGCGGGCACACTCGTGGCCCAGACTGAGCAGGGCACTCGGGGCCCAGGGGAGGCCACGCCCTCGGCACCCAACGTCAGTCCCCCCATCAACCGCCGTGTGTGCGTACGAGTGTCCCCCAGCCGACCGTGCTGAGGAGCACCTACTGGGGTGGAAAGGAGATGCGCGGTGAGTTTGACACCACAGGCTGCCACCATCCCAAGAAAAGGCTCCAGCGTGCAAATCCTACCGATTCACACGTTTTAGACGGGGTGGAGGCCGTCACACCCACGGCGGGGTCAGCACTGGAGGCGGCCTGGGAGGTCTGGGGCTGTCCCTGCTCGGAGAGGCCAGGGAAGGGGCAGGGTGCCTCCACACCGGCGGGCGCAGCCCCGGGCCGCTCAGAGCTGCGCTCCCCAAGTTCCGCACCCTGATGCGGGACGAAGCGGTCAGCGGACCCCAGGAGGAGTGCTACGCCAGGCAGGAATGGCCACAGGGTTTCAGAAAGGTGAAGGGAGCGGGGTCGCCTAGGCGTTGGGGCCCGGCCCTCACTCTGGCCATGGCCAGACCGGCAAAAAGACCCGAGGCTGGGACTGGTCAGGCTGCACGAGGCCCCGGCTTCTCTGAAGGGGCTCTGAGCAGGGGGAGCTCAGGCCCAGGCCTGCAGGCAGCAGACAGGTCCGGGCATAAGGTGCCACCCCGGGACCCTGCAGCACGCGGACACTCCACCCAACTTACGCTTGGTTCCGCTCCACTAAGGGCAATCACGGTGGTTCTTGTGACAAGGAAAGGAGAAGAAAAAGAAGAAGGGTGGCCAGAGGGACGGGGAGCGGAGTGGGCAGGCCAGAACCCCCGCCCAGAGGCACGGCTGCCCGGGCACACAGCCGTGCCGCCTCACCCAAATGTCTTGCTTTTCGCCGATGGGGAAGTTCGAGTACAAGTCCACGATCTCTGGCGTCCTATACATGGGTGTGGTGTTCCTGGTGATCTGAAGGACAGACACAGACGTCTCAAAGGAAAGGCCACTCGTGAGCACCACTCGTCCTGCGTCGATGTCGTGCTACTTCCCCAAATACCCCGCAGGACGTCTGTGAACGACGCTCACTCACACCTCGTTGTGTCCCACACAGACAGCAGGCTGTTCAACTCCCTCCTCACCCCCACTGCCGCCCGTCTCCCGAGCGCCTCTGGTGCTCCTGACGCAGCCACGCACGCCAAGCATTCACTGCGGGCACCCTAGCTCGTGTGGGTGTGAGGAGAAGCAGGTGTCACCCACAGGAAGTGTGTCCAGAGCCGGGAGCTGGGTCGCTCGTGTCTCTGAGAGGAAGTGCTATTCTGAAAGAAGCCTCCTGACGGGATCTTGTGGACAAAGAACCTTCTCCAACGGGAGAGAGAACTAAACCAAATTCAGCTGGTCGGTTCAGGTTTTCACACGCAAGATCCTGGGACCCACGCATACAGGGCAGGACACGGGACCGAGGACAGGCTGGCAGCACAGCCCGGGGGGGGAGCCACAGCCCACGGCGTGCGTCGCCGCACACGGCACACATGAACACCAGCCACGGGGCTACAGATTCCGCTGCCACGACCTCAGCCGGACAAGGAAACACAACCACGTGGCAAGTGTGACGGGCTGTTCTCCACCTGAAGGTGCTACTCCACGGCAACCCTCTGAAGAGGCCACGGGAGGGGTGCAGGTGAGGCCCGGGGTCAGAGCGCGTAAGTCCTCGGGCGGACGCACCCGGCATGCCGCGAGGGAGGTGAAGCCGGGGGCACCACGCAGCCCAGACGTGGGGCGACAGGGACACCCACGCAGGACAAGTCGCCAAGCCGCACACTTGGGGTTCTGCGCCGCGGTGCCCGTCCGGCAAGCTCCCGTGGAAAGCCCTATTCTACGCCGGATTTGTTCACAGACCGGCCGCTGCGATCCAGCCTCACACCCTGAGGAGACACGAGAACCCACGTGCGGGCCGCTCGGCATGCTGCCGCCTGTAAGCGTGCAGACGACAGGACACCGGACACGGCCTGATCGTGAGCACGCGGCACTGGCCAAAGAGACCCAGGTGCAGAGGGACCCATGCTCCTGACCCAGCACAGCCCACAAAGCATGAAAAGCAAACAGAAGCCAGGAGAGCGTGTGCAGCGTGAGGGGCGGGAGCTGGGAGACGCGTGTCCGCGGGCCTATCCCTTCAGAAGAGACACGGCACCGCTTGCAGCTCAATTCTCCCGGAAACCAGCAACCGCTCAAAAAGTCAAGTCAAGTCATTAAAAAGTAAGATGCAATCAAACGAGTAACTAAACCCCTTGGAAGGAGAGAGCGCAGATGCGAGGACTCGTCAACACAGCATCTGAGAGCACGCGCCTGGTCTGTGCTGTAGATCGGGGGAGGGGGACACCCAAGGGCCACAGATCCACCCTGACTTCCTTCTGGGACATTCACGCTCTCTGGTGACACCAGAACTCGCGGACGTGCGCTGGAGTGGAGCGCAGGTGCACGTGGTGACGCTACTGGGCCCCTCGCTGGGAGAGGGGGACACACAGATGTGGGGTGGGGGGGCAAGAAGCCCACCGGACACACCAGAGTGGAGGCACTGGCACAGACGCGCGACTTGCCACAGGACATGCGTGGAGGTGTGCCCACACAGGCACGCACGCCCCGAGTGGTCTCCGGTGCCTCCCCCGACCCCGAGCCGGCGGCTCTCCTCCAAGGCGGGCACGCACACGGCAGGGTCGGCAGGGCAGGCACCTGCTCAGCCCAGAACGCCCTCCTGCCCCGGCAAGTGGGCAGGGCTCCCAAGGGATGGCAGCCCGACAAAGAACATAGGGTCAAGTGGGAAGCGAATCTGGGGCATTTGAGGACACACCACGAACCCTGAAAAAGACGGCACCCACGAGTTCTCATAAAGAATAATCACAGGAGGTGCGGGGGGGCTCCTGCCTGGGTGGTGGGGCACACATGCCACCAGGGCACACAGCAGAGGCGGGAGGAGGCACAGGACAGGAAGCCAGAGCGAGCAGCTCGCCCCCCATGCCCCCGCCCGGGAGACGGAGGCAACCAAGCAACCATCACCCAAAAACAGGTGTGCGTGAGACACGGTGGGTGTTCGCACACCTCCAAGGACCCACTGAGACCAGTGATGGAGACAGGACTCAGAGCCCATGAGGCGGTTACAAAACCACCCACCACACGGGACCGAGGGGCCCCCTCCCACGCTGCTATGCTGTTCCGTTCTGCCAGCCGAGCAACTGAAGGAGAGCGTTAAACGTGTTCTTTTTGCCGGGAATGACTTCCTTAGGAACGCTCTCACGCACAAGCAGGAATGCGCTGGGTTGGGGTGATCCGACATGCGTCCGATTCAGTAATGGAGCACAGTCAGTTCTAGGAACAGCCAGCAGGTCAGGAGCACCTGTGCTTTGACCCATGACACCCGGTCCAGGGACGGACTCCGTCCAGACAAGAGGTGCCCCGCTGGCCCACATCCCGTCCCCGACTCCTTCACGGCAGGCTTCCTCGGTGTCCCCGGCAGAGCACGGATGCAGCACCTCCCCTCCCCCGTCATTCTGCGTGGCTTCCTGTCTCCTGTGTTTGGCTTGTGTGGTTTCTGTGAGCTGCTTATCTAAGTACGAGCCCCTAGGGGAACGGCTCGGGGTGTCCAGCGGAGGGCGCACCAAAGAGCGCCCCAGGCCCCTCCCCCAGGCTGCACAGTCACACGTGCACGGGCTCTGTCCTGCTCTGTGCTGCCTGCTACCCACACGTGCTCAGGACAAACCTACCAATCTCCTGTGGGGTCTCCTGTGGGACCCGTGAGGGAGAGTTTTCAGTGATTTTTTATTTTTTTTTTTAATAACCACATTTGGGACAGTGAGAAAGTTCTGTGGATGGACGGTGGGGATGGCTGACCGATGACGAATGTAGTTAATGCCACTGGAACGTGCACTTAAAAATGGTTAAATTAAATAAGATGGTGAATTTTATGTTGCGTGTTTTTTATCACAATACAAAAAAAAAAACGCAATTAACAAAGGCCGTAAGAAGGTCTGGGATGAAGTGAGGGACGGAGACATGAGGTAAGCCTCAAATTCGGCGTCTCCCGGCCCACACACGAGCCCGGGAGGCGAACGCCGGGATGTGGGACGGGCAGGCCGCGCGGCCGCGGCCAGAGCATCGGCGACTGCGGAGACCCAGGCCGAGCAGACCACCAAGGGCACCACGTGCCACACGACTCACCTCCTCTTCCACCAGGGCCCGCCTCTGGGCGCTCCAGCTGTAGTCCGGGTAATGCGAGATGGTCGTAGCACTGCCAAAGTCACACAGCTTGATGGTCCCCTGGTTACTGAGCAACAAGTTCTCCACCTGCAGAATCCCAGAGGGCGGTCAGGGGCTCGGGTGCCGAGACCCAGGCCTGGGGGCGCCTTCCTCCCGCAAAGGGGAAGAAACAGCATTTTAACCTCTCTCTGATCGAAGTCAGCACGTGTACCTTTGAAAACGGGGAACTCAGAAAAATAAAGTCACGACCAACCATAAATTAAAGACAACTCTAATCGATCATGTAAGGTATACAAACACACAAAAAACCTTTATAAAAGTCAGTTAGGGGCGCCTGGGGGGGCTCAGTCGGCTGAGTGTGCAACTCTTCATCTTGGCTCAGGTCTTGATCTCACGGTTCATGGTATCAAGCCCCGACAAGTCAGGCTCTGTGCTGATGGCATGAGGCCTGCTTTGGATTCTCTCTCTCTCTCTCTCTCTCTCTCTCTCTCTCTCCCTGCCCCTCCTGGCTTGCACATGCATGCTCTCTCAAAATAAAGAAACTACAAAAAAAAAAAAAAAGAGGTGCCTGGGTGGTTTAGTTGGTTAAGCATCTGACTTCGGCTCAGCATGATCTCATAGTCTGTGAGTTCGAGCCCCACATCAGCTCTCCGCTTGTCGGCACAGAGCCCACTTCAGATCCTCCGTCCCCTACCTCTCTCTGCCTCTCTGCCACTTGCACACATTCTCAAGAAAAAAATTTAAATAAATTTAAAAAATAAGTCAGTTAATTGGGTGCCTGGGTGACTCAGTCAGTTGAGCCTCCGACTTCAGCTCAGGTCATGATCTCGTGGTTCGTAAGTTCGAGCCCTATGTCGGGCTCTGTGCTGACAGCTCAGAGCCTGGAGCCTGTTTCAGACTCTGTGTCTCCCTCTCTGTCTGCCCCTTCTGTTCATGCTGTTTCTCTCAAAAATAAATAAACACTAAAAAACATTTTAAAGATAATAAATCAGTTAAAAAATGAAAAAACTTAACATACCACTTCAAAATTACCAAATACATCAAGAACCTAGGAAAAAATTGAACAAAAGACACACAAAACACTTCCTATTCAGAAAACTCTAATTTTAAAGATTTCTTTTCTTATTTTAGAGAGAGAACCTGTGTGTATACACGAGAGTGGCAGGGGAGGGGGCCGAGGGAGGGGAAGGGCGGGGAGAGAGAGAAGAATATTAGCAGGCTCCAAGATCAGCCCACAGCCCAGCGCGGGGCTCGATCCCACAACCCTGGGATCACGACCTGGGCAGAAATCGAGAGTCAGACACTTGACTGATGAGCCACCCAGACACCCCTGGAAAACTATAAAAATTTAGACAAACTCTTAAAATCCAAACAGACAAGGGATCAGACCACACTCCTGACATGAAAGGCACGGGTGTGCGCAGCCACTCTAGAGCAGGCTCCCCAGCCGTGGTCCAGCCCCGCCTACCTCGACACAGCCCGCAAACTAAGAAAGGCTCTTACATATTTAAACGGTTGGTGGAAGAATCAAAAAAGATTCTGACATCTCCTAACACGGGTCCAGAAGCAGCTTTAGGGGCGTGGCCGTGCCTGGCTGTCCGTAGGGCTGCCTGCGCTGTTCAGGAAGGTTGGTATGCAAAGCTGAAATGTTTAAAGTCGGGCCTTTTATAGGAAGTCTGTCAACTCACGCTCTGGGGGTGAGGTGGGGTGGGGGTGGGGAACAGTCAAGGCAACTCACCAAATTCCAGAAAGTTTTTTGGGAGGAACCTAATTCAAAAAGTCATGTGGAGACGCAAAGAGCCAAAAAGAGCCACACGATCCCTAAGAAGTCAGGCCTTACTGTTAAGCTCTGTTAAAGAAGGCAAAGGAGCACAGGGTCCAGGACCAACCAACAGCCCCACAGGACACCCAGTGAGTGCCACGCCCGTGGCAAGGCGGCGCTGAGGGAACAGGACGGCCATCCAGGCAAGGTGTTGGGAGAGCCAGGGGGCCACCCATGATGCACCAAGGAAGACCCGCCCCTACGGGCAAAGGTGGACGCCAGGTCCCCCGGACAGCATGCCTGGCAAGGCGCCTCGGCAAGACACGGAAGCTCCACTGAAACCAGAGCATCCCATCGGAGACGCTGTGCAGAGGGTGACGGTGTGAGCCACAGCGTGACCAGCGCGGGCTCTGATGAGCCAAAGCGAAAGGGACCCTCCCACAGGCGCCCCCACGGAGAACGTCCAAAGTACAACACGCCTGAAAAGATGCTCAACTTCGTTAGCAGAAGGAAGATCCAACTAGGACCACTTAAGCCACATCCACATGACCTGGGTCACGTAGCGAAGTGCGGGCACGGGGGCCGCCACGCGCTGCTAGTGAGGACTTCCAACAGAGGTGCGAGCGTCCACGGGCCAAAGCACAGACAAGGGCATCGGGGTTCAGAACAGCTCAGGAAGCGGACATCAACCAAGTGCACAAGCACGAGCACACGCGTCCCCACACGAGACGGACGGACCTGCGAGCCATAATGCGAGCAAACAGCCCGACACCGGCTACACTCCACAGCCCGCAGGCTCGGAAGGAGCCATGCACAGGAGCAGAACAAGAAGGACACGCGTCCCCATGGTCTCTGCCATCCCCCGTGTCCCGCCTGCCCCTCCGCAGGGCGCCACACGGTGAGGTCCACGCACCGGCCACAGGGACACCTGCAGGGGGTCCCAGCACTGGGCGAACAGAGGGCGCTGAGAAGACAAGGGACGTCCAACCCGGGTTAAGCTCACAAGCGCTGATCCTTTACTGATTCTACCCTTCTAGATATCCCTTCCCTTAAAAAAACTACGGACACACAAGCACCCGCATTAACACACAAAGCATGGGTCTTGGCGCCCCGAAACAATCCACCAGCCCCCAGTCAGCTGAGGAAGGCCCATGCAGACAGCAGGGAAGGGCCGGCTGGTGTGCAGGGCAGCCGCGGCCCAGGCCCCTCCAGACACACCCCTGCAGCCCTGTGAGCGGGGTCCAGGGCGGTGGCCCCCACCTCACAGACCTTCTGTAACGGGGGCGCACGTGCCGACCACTCGGGCTGAGGGACAAAAGGAAAAGGTCAGGCTCGCCCAAGGTCAAATCTAAACAGAGACATCACTGCACAGACAGGGCACCAGGGCCTCCCTGGGCACACGGCCCTGAGGAGGAGAGGGCGCTGTCCCAGACCAGCCGGGTCGGAGGCACGCTTTCCTCATACCTGAAAGCTGGCCACAGACCAGACAAGAGAGAACGCTAAGGGACTGTAAGGTTCTCCGGCAAAAACAACCTGTGCCAGCAAGTAGGACACAGCGGGGGCCACCGCTCCCCCAAGAAGCGGTCGGAGTCAGGGTGTGAGCTTCGTGGACGTCAGGCAAATCTCACAAAGTCTTGAGTTGCCCAAAGACACAACAGGGGAAATAGAAACTAGGCCATTAAGCAGGAGAAGGTATTCGCAGCACAGACAACATGAAAAAGGCCGCCGTAAGAACAGAGGGAGGAGCTCCCGCTAACCAATAACCTGATGGACAAGAAAACAGGAAAAAAAGCAAAAAGCAAGTTAACTGAAGAATAAGGCACTGACTGCAAACACAGCAAAAACCGTCTATCTCACGAATCACCAGGAAAAGGGAGAATCGGGACCGCGGTGCCCCTCGTCCCCAGCAGGCGGGCGGCTGCGAGTACGGCAGCCCCACGGTGCCTGGCCAAGGCGCGTCCGCACTCCTCGTGGTCCCTCGGCGGCACTGGTTGCCGCGGGACAGCGAGCCCTGTGGTGTCACGCCTGGGGACGGATGACCACAGGGCGAGGACACGGACGACCCCGAGGGGCGGCAGCCTCCTCCCGGCTCCTGGGGGCGGATGGAAGGGAGCCTCAGCCGAGAGCATCCCCAGGCCGGCCGAAGGGCCGGCAGGGGGCATGATGGCCAAGCAGGTGGCATGAAGCCACAGGAGCAGGCCGCAGGAGGCCACAAAGCCAAATGACACAGAGAGAGGGCTCGGCGCTGCTTCAGGGGAGAAACTTCCAGAAACCCAGTTTGGCATTAAGAAGCTCCTCCTTCTCTGGAAAAGCCATCGCACACTTCACTGCTGGCAAGCTGGCCATCCTGACCGGGGGCAGCGGGGCAGGCCCGCGAGACGGACCGGAGGCGGTACCTTGAGGTCTCTGTGGATGATGGGTGGCTTTTGTCTGTGCATGTGCTGCACGGCTCTGCACGTCTGATAGAATATCTTCAGAACAGTATCGCACGAGAGCGGACCTCTAGATTCAATTTTCTTTAAAAATTCCACCAGCTGCCCTAAAAGAGACAATTAAATTCACATCACCATGGAGTCAGAAACGCTACACCCACCCCGGGCGGCCCCCCGGAGCCCACCGCGGCACTCGCGGGCAAGCGTCCGCCGCTCGGGCCCGGACACCCGGGAAACCCCGCGGAGGGACGTGAGGTTCAGGGACCGCCACCGGGATGCAACGAACTTACAGAGCCTCCGTGGGAACACCGCCGGCCGCGGCCACGTGGAACAACGGCCAGCGGTGCGCGCGGTACAAGGCAGCCCCCAAATTCACCACGGACCGCGTGCCCCGCGCAGCCGGGCGCCGAGCGGCAGCTACAAGAGGAACGGCCCCAAACGTGTACGCGGAGCTCTCTCAACCACATCTAGCGAAGCGGCCACCCCGCTTCCTCAGGCAACAGGTCACCTGTCTGTGAGCACCACGTCCCAGTAAACGCACAGACTGCGTGTGGACGGGGGGGAGGGGGGGAGAAGGAGGCCACAGGCAGGCACGAGGTACTGGGCCGCACCCCAGTCCCGGACAGAGCCCTCCCTGGGCCGTTCCTCCCCGTCTCTGTAGCCCAGACACCTGCAGTCCTTGGACCCGACAAACTCCGGTGCGGGGCCAGCCGGCTCCGTCGCACGCGGGGTGAGAGCTTTCTCCGTGAGCACAGGCCATCTCCTCCCCGTCCCGCACGGAGCACCCACGTTCATGCCTCTGGCGCCTGCGTCCACAAGCTGCCCACACACCACATGCCTCTTACCCTACCCCTCCAACCCCATTCCCACCTGTGGCCCCCTCCCTGGAGCCTCTTCCGGAAGCCCACCCTCTCCTGGGCCCTGCACTGCTCCCTCCCTGCTCCAGGCCCCAGGCTGTCTCTCAGCCTTGTAGCTCCTTCAGTTTGCCGGCACACTGTTGAAGCAGAAGCAAGGTGGTTACCACCCCTACAGGCCTTATCTCTTGTGACATCCCCACACAGACTCCCCTCCAGCCACATGCCTCCTTTCTGTCCTACCCCAGGACCTTCGCACATGCTGCACCCTCAGCTGGGACGGTTTTCCTGTCTCACCTCCTTCAGCTCCCGGTCTGCGCCATCACACCCTTTCCCCGGCCTCTTTCCTCAGTTTCGCACGGGACTACCCAACCATCACTGAGGACTTTGGTTAGGGTCTATTTGCTTTATCTGCTTGAGTCACTGAACCCCCGTGCCTGCATACAGTAGTGCCAACAGACACGATTCTCAACATGAACTAGATTCTAACTGCTCTGAACAGGCATAGCGCCTGGGGAGAAGTGTGGACTTCGTGCACTCCCAAGGGGTTTGGATTCTTTTCATAACTGCACCACCTTTGCAACTTTCAGAACAGGGAATCACGGCTCAGGACCCGCACGTTCTTGCCCACTGACCCATCTGCCGTGGAGCCTCCACTCTGGTGATCCAGCCACGATTCCCCACACACGTCGGACCCTGCCCTGCCGGGGCCACCTCTGCTGTGGCTCTGCAAGGATCTGCCCTCTTTCCAGACCTGCACACCAGCCCGCCTGGCCCTCACTCCACCAGACCGCCCCAGCATTCCCCTCTCCCCCCGCCACACCTGCCTCCCAGCCTTGCACCCGCACCCTCAGGAGGGATGGGGTGCCCTCCCTGTGATGCAGACAGGGCAGGCAGGGCACGGGCCCCACGAGGCATCGCAGAGGGTCCAAAGCAAGGGTGACACGTTGACCACCAAGCCGCCTGGAGTTATGGGAATGAGCCAGCCTGTGGCGGTGGGGACGGGGGGCGGGGGGGAGGGTGTCACGACGTCAGTTCACAGTTCACTGGCCTCTGGGACCAGCAAGAATTTAAAGGGAACTTTTTAAAAGTAACAATCCCCAATGTGGCAGGACAGCTGGAGAGGACACAGTGGAGGACGAGCGTGGGGAGCGAGGACCAGCGATGGGTGGGGGCTCGGTGAGCACGCATCCAGGCCCTCCTTCAGTGGGGCTGGCACCCACACCCCTCCCTGAGATCCCCTCCGCCCTCCGCCCACACCCTGCAAGCACCCCCAGCCTCTCACACTGCTCCCAGGCTGGCGGCCCATGCAGCACCACACCGAGGGCTGCACTCTGTGGGTTTGCCCCATCTTGGAACCACGCTGCCACCACCAGGCCCCACACCTGCTGCCTCTCATGGGAGGGACACTGGCGCTGGTGAACCCACAGCCTTCTAAAACCCAGAATGAAAGTGACCCAGAAGCACTGAGCGCCCTGAAGATGAACAGAGGACTCGGTAAGCGAACCAGACGTGCCAGCTGTGGAACGCAGGACGAGGCACGGCCAGCATCAGCAGCGGGGCCCCCGGGGCAGAGGGAAGCTGCGCGCAGCCTCACGCGTACTGACTGGGGGTTCCACGTGGCACCCCCTACTCCACAACCCCGACCACAGGATCGCCGAGCTCGCAGCAGCTCCGTGCACCAACATCTGCGGTCAAGAAACGGTACGCATCACAAAGGGGGTGCTGGTTGGGGACGTTGCGGGATGGACCCAGGAGGCCCTGCAGAGCCTTCAGGAGAGAACAAGTAGGCGTTTGGGCGCGAGAAGATGCCCGATGCAGGAAGCTTTTCTCAGAAAAGAGAAGTACGTGTCACAAACCCCCATTTTTAGGAAAACCTCACTCCCCTACGCTTGAACAGGGACGTCCTGCCCCCGGATGGTTCCTCACCCTGGCTCCTGGCCACTGCTGGCCGTGCACACCACGCTCAACGCCTCTGCCCTCACGCCAGCTACAGCGCCCGCCTTCTCCTCTTGCATCTCCACTCCTCCCCGCGCCTGTGCTCACAGCCCCCGCCGTTCCCTTCTGTGAGTGCTCCTCTCGGCGCTCCTCTCGTGGGCACGGCGCTCGGCTGGGCCGCTTGCTCCCCTTGGCCTGTGGCCACGGGGCTGAGGCCTCTTGTCTCCCAGCACGCACTAGCGGTGACTAAGAGGCAAGCGCACCCTGCTTACGACAGCCGATGGCTCCCGCCTCTGGCTCCAGACAGTCCTGGCCAGGCGTCCGCACCCACCCGGCCCCACAAGTCCCGCCTCCACTCTTCTCGGACAACTTGTGCTGTCTGGCGTCGCACATCAAGACCGTGAGCTCCAGCGGGCAGGCACTCGCCGGGCTCACTGCCGCCTCACCCACAGAGCAGACGCTCCGCGAGGGCGTGAGCCCTGACCCTCCCCGGGGCAGAGAGACTGCGCCCTGCCTGGGGGATCAGGCACGCCCCTCGCCCGCGCTCCCTTGGCACCATCCGCACACGCTCACACGGCCGCTCTGCCCCTACAGCTCTCTGGAAGGCGCCTGGGTCCCTCCTACTCCTGTGACGGAACTCAGGAGTCTAAGAACACGGGGAGTGCTTGACCTAGCAGGTCACGTGCCCTCAAAGGCCACGGCCGCAACCCCACCCTGTCCGTTACACCTGACCGCTCAACCATGTGACGATACTGTGGTCCAGACTCCAAGGAAACGTTACCTTTGCAGAGCTCGGTGAGCAGCAGGAACTCGGCCTGCCCCGTGTCCGACTCCTCCTTCCCTATGGATGCTGCAGAACAAAACTGGACAATATTGGGGTGGCCAGAAAGTTTTTTCTGCAGGTGTCTTGTTAAAGGAGAATGCGTAAGTCTGCACGTTTAAAAACAAATATACATGTGACATTAAGACACTAAAGTCAAAGTGTGGAATGAAATTACCTTACAGTCCCAGCACATCGGAGCAGAAAGACGGAGGGCAGTGGGGGGGAGGGGGGGGGTGGCGAGAAAGGCAGGCGGCAGGGAGGAGGGAACGGAGAGGGAAGGTGGGGGTGAAAACCGCCACCACGCTGGCCACACGCACCTGACCACGGGCCAGGCAGGACAGCAGACAGAGGGCACGTGCGGGTGCGGGAGGCCACGGGTGTGAATGAGCCCGCCAAACCTCTGCAAGGCGAAAGCCCGCAGGCTCACGGTACACAGAGCTTCGAGAGAGAAAAGAGAACACATTCTGACAGCAGAGGGCAAGAGCCCAGCTGAGGGAGAACATGTGCCAGAGCTGAGAGCCCGCAAGAGAAGCGCCACAGACCCACGAGCCGTGCACAGAAACCTGCCAGCCTGACTGCCGGGGGCCGGGTGAGGGACAGAGGGGCTGCTGACCAGGAGGGACACGGAGGCCCACTAGAACCAGGCCCAGCAAGGGTCCTGGCAAGAGCCGGAGCAGCGGGGCACGCCACGCTCACTAAGGGGAAGACGGAAGGGCGGAGAGCAGGAAACAAATCCTGCGTGAGCACGGAGACCTCCCGGGCCGCAAAGCTACTGAACCTCTGACTGTTACCCTGGGAGCGAAGGAGGAGGAAGGAAACCTTCTCCTACCAATACTCTACAGGCAGGTCCAGTGAAGGCGGAAGGCCAATTTTAGCGTGTCCGAAAGAGCAAGAGAGCGGCCCGGCGGCGGCGGGCGGCCACAACTCGACGCAGGCCTCCCCACGTGACCGCACGTGCTCTCGTCCCGGGAAAAGGATACCATGAAACAAACTTCCTGAATGATGGCTCTGTTCTTTTCCTCTTCGTTAGACAATAACCTCTGTATCGGGAAATAAACACAAAGATTAAGGAGTGTTTATCTTTCTATTCTACACCCAGGAGAATAAATGCAACGCATCTAAAAGCTTAACCTGCTTACCTGTATTTTAACATCTGGCCTGTGTAAAAATTTGACAGAAGGTTAAGACCCTTGAAAATGGTCTTTTATGACCCAAGGACACAAGAAAAATGAAAAATAGGAGGCTTTCTCCAAAGAGGCTACGGCAAAGTTAGAAAATCAAGGAAAATGGGAGAAGACGCCGGCAGAGAAGTGGGCCTCTGTTCCGAACCTGCAAAGTCAGGCAGCCCCTCAGCAGTAGCCCTGGCACCGGCACCTGCACGGCCCCAGCAGGCCCCCGCCCCCCAAGCTGTGGACACAGAGTTCACAGCAGTGACTTTCAACCCCCTGCTATCTGTGGAACCCTCCTTCTGGCAGTCGGCACTGAGGTCGCCCCTCGCCACAAAGTCGGAAGCCACAGCTTAAAGTGTTCTGCAGCTGCCGATGGCCTCACCCTCAGAGGGAAAAAACAGGACAGACTATTTAAAAAAAAAAAAGCAAACTAAATACTAGGGACGAATCTCCGGAAACTTAGAGATCTACTTAAAATGGCCCAAACCCCACACAAATGCCGCCCTCGTTACCTTCAAGGCGTACTCTCTGCCACTTCCCAGGTCTTGAGCCTCATACACAAACGCAAACCCTCCTGAAAATTAGAAAGACGTACAGGTCAGTTCAGTGCTCTGACTTCCCTTGACATTAAGCTTCAAAAATACGTTCGCTAGGTGAAATACAAACCGGGCTTGTGGCCAGCAATTTGCTGCAGAAACGACCCTCATTTATATGACGCTGTCTTTTAAATATCCCGCTTTGGGGACAGGAAGGAAATCAACACAGGAACAGAGATCAGTGGGGGAAAGAATGGAGAAAATCAACAACACCAAAGCTTCTGAAAGCCCACATTCTCTGAAAACAAGAAAATGAAACTGATAAATTCTAGATAAACTGATCACCGAGACAGTGAGAGCAAGAAAGGAAAAATTAACACAGGAGCAACTACCCCCAGAACAGAAGGCCAGCACTGCCTTAATGCCCCAAAACGACTTTAAAGCACATCCAATATCACATGAACACAAAAAGTCCTTTTTTTAAATGTTTATTTATTTGGGGGGTGGGGGGTAAATGAGCAGGAAGGGGCAGAGAAGGGGACAGAGAATCCAAAGTGGGCTCCGTGCTGACAGCGCAGAGCCCGACGTGGGGCTCGAACTCACAAACCAGGAGATCGTGACCTGAGCTAAAGTCAGAGGCTTAACCAACTGAGCCACCCAGACGTCCCAACAAATTTTTAATTCTGGGTAAAGTAAAATTTCAGCATATCAAACCCAACGATATATGAAGATAACACACTGCGACTAAGTAAGAGTTGATTAAACGTTTGAAAATCCCTGTAGTTCTCTTGTTTTTAGGTTTCATTTGCTTAGCTTCTTCTAGCTCCCCACGGTGGAAAATTACATCACGACACTAAGAGCTGTGAGCAGACACCCTACGATGCAGCAACTGCACTACAAGGTATTTATCCAAGGGATACAGGGATGCTGTTCCGAAGGGACACATGCACCCCCATGTTTATAGCAGCACTACCGACGATAGCCAAAGTATAGAAAGAGCCCAAGTGTCCATCGATGGATGAACGGATAAAGAAGATGTGGTGTACATATACGTATATATATATATATATATATGTATATGTATACATATGTATGTATACATACACACACACACACACAATGGAGCACTACTAGGCAATCAAAAAGAATGAAATCTTGCCATTTCCAACTACGTGGATGGAACGGGAGGGTATCGTGCTAAGTGAAATTAGTCAAAGAAGGACACAAATAGTGACGTCACTCATATGAGGACTTTAAGAGACAAAACAGATGAACATAAGGGAAGGGAAGCAAAAATCACATAAAAACACAGAGGGGAACAAAACAGAAGAGACTCATAAATATGGAGAACAAACTGAGACTTGCTGGAGGGGTTGTGGGTGGGGGGATGGGCTAAATGGGGGATGGGCATTAAGGAGGGCACTTGCTGGGATGAGCACTGGGTGTTATATGTAGGGGATGAATCACTGGAATCTACTCCTGAAATCAATGTCGCACTATACGCTAACTAACTTGGATGTCAGTTAAAAATTTTTTTTTAATTTTTTAAATAATAAAATAAGCAAAAGACATACAGAGACATTCCGCCCATGCAGGTGCACGGTCATCCTCCAGGAAGGTGCACCTGAAGGCACAATAAGGTATCAGTACACACCTGCTCGAATGATCAAATCAGAACACAGCACAAAACATTGGCAAGGCCACGGAGACACTGGGTGACTCTTGGTGGCCACAGACTCCACACGTTGAGCCCTAGCTCCCAGTAGGCAATTAAAGAAATGAGGTCATCATAGTGGGGCCCCGACCCAGCAGGACTGGGGTCTCTCTCCACCCACGTGCACAGACAAGGTGCCGTCTGCCGGCCAAGGGGGACAGGCTGCCCGGGAAACCAACGCTGCCAGTGCCGTGATCTGGGACAGGAGCCTCCGGAACTGAAAACACAAATTCTTGTCGTTTGTGCCTTGAAACTGTGCTGCTGTGCCATGGCGGCCTGAGCAGACTACCACACTCGTCTGCTGCTGGTCAGAAGTGTAAGAGGACACAGCCGCTCTGGAAACAGGCTGGCAGGTCTAGACAACAAGGTCTGCAGCTACCGCACAAGTCGGTCATCTGCACTCTTAGCCACTCACTCCAGAAAAATAAGAACCTGAACACAAGTGTTTACAGCATCTTTATTTCTAACAGCCAAAAACATCTGGAAACAACCCAGACGTCCTTCGGTGGGGGAACGGTTAAAGAGACGGAGCCACCCACACCACGAATACGCTTCACCAATAAAAATGAGATCGTGGACACAACCACCTGGGTGGATCTCCAGACGCTAATAGCGAAAAGGGCCAATTCCGAAAGGATACACACACAATGTCAAAACTGTAGAGACAGAGACCTGATTAGCGGCTCCCAGCGTTAAGAACATAGGTTTTAAGGGGATGGAAACTTCTGTGTTTTTGACTCTACTGATGTCAAGACGCTGGTCGAGACACTGACTAGTTTTTCAAGTTGTTACCACTGAGGGAAATGGGCGAAATATGCTGGTGCCATTTCCTAAAACTACAAATAAATAAACCCACACTTTTCTCAAAATTGAAAGTTTTCATAAAAATATTACTGCTGAATAAAACATCTCAAGAAACGAAAGGGCAGGCATTGCTAAGACGCTGCTGTATGCATTCATTCTGAGTATGTTCTGGAATTGGGAGACAGGCACAGGTACCTCAACTGTCAGGGCCAGACCCTTGCCCCTCAAAGGCAGGCTGGCCAGGGACAGCAGCGACCCCATCCATGGCTTCCCTCCTCCTCCCCACATGCGTGCACGCATGTCTGTTATATAAAATGCACGACTTGCATCTGGAATAAAAAGCTCCCACAACTCCTGCCCGATGGGAAATGGATAAGACTTAGGCATTTCACACACACACACACACACACACACACACACGCACACACAGATATGTGACTGGTTAACAAGCAGGAGAAAAGTGTTCACACTATCATCAGATAAATGTAAATCCCGTGCCAAGTAGACACCAGTGCACACACCTGAGGACACACACCAGTGCGTGCAGAGCTGAGGACGGGCACGCACACCCGAGGACGGGCACCAGCGCGCACACACCCGAGGACGGGCACCAGCGCGCGCACAGCCGAGGACGGGCACGCACACCCGAGGACACGCACCAGCGCGCTGAGGACGGGCACCAGCGCGCGCACCTGATGACGGGCACGCACATCCGAGGACAAGCACCAGCGCGCACACACCCGAGGACGGGCACCAGCTTGCACAGCCAAGGACGGGCACGCACACCCGAGGACACGCACCAGCCCGCGCACACCCGAGGACGGGCACCAGCGCGCACATCGAGAACAGACAGAAAGAACTGAAATGACGTTAAAGAACACTGGCGAGGGTGTGGAGACGGGAGCCCGGGGCCTGCCGGCCAGGGTGCAAATCGGCGCAGCCCTGCTGGAAAGCGTTAGCCGTGTGCACGTAAAGTTCATCCTACATCCAACCCATACCCAAAGATCCCCCTCCTGGGCACTTTACCTGAGAAAACACACTGCAGGCGAGTCAACAAACCTCAGAACCACACAGCTGGCCCAGAGGGGGCGCTCGAGGTGTGACGCCATGTGCATGACACTCTGGCAGGGGGGGGACTTGGAGCCAGTGGCTGGCTGGAGGCGGGGAAGGGGGCTGGGGGCCATGAGAGGCTTCCTGGGGTCACTCAGCTGTTCTCTCTCTCTTCAGGTGGTTGGCTACACGGGTGTAAGCCTTCACCAAAGCAGTTCCATTCTGTAGATTTTTCTGTATGCCGATAATTTAAGTGGTTAGTTAAAAGAAACATAGGCATAGGACATCGATGCATCATTCCAGAAGAGGAACCTGAGTAAGCTAATAAGCACCGAAAAACGCACCAACTCGTAAATCAGAGAAAGGCAAATCCACACAAGCCCACACGGTGTTTGCCCATCACCACGAGGATGGTGTGGGGACACTGGGGTGTGGCAGGCCTCCATGTAAGGTGGCGAACTGGCGGGGAAGACCGTGAGCACCAGGAAAAGATACGACGGCACGAGGAACAATCCGGGAGATTCACCACGTCTTGTCAGCACTGTTTCTAAGAAACACTTTCACAAAAGGAACAGAATCCTGTTACCCACGTCACATCCTCACATCGGCACCACACTTCTTCGGGGTACGTGACTATGCAGAAATGACCGTGCAGACGGCGGGAGTCCACAGAGAGGAAGAGGCCGAGCCATGGAGAGACAGACAGCAGCCTTTCCCAAGGCAACCTCCCCTCCCCCGGTGACCTTCGGGGAGGGTGACCTCCTCCCACAATAGCCCCCCCCCCGTGACCCCTCCACCATGACTTCCCCCCAAGGTGACCCCTCCCACGGTGACCGCCCCCATGATGTCCCACTCCAGCCACCTGCACCTCAACAGAAAGAAACTGGAGAAGTTACACACGCCTGCTGCTGCAGTTGCCCCAGGCACGGAGCAAAGGGCCTTGGCACTCGGCTCCCACCCTGGCTCCACAGCACCGCCCACTTCCATCAGCCTCAGACAGGTGCACTGCCCTTGCTTCCTTGACCTTGACGTCCTCCACGCCTCTCTCCCTTCAGGATGCACCCCACAGGCTGACCTGGGCCAACACGCAGGTGACCAGACACACTCGAGCAGATGCCAAGGAGGCCAGCCTCCCGGGGGCTCCCAGGCCCAAGTCCACCACTCACTGGCCAGCGGCTCTGGGAAGCTACTCCGGCCTTAGCTCAGCCACTGTCAGGCTCGCGGTCCACGTGAAGCACCAGGCACGGTGTCCACCAAATAGAGCTCCGTAAACAGTGTTACGCTGCTTACTATCATTTCACACTAGGTGTTCGTCACCACGGCTAAGGGGCTGATGACAAAGTCGCCAAGTCGCAGGTGAAGAGGGTGCGGCGAGGGGAGCTGGGAGAGGGCGACTGATCAGACGCAAAATCGGACGACACCACCCTGAATACTAGCATCAGTGCCCAAGCTCTCACGGCAAAGACCTGGCCCCTCTGTGCTCTCAGGTGTCTGGAGAGAGGGCCACTCAGCACCCCTCCCCGGGTGAGAGTAGCCGTGGTGGGCAATGGAGAAGATGACCTGGAAGAAGGCCACCAAGCCGCAGGGCTCGGGGATCAGGCACGCTTCCTACGTGAAAAGAGCGACGAGCGATAAATGAATGTGCTGTGACCACTGATCGTCTTTTGAGGTCAAGGAAAACGTCTTCTGCCGTGGACGCCTGTAGAGCGTGTCCTGCCCCAACAAGCGCTCCTCTCCCTCCATCACGCCAACCTCAGTGGTTCCTGACACCCCCAACCAAGAGTCCTGTCACACAGCCCCATGACCGTCCCTGTGCCCTGCCGGTCCCCACACCGGCTGCAGACAAGGAGGCAGAGGAGTGGAGGGCTCACGGTGAGCGCGCACTGTGCCCTCATGGCTTCTCAAGCCAGCACCGACCCCAGAGAACACAAGGGACCCATGTTAGGTTTATCAAAGACCACTGATACCACGCGTGGCACGCAGCGTTCCAGCAAACAGATGCTGACTGAAATTTCACGTAACATCCAACCAAACACACGTGACTAGTTACGCATAAATGGCGGGGCGGCTCTGTGGCCTGGTTTCATCTTCAGAAGAGAAGCCCATACACCACCTCGTGTACCTCACTAGCAGTGCAGCCAGAGTGAAGCAGTCACGGGAGAGGTGGGCTCACCTTGCGTGACAAAACCCTTGTCTTGGCTGTAGCCATCACCTCTGTTACCTCTCTTTTTTAAATTCAATTTTTAATTTTTAGAGACAGAGAGAAAGCAAAAAGAGGGTACGTGAGCAGGGGAGAGAGAGGGAGAGAGAGGGCGGGAGAGAGGGGGAAGAGGGGGGCAGGGGGGAGGGGGAGAGAGAGGGAGGGGGGAGAGAGAGGGAGGGAGGGAGGGAGAGAGGGGGGAGGGGGAGGGAGGGAGAGAGGGGAGGGAGACAATCTCAAGCAGGCTCCTCGCTCAGCACAGAGCCCAACACAGGGCTTGATCCCATGGCCCCTAGAGTCAAAATCAAGAGTTGGATGCTCAACCGACTGAGACACCCAGGTGCCCCGTTACCTCTTCTAACCGCAGGAAGCAAGCAAGAATGTGCAAAATCCAAAACAGGAGAACAGAAAGACTGTATTCTAGAATCTGCTTGGACTCAGCATCTCTGACGCGGGTGTCATTCCCACTAACTTGTTTTGTTGTTTTTTAAATGAAAACTTAAAACCAACTTTCGAAAGGTTAGGAAGCTATCTGGCTCCAAGTTCTGTCCACAACCCATTTCATATCACAGATGCAAAAAACAATGCTTCTTCCTAAACCATTGACAGCTAAATGTGATGTACCGTAAATTCACCTGGGGCAACACCTGACACGAACTGATATAGGGCTATTTAAAGACTTAATCCCCCACAGTGAGGATACTTATCTAAGTACAAACATCTGATTTGATTATTATTATTAAATACGTTCCCAACTCCTGTAGAAATATACAGGATATACAGGATGTCTACTATCTTCTGAACCCTAAATAATTCTAAAGTTGTCAACATCT
The DNA here is from genome assembly GCF_007474595.2 of Lynx canadensis. NCBI lineage: Eukaryota > Metazoa > Chordata > Mammalia > Carnivora > Felidae > Lynx > Lynx canadensis. The sequence continues at coordinate 205,594,240 of NC_044306.2, read as the reverse complement.
GTACCCAAGGGACTGAGTTTGGAACTCCCCACGTTTACACAGGACAGCAAGAATTCCTGTGTTCCAAGGCTGATGTTTTACACGAAAGACTTGACACGAGTTTCTCAACATTTCAGTTCCGAAAGAGGCTTCACAACTTTAAAGGCTACACGCCAGCTGTTACGTGTATAAAGAGGAAATTTACAGCTCATAATTGTACTGGTTATGTTTATCTTCCGACTTGTCTAGATAGCAAAGGGAGTGCGTTCTTTTGCACAACCACATCGGCTGGTCCCATTTCCTTATTCTGCGTCCCGGTGTTAAACAACTTAAATGGTGACAGCTTCCTGCTCCACAAGACCCACCTCCCGGCTCTGATTACCCCTCCCCCTCCCCCACCCCCACCCCCAGGGCACACTCTCTCCCCTCTCACCTCAGTTTGGCCCTCTGGACCCCTCACCACTGCCTGTCCTGTCCCAACAATCCTCCAGGGCTGTGCGGTCCTGTCATTAGAGGGTGTGTCTAATTTTAAGTTCCAGGAGGCAAAAACCACCTACTGTCCACTATGGATTTCTTAAAAAACAAGACAATTGTCTGGTATTTTCAGAATAAATGAATTGACGTGAGGGAACTCTCATTCTAACAGGTACCACCCCTCAGAATGTTAATAGAGGTTCTGGCCTCACCTCTGAAGACCTTGGGTTGCTGTTTTTTTTGTTTGCTTTTTTTTTTTTTTTAACCAAATCACACCCAAAATCTGTTGCTTTTTTTACCCACGTGGAAAAACAGCGTGTGCTGATGCTGCAGCCAGAACATCCCCTCAGGCCTTTAGGAATAAGGTGAACGGTCAGCCGGTGTGGTTTCCTACCTCAAACTGAGCATAAACGGAAGCAGGGGTGGCCACGTGACAAGCTGAACCTGAGGTCCGGAGAGCTACCGGACAGGTCGGCTCTCCCGCCCTGTACCACTCCCTCGCCCCGTGTTAATTCAGGGAAATGCCGTTCTGTTTCAGTACCAGCCCCAAAGACAACTGTGTTTAGCCATTAAGCATCCCAGCTAGCAAAATGTGACATACCCCTGTGGGCGCCCCCGACAAAATGTAAGGAAAATCCAGAAGAGAGAATGGGATCACATCGACGTTGGCAATAGTCTCTGTGTGAGGAAGAGAAAGGACATCAGGAAGCTGGAAACAGCAGGCAGAAACAAAGATGACTAAAGAATGGCCCGGAAATCTCTCCGTGCCTGACGAGTCCAGCCTGCAAGGTTCCATACAGCTCACAACTGCTGGCATGCCCTAGTTTACACGGACTCACGAACAGAGATCAGGGCAAAGTGAAGCTCAGGTGGCAAGAGGAGGGAGCTAGGCTGTGGGTCACAGCACCGTCTACGCCAACATCCAAGGAAGTCAGGACTGCAGCCATCCTCACCGAGCTGCACGAGCACCCACGCCCAGGACCCTGAGAATCGAGGGGAGCTGGCCCGATGTCCGGAGATCCAGTGCTGTTCCACCGCCCCCCCCCCCCCGCCCAATGGCCCCAGATGTGAAGGGAAGGGCCATGACTCGTATGGGTTCCCTTCCTTCTGCCTCCGCTGTGGCCCCTCACCTGCTCACCACCCCCTCCCCGCTGCCACGGCCTTAACTCCGGCCGCAGGCCAGCCCCACACCTGCTCTGACTGCCACGCCTCCCACAAGGAAGTGCCCGGCCCTACGCCCGGCCTCACTCACCTTCGGCGGTCGCTCCGGGTCGGCCTCACCCTCTCCCCCCGCGGCGACCCTCCCCCATCCCCCGCCGCGCCGGGCCGACCCGCACCGGAATCAGCCTGACCCCGCCCCCTCCGGGCCGGCCCCGCGCCCGTCCGCCCCCACGCCGGCCCCCCCCCCCGGCGCCGGGCGCCCGCGCCCCCCGGCCCGGGCCTCACCCTCGGCCAGGACCCGCCGCACCCGCAGCCGCAGTTCGCCCAGCTCCACCGTCTGCCCCACGAAGTCGGTCTGGTCGCGGCCGGCAGCACCGCCCAGAGAGCCCGGGCCCGCCAGGAAGTCCAGCGCAGACTGCAGCAGCGACATGGCTACGGCCCCGCGGCGGGCGCCGGAGCGGGGAGCTCGGGGTGCAGCTGCGTCCGGGTCCGCTCAGCAACCGCCGGCCCCGAACCGCACCATCTTCCGCCCCGACGCCGTGACGTAGGCCCGCGGGGGGCGCGTCGCGGCCCGGAAAGACGCCAGCGCCTCACTTCCGCCGCGCCGGGCGTCGGCGCGCGCGCGGAGCGCTGGTGGCAGAGCGCGCCTGCGCGGCGCCGCGGGTCTCGTGAGGGGCCCGGCGACCGTCCGGCTCGGGCGCCTCGCCGACCGGAGCGCAGACGCGCGTGACAGTGGCCGCGGCGACCGAGCGCAGGTAGTCCGGCTGCGGGCCCGGGCCCTGACGGTTCCCCACTCCCACGCGGTCGTTTCTGCGGAGGCTGCTTCTCCGGGCGCCCTGGCTTGAGTGAGCGCGGCCGCCCCCTGGGTGGCCAGTCCCGTGGGGGTGCGCGGCGCGCGCGAGGGGCTTGCGGGCCGCGGGCGGGTGTCGGGGAACGCTCGAGCGACGTTTCGTTCTGCCTCTTGGAGGTGGAAATCTCCCGCGGCGTGTCGTGAGTACGATTGCGAGCCCCGGGCACGGTCCCGGCTTGCCGTGGCGGGGAGTCCACAGTAAGTGCCTTTTTTTAAAAAAGTGAGGTGGTTGCTACCAGAAGACTGAAAAACTTAAGTTAAACACACACACACACACACACACACACACGCAACAGTTTGCCAGCTTCTGTAGGAAAATCCTGTCTGGCAGCCTTGGACCCAGACCCCGAGTGTCACCACTCACCCAGAGCTGCCCCCTGAGGTAAGACACCAGCGTTTGCCTGGCCCGCTTGGCTCTTTGTGTCACCTGGCTGGTTCGTGGAGGCGTTGAAGGTTGCAGCCCCCTCTGTGTTCATCGTCAGCCTGGAAGCCGCGTCTCAGTTCTCTGCGATTTCAAGTTACTAAAATTGTGTTTCCAGACCAACGGGGCTCGGGGGCTTAGTTCACACCGTGCCGGCCTGTACGTAGTGGCTTATTTTTTTTTTTTATTTTTTTTTAATGTTTATTTTTGAGACAGAGACAGAGCATGAGCAGGGAAGGGGCAGAGAGAGAGAGAGACACACACACACAGAATGTGAAGCAGGCTCCAGGCTCTGAGCTGTCAGCACAGAGCCCGACGCAGGGCTCGAACTCACGAACTGTGAGATCACGACCTGAGCCGAAGTTGGCCGCTTAACCGACTGAGCCACCCAGGCGCCCCTGTGGTGGCTTATTTTAACGCTCCTGCGGGACCTCGGACAAGAAGGCACCACATGGTCACTCCCCACCCTGCGGCCTGTTTCTGGGCACGGGAAACATGCCCGACGGTATCGTTACTTGGCCAAGGCCGACGGGTGTTGCCGTTAGGATTCCACCCACGTCGTGGCTTTTCCACCCAGGGCGTTTGTCTGGTGGCGGATCGCGAGGGTCGGGCTCAGGAAAGCAGCCTCGCGAGGGACAGGTGCTGGGACGTCCTCCGCTCGTCGCTGGCAGTTGGCGGTCTTAAGAGCTGAAGGGAGCGGAGCCGTAGGCAGGCAGAAAGGTGTTAGAACATTCAGAGCACAGACCAGCCTGTGGGCAAGGAGCCGCCAGGGACGCGGGGAGAAGACCGCAGGCAGGAGCGATGTGTCATGGGAGTCACGGAAAGACGTCTCCAGGGGCAAAAAGCCATTTAAAAGTCAAATCGAAAAACACAAGATTTCCACCGGGTTTAGCAACGATGAGGTGATCTTGGTGATGGTGTCAGGAATGGCTTCGGTGGACTGTTGGGGTGGAAGCTGCAGGTCACAATAGGTGCAGGAAAAAAGAAACGAGAGAGGTGAAGAGGGGTGGAGAGTGGAGGCGACTCCAGAAGTGGGGGTGGGGGGCCTTCAGATGGGAGACCCTCGAGCTGCTGGAAGCTGGCGGGAGGGAGCCAGCGGAGGAAGTTTGCTGGTGCAGAGGAAGGGGAATAATGAAGAAAGCCTCCAGAAGGTAGAAGGGGAAGGACGTCCAGAACATAGGGCCGTAAGAAGACACTTTGCATTGTGGACACAGGTGACGGCGTAGGTGATAAACGCTACGTGTTTGTCGCAAGTGAAGGGATTCTCTGATGGCTTCTGTTCTCACTGAACGAGGAAGACTGAACGCCTACGGAAAAGGAGAAGGGAGGTGAGAGAGCTGAGGTTTGAGCAGCGTGGAAAAGATCCAACAGAGCTGCTGGGGTAACCCTAGGACACAAGTCACTGGAAAGCTGAGAGTTTGAGGGTTCCTTTGAATTTGGAGGCCATGAGTTGATCCTCACGTGACCTAGGATCAGGTGGAGATTTCTAGATGATGGAATTGCCCTGGAGACCACCATTTGCTCAGACTGGTTATTTCGGGAATTCTTGCAGAGCACCTTGATACACTGACACTGCACAGGCACTGTAGTAACAACAGTTAACCTGTCTCCACGCCACGCTTCCTTCCTGGGCTCTTAGGCACCTGTCGCTCCACATCTCCCCTCATACCCGTGTCTAAAACTGAATTTATGTCTTCATCTGCAAGCCTATTTCTCTGTAGATTTCACAACAAAGAATACTGTCCGAAATCAAGAGGATCATTTCATGGGGCTCCTGGGTGTCTCAGTCAGTTGAGCGTCCGACTTTGGCTCAGGTCAGGGTCTTACGGTTTGTGGGTTTGAGTCCCGCGTCGGGCTCTGTGCTGACAGCTCAGAGCCTGGAGCCTGCTTCCGATTCTGTGTCTCCCTCTCTCTCGGCCCCCTCCCCCACTCACTCTCTGTCTCTCTCTCTCAAAAATAAACATTAAAAAAAGAACTCTTTTGGGGCTCCTGGGTGGCTCAGTCGGTTGAGCATCCGACTTCAGCTCAGGTCATGATCTCACGGTTTGTTGAGTTCAGGCCCCTCCTCAAGCTCGCTGCTGTCAGCTTGTCAGCACAGAGCCCGCTTTGGATCCTCTGTCCCCCTCTCTCTGCCCCTTCCCTGCTTGCGCTGTCCCAGACTAAATAAATGTTAAGAAAAAAAAAACTCTTTAAAAAAAGAGGATCGTGTCATAATGATGAACTGGTACATTCATCAAAAAGACATAATAACCCTAAACAGTTTTGCATCTAATAATAAAACTTTAAAATACATGAAGCAAAACCAGGTTTTTTTTTTTTTTAACAAAACCCAACTGTAAATTTAAGTTGTAGATGGTAGCTGGCGATTTCAATACCCTTATCTTAATAAATGATAGAACAAGTACCAGAAAATCACCAAGGATATAGTTGAATGATACCATCAGCCAACTTGACCTAATGGACATTTGTAGAACACTTTACACAATACCAGCAAAATATACATTTTCAAGTGTATATGTGAAGAACATTTACCAAGATGGATAATATTCTGGGCTACAAAACAAGTATGTTCTGGGGCACCTGGGTGGCTCAGTCGGTTGAGCATCTGACTTCAGCTCAGGTCATGATCTCACAGTTTGTGAGTTCAAGCCTCACATCGGGCTCGCTGCTGTCAGCCTGTCAGCTCAGAGCCCACTTCAGATCCTCTGTCCCCGCCCTCCACTTGTACTCTCCTCCAAAATACTTTAAAAAAGAAATTATGTTCTATGACCACAATGAAATTAAGTTAGACATCAGTAATAGATATCTGGAAAACCTGAATATTTAGAAGCTAATAACTCATTTCTAAATTACCCATGGGTCAAAGGAGAAATCAGAAGGAAAATTAGAATTTTGAAGTGAATGAAAATAAACGTGCAGCATTTTAAAATTTGTGGAATGTGGCCAAAACGCGACTAGAAGATAGTTCTCAAACCAGTAATTTCAGCATTCATCTTAAAAAACAGGAATAATAAGCAAATGAAATCCAAAGCAAGTACAAAAAGGGAAATAATAAATGTCAGAGTGGAAACCAATGAAATAGAAAACAAAAACAGAGAAAATCACTGAAAGCAAAAGCTGATTATTTGAGAAGATCAACACAATAGAGAAATCCCTGGTCATATGGAACTAGAAAAAGAACAGACAAATGATTAATAACATGAATAAGAGAAACGATGACAGAGGAGCTCCTGGGTGGCTGAGCTCCTGGGTGGCTCAGTTGCTTAAGCATCTGACTTCAGCTCAGGTCATGATCTCACGCTTTATGACTTCGAGCCCCTGCTTCGGGGAGTGACAGAAAGAGGGAGAGGAAATCCCAAGCGGGCTCTGCACTGTCAGTGCGGACGCCGATGCGGGGCTCAAACTCACAAACGTGACCCGAGCCAAAACCAAGAGTCAGACGCTTAACTGACTGAGCTACCCAGGTGCCCCTTAAAACACTTTGTAGCACTGGGTCATGATCTCACCCTTTGTGAGACTGAGCCCCACATCGGACTCTGAGCTGACAGAGTGGAACCTGCTTGGGATTCTCTCTCTCCCTTTCTGCCCTTCCCTGCTTGTGTGTATACTCTCTTGAGCACGTGTTCTATCTCAAACTTAATAAAACATTTTTTAGCAAGTTGAATCCCAACACTATGAAAAGAATATTGCATCGTGACTAAGTGAGGTTTTTCCCAGGAATGCGAAGTTAGCTTAGCATTTGGAGATTGATCAATATAATTTACACTATTAACAGTTAAAAAGACTACATGGATCATCTTAATAGACACAGAAAAAAACATGATAAAACCCAACATCCATTCCGGTTTAAAAAAAAAACAAACCTGCTAGCATACTAGGAATGAAATGAAACTTCCTCAACGTAATAAAAGCAGTTATGAAAAACCTACAGCTGGTGTATAGAATGATGGAAGACTGGACCCGAACAAGCCAAAGTTGTCAGGTCTCACCACTTCTGTTCAATATCGTGCTAGATATTCTAGCCAGCGTATTGGAGCAAGAAAAAGCTTCCAGACTGAAAATAATGAGTAAGTTTATTTAGGAAGATGACACGATCATTCACATTCGCTTGCCAACCTTGGTACTATTGACAGATGATTCCTTGTTGGGGTGAAGATGTGCCATTGTCTAGTGCATTGTTGGACATTTAGCAGCACCCTATCTCTATCCCCTAGATACCATTAATACACGTCACTCGTCACAACCAGAGATGCTTCCAGACATTGCCAAATGTTCCTTGAGGGGCAATGTCACCCTCAGGAGGGTGGAATCTACAGAAAGCTACTAGAACTAGTGAGTTCAGCAAGGTTGCAGGGTGCAAGATTAATATGCAAAAGATAAGTCACGTCATTTCTAGATAACTGGCAACAAATATGGGAAGTTGAAGTTGGGGGGAAATGCCATTTACAACAGCATCAAAAAATACTAAATGCTGGGGTTCCTGGCTGGCTCAGTCAGAAGAGAGTGCGACTCTTCATCTCAGGGTCATGGGTTTGAGCCCAATTTTGAGTATAGAGGTTACTTAAGTAAATAATATTAAAAGTATATTAAACTCTAGAAAATGTATTAAATGCTTGGGATAAATCTGAAAAAAAGATACATAAGACTTGTGCACTGAAAACTAAAAAACTTGACTGAGAAAGACCTTAATAAATGGAGAGAGTATACCATATTCATAAACTGGGAGATTCAGTATTGTTCAGACTGATTCTTCTCAGATTGATTATAGATTCAGTGTAATTCCTGTCGGAATCCCATCAGACTTCTTGTAAAGATTGGCACACTGCTTCTAAAATTCATTTGGAACTGCAGAGGAGGGAGAATAGTCAAGTTTGAACCTTTGTTCAAATCTTGTGACTTTTTTTTTTTGATGTTTTTATTTTTGAGAGACAGAGAGACAGAGCATGAGCAGGGGAGGGGCAGAGAGAGAGAGGGAGACACAGAATCCGAAGCAGGCTCCAGGCTCTCAGCTGGCAGCACAGAGCCCGATGCGGGGCTTGAACCCATGAACCACGAGATCATGACCTGAGCCAAAGTCAGATGCTTTAACCGACTGAGCCACCCAAGCGCCCCTCAAATCATGTGACTTTCATTGCCTAACTTCAATACTTTTTATAAAGCCACAGTAATCAAAGTAGTGTGGTGTTAAGATACGTAAGTAGGTCAATGCAACAGAATAGTCAGAAATTGGCCCACAAGTGTATGTAAGGTCGATTGATTTTTTAAGATATTTATTTTGAAGGGAGAGGGGCAGAGAGCAAATCTCAAGCAGGCTTCCTGCTCCACACAGGGCTCCACACGGGGCTCGATCTCATGACTACGAGATGACAACCTGAGCCAATATCAAGTTGGAGGCTCAACTGACAAAGCCCCCCAGGTGCCCCAAGGTCAATTGATTTTTGATAAAGGAATGAAAGTAATTGAAGGAAAGGGAGTCTTTTCAAAAAATGATGCTGAAAAAATTGGATATTGTATGTTAAAAATTGTTAATCCATTATCTTGCATTATGCAAAAATTAACTCAAAGCGACATAAATCTAAATGTAAAACCTGAAACCATAAAATTTCTAAAAAGATGTATGAGAATTTTTATACGATACTAAAGCACAGTCGAAACAGTTAACCTGGACTTAATCAAAATTAAAAAGTTCAAAATATAGTGAAGACATTCTTAAGTAGGTGAACGCAGTCAGACTGAGAAGGCCCCACAGTGTATGGTTCCAACTACAGGACACTCTGGAAAAGGGAAAACTATGGGGACAAAAAAGATGAGTGGTTGCCAGGGGCTTCTGGGGCAGGGAAGGGTGACTAGGGCAGGACAGGATTTCCAGGGCAGTGAAGCTTCTGAATGGTGCTATAATGGTGGATACAAGTCCTATGTGGTCAAAACCCGTAGAACTGCAACACGAAGTGAGCCCCACTGTGAGGTATGCACTCAGGCTGATGGGGTGTCAGTATTGGCTCATCAGCTGCACCAGCTGCACCGCGCGAATGGGAGATGTTAATAACGGGAAACTGGAGGGGGGGTGATGAGGGCATATATGGGAACTCTACTCTCCGCTCACCTTCTCTACAAATCTAAAACTACTCAAAAACACAGCCCATGAGGAGCACCCAGCTGGCTCAGTCTGTGGAGCCTGTGACTCTTGATCTTAGGGTCGTGAGTTCAAGCCCCACATTGCATGTGGAGTGTACTTAAATATGTTTTTAAGTAACCTATAAACTTAATACATATATGTAAACATATATAAATACATATATGTGTGGATAGTGTCATGAGAATGAAAAGACCACCCAGCACGGAGAAAGTATTTACAAATCACGGAATGGACTTGTATCCGGAATGCATAAACTTTACCTACATCTTGCATACGTGTGTGCATACGTGTGGATATACCCAGAACGTATATATACAGCAGACATATAAAGAAAGCACATAATCTGTGCATAATCTTCACGGTAATTTCTGCACTCCTGAACAGGCACACACGAGTCTGGGATTTAGTCCTCACGTACTTCAGGTGCTTCTCCTAGTTTGAGTTTGGTGCTCCAACCTTACCAAACTCTGCACTTGGCTGCACACCAAGCTGTCCCCAGTTCCTTTTTGTCTTTCAATAATTCTTACAGCATTGTTTGAGGATTAAAAGCTTCTACATGCAAAGTACATGGGACAAGTCTTGGCACATAGTAATTGATAAATGTCACTTACTCTCATTGTTGTCATTTGTCATCAATATTTGCAGACTCAGCTCTAGCATGTCCCATTCTGCGAGCTTTCCCAGACTCCATGCTCCCATGGCACCCTAATGTGCTCGTCTCCTGCCCTGTTGGCTGATTGTCCTTTTCATCTCTGCCTGCAGCGCTTAGCACAGTGCATAATGCCCTACAGGGCTGTAAGCCTTCAGTTACCTCCTATCACATGAAATTTCAGCTTCTCCTCCTATTCCCATAGGATTTTAAAATTCTTTAGTCTTTTCTGTCTTAAAAAAAATTTCACGGGGGCGCCTGGGTGGCTCAGTCAGTTGATCTCAGGATCATGAGTTCAAGCCTCACGTTGGGCTCCACACTGGGAGTGAAGCCTACTTAAAAAAAAAAAAAAATCCTTCAACTCCATGCTCCTCTGCTTTGTCTTGTATTTTTTCTTTTATTATCAGGAGTCTTAAAAACTTGCGTGTGACGAAAGTAACATGTTTTCAGCACTTATGCTAGGCACTAGTTTTTTTTTAACCTTGGTAAAATACACATGATAAAATTTACCATCTTAACCATTTGTAAGTGTACAGTTCGGTGAAATTAAGTACATCCACATGGTTGTGCAACTATCCCCACCATCCATGCATAGAATTCTTCATCTTGCAAAACGGAAACTGTTCCTATTAAACGGTAACTATCTTCCTCCTGCCCCACCCAGCCTCTGGCAATCACCATTCCACTTTGTCTCTATGAATCTGACTACTCTAGACCTTGTGTAAGCAGGATCTCACATCCTTTTGTGAGTGACTTATTTCTCTTAGCATAATGTCAAGCCTCATCCATATTGTAACATGAGAATTTCTTTCATTTTTAAGGCTGAGTAATATTATGTTGTATGTGCGGATATACCACATTGCGTTTAGATGCTCATTGTAGATAAGCACTTGGGTTGCGTCTGCCTTTTGACTGTTGCAAATACACTGCTATAAACGTTGGTGTACAAATGTATGTTCAAGTCTCTGCCTTTAATTCTTTTGAGCATATACTCAGAAGTGGAATCACTGAATCATATGGTAATTCTATGTTTAAGTTTTGGAGGAACCATACTATTTTCCATAGTGGCTGCACCATTTTACATTCCCAACACAAGTATGCAGAGGTTCCAATGTCACCACATCCTCCCAGCCCTTCTTAATTTTCATTATTTATTTTTATTATAGCCATCCTAGAGGATGATTATCTCCTGACTTTGATTTACTTTACTACAACCTACTAATGTTGAACATCTTTTCATGTTCTTATTGGCTAGTATATCCTCTTTGGAGAAATGTGTATTCACATCCTTTGCCCATTTTTTGAAATGTTGAAATATATTTTAGATGCTAAACTTTTATCAAATATATGATTTGTAAATATTTTTTCCCATTCGGTGGATCATCTTTTCAATTTCTTTTTTGGGTTTTTTTTTTTAACGTTTATTTATTTTTGAGAGAGAGAGACGGATTGTGAGCAGGGAGGGACAGAGAGAGAGGGAGACAAAGAATCCGAAGCAGGCTCCAGGCTCTGAGCTGTCAGCACAGAGCCCGATGCGGGGCTCGAACTCACAGACCGCGAGATCATGACCTGAGCGGAAGTTGGACGCTTAACCAACTGAGCCACCCAGGCGCCACTCGTCTTTTTGATTTCTTAATAGTGTCCGTTGAGGCAGAAAAGTAAAAATTTTGATGAACTCCAATTTCTATTTTTCTTGTTGTTTGTACTTTTGGTGTCATATTTAAGAGTCCTTTGCCAAGTGCAAGGCCATGAAGATTTTCTCTCCGAGTTTTAGCTCTTATATTAAGGTCTTTGATTCATTTTTAATTAATTTGTGTGTGTGGTATGAGGTAGGATCCAAATTCATTCTTTCACATGTGGATATCCAGTTATCCCAGCACCATTTGTTGAAAAGATTGTTCTTTCCCCATTGAGTGGTCTTGACAGCCTTACCAAACACCAGTTGACCATAAATGGAGTGGTTTATTTTTGAACTCTCAGCTCTGCCCATTAATCTGTGTTCTATGCTGGTTCTGCCCCGTGTTGATTACCAGAGCTTTGTACTAAGTTTTGAAATTGAGAATGGGAGCCCTCCAACTTTATTCTTCTTGTTTTGGCTATTCCATAAATAGCCAAAGGTTCCTCAAATTTCCATGTGAATTTTAAGGTCAGCTTGTCAATTCCGTGTAGAAGGTAGTTGGAATTTTGGTAGGGACTGCAATTAATCTGTACATCAATTTGGGAAGTATTGCCATCTTAACAATATTAAGTCTTCCAGTCCATGAACAGAGGGTCTATTTCTATTTATTTAAGTTCTCTTTAATCTCTTTCAACAATATTCTGTGCTTCCTTTGTTCATTTCTTTACTATTTTTGATGCTATTATAAATGTAATTGTTTTCCTAAGTTTATTCTCAGACTGGTTGTATACATTTCTAGTGTGTAGAAGTTGGTATTTGTATACACATTTCTACACCTTTCTAGTGTGTAGCAGTTGGTATTTGTATATTGTTTGCTGTAACCTTGCTGAAGCCATTTATTTGATCTGATAGTTTTCTTGTAGGGATTCCTTAGGATTTTCTTTGTGCAAAATCATACCCTCTGCAAATAGAGATAGTTTTGCTTCTTCCTTCCCGGTGTATATGCCTTCTATTTCATTTTCTTGCCTAAGAAATGGCTAGAACCTTGGCAGCATTCTGTTGAACCATGTTGTCTCGTCCCTGATTGCGGGCAGGCTGTGGTCAGTCTTCCGCTGTTGAGTGTGACGTTAACTGCGGGTTTTCTGGAGATGCCATCTATTAGGTTGACAGAGTTTACTTCCATTCCTAATTTGTTGAATGTTTTTATCATGAAGAGGTGTTGGATTTTGTCAAATGCTTTTTCTGCATCTATTGAGATGATTTTGTAGTTTTTGTCTTTGGTTCCTTTGATGTGGTATATTACAGTCATTAATTTTATATTTTAAACCAACCTTGCATTCTTGGAATAAATCCCACTTGGTCATGGTATATAATCCTTTTAATACATTGCTGGATTCCATTTGTTCACATTTTGTTGAGAATTTTTGTGTCTATATTCAATATTTACTGGTTTTTAAAAAAAATATTTGAGAAAATTTAAACATACAAAAATATCTAAAAAACAATGTAATGGACATGTTTCCCAAAATTAGTGCCTAAAGAAACACATGTTACTTTTTCTCTTATTTTTTCAGCACAGATTTTTCTCCTTGCCAACCCCCCTTCCTCTGCCCTCTCCTCTTTCTTCCCCCTCCCTTTTGAAAAGTAAGGTGTTAAGAGTTCAGTGCTGGCCGTGACAGAATAAGCCACCTACAGGCTTTGTCTCCTGCTGATTACAGGTAAAAACCTGGACAAAATACTAAAAGAAAAACTATGGAGTGCAGATAGATTGGTGAGGGTAGCTGAAACTTGGAGCAATGACCCACACAAGTGTGAGTTTTCTACTTTTCAGTCTCTTTTCCCCATGGCTTTGGCCCTAGGCCGGCCACCCCGCTGTTGGGCTGTGCTGTGAGAGTTGCTGCTGCTGCATAGACAGCAAACACTCAGAGAAACTGCCATCTTTTTGCCTAGAGGAACCGTGAAAAGGGGCCCAGTGAGCAGAAGCATGTGAACGAAAGAGAACTAAAATATCAGAACAATTTTGAAAAAGAAGACCGAAGCTGGAAGACTCACTCTACCAGATTTGAAGATTTAATATGAAGCTGGGGGCTCCGCGGGGGCTCAGTCGGTTAAGCATCTGACTTCGGCCCAGGTCATGATCTCATGGTTTGTGAGTTCAAGGTCTGCTTGGGATCTTCTCCCTCCCTCTCTCTCTCTGCCCCTGCCCCACTCGTGCTTTCTCTCTGTCTCAAAATATATAATTAAACTTGAAAAATATTAACCCCAAATCTGTCGTACACTGAAATTAAAACCTAAAACACTAAAACTTCTAGAAGAAATAAGGAGGGGCGCCTGGGTGGCGCAGTCGGTTAAGCGTCCGACTTCAGCCAGGTCACGATCTCGCGGTCCGTGAGTTCGAGCCCCGCGTCGGGCTCTGGGCTGATGGCTCAGAGCCTGGAGCCTGTTTCCAATTCTGTGTCTCCCTCTCTCTCTGCCCCTCGCCCGTTCATGCTCTGTCTCTCTCTGTCCCAAAAATAAATAAACGTTGAAAAAAAATAAAAAAAAAGAAATAAGGAAATCTTTGTCATCTTGAGTTAAGCAAAGCATTGTTAGATATGACATCAAAAGAATGATCCATGAAAGAACAATTGATGAATTGGACTTTATCAAAATATAAAACTTCTGTTTTAAAAATTGGTAAGGGAATGGAAGACAAGCCACAGGCCGTGAACAAATATTTGCCAATTACATATCTAACAAAGAACTTTTAACCAGAATGTATAAAGAACTCTCGGGGCGCCTGGGTGGCTCAGTCAGTTAAGCGTCCGACTTCAGCTCAGGTCATGATCTCGCGGTCCGTGAGTTCGAGCCCCGCATCAGGCTCTGGGCTGATGGCTCAGAGCCTGGAGCCTGCTTCCGATTCTGTGTCTCCCTCTCTCTCTGCCGCTCCCCCATTCATGCTCTGTCTCTCTCTGTCCCCAAAATAAATAAACGTTAAAAAAAAAAAATTAAAAAAAAAAAGAACTCTCAAAACTCAATGCTAACACAAATAACTTCCCCCAAAAATGAACAAAAGATTCTAACAAAGATATACACAGATAAAAGGCACATGAAAATGCCCAATTAGTAGGAAAATGCCACACAAGGTATAATACACATTTTTAGTACAACTAAAATAAAAGGTTAATTTTTTAAAAATTTTAATGTTTATTTTTGAGAGAGAGCATGGGAGCGCACGTGAGTGGGGGAGGGGTGGAGAGAGGGAAAGGGAAACACAGAATCCAAAGCAGTCTCCAGGCATAGAGCCTGACACGGGGCTGGAGCTCGGGAATGACAAGATCATGACCTAGGCCGAAGTCGGACGCCCAACCAACTGAGCCACCCAAGAGCTTAATTTTTTTTTAATCCTACCAAACTAGGGGTGCCTGGGTGGCTTAGTTGAGTGTCCAACTCTTGATTTCGGCTCAGGTCATGATCCCAGGGACGTGGGATCAAGCTCTGTGTCAGGCTCTGCGCTGAGTGTAGCCTGCTTGGGATTTTGTCTCCTCTGCCTCTCTCCCCCATGCTCGCGTGTGCTGGCTCTCTCTTTCTCTCTCTAATTTAAAAAAAAAAGTTAAAAAAATAATGAAATAAAAACTACCAAACTATGCGCTGGGGAGAATGAGGACAAGTTGCAGTTTCATGTGCTGCCAGTAGGGGGTGCAAATGGTACAGCCTCTCGGTTTACCCAGCAGACACATTCTAAGGTGCTTACTCAAGAGAAATAAAAACATGTTTCGCAAATGGCTCTGTGCAAATATTTACAGTGCCTTTATGCGTAGCCACCCCAAACTGGAAATAACCCACGTTTCTAGCTAGTGATTGGATGAACGGAGGGGTCTATCCATACAGTAGCATTAACTACACAGCAATAAAAAAAATGTCAGTGCTCCCCCAAAACGGGTGAATCCCAAGTGCATCATGCTAAGTGAAAGAAGCCAGACTCCCAAGATTCCGTGGATTGTGAGTCTGTTTCTGGGACAGTCTGGAAAGGGCAGATTATTGTCCCATTACTGGGTCACTGCTGCTGACGGTAGCAGGAAGCACAGTGGTGGCCGGGGTTTGGGGTGGAGGAAAGGAAGGCTGGACCGCAGAGGGCCCGCTTGGGGACAGAGCTGCTTTGTGATTGAGGTCCTGGTTACACACCTGTGTGCAGTTGTCAGCGGTTGGTAGAACTGCACCCCAGAAGGGGTGCCCTCGACTGTGTGTAAGCTGTAAGCAGCGAGTAAAGTGACAGATGCCTTCTTGATGCGGCTGCGGCCCCGTTCCCAGCCCAGCCCCCCACAATCCCACCCCCCACCCCCGCCCAGGTGATCACAGGGCTGTCCTGAGCTGGTGAGCGCTGTTACTGCGTATGTTTCCATCGTCTTACTGTGCGTGTGTGTGATCACAAGGGGAGCAGATGGTCTGTGTGTTTTAAACGTTTACATAAGTGGTATAATAGTAAGTGTATCTTCTTGCGGCATCATTTATTCCTCTCAACATCGTGTTTCTGAGTTTTAGACACGTAGCTTTGTTTCACTTCACTTCCTGTGTCGGTCGCTCGGGCCGCCCTCACAAAAGCCCACAGGCTGGGGCCTTACACGACGGACATTTCGTTCTCACGGTTCTGGAGGCTGGAAGTCTGAGGTCAAGGTGGCTGCCTGCAGACGGCCGCCTTCTCGCTGTGTCCTCACGGAAGACAGAGACACCTGTCCCCCCTCCCCCACATCTGCGAGGACACCCGTGCCATCTCGGGGCCCCACCCTCATGACCCCATCTAACCTCATCCCCCCCAAAGGCCCCCCTGCTGGCGCCACCCCATGGGGTGGGTAGGGCTTCCACATGGGGCTTTGGGGGACACAAACGTTCAGTTCATAGCACTTCTTAACAATTCGTTTAGCGTTCAATAACAGGCTGGGTGACACGTTAAAATAAACTACACACCGGCACACGCGTGTGCATCCGTTTCCTAGAGGCTACACCTAGAAATGCAGCTGCCACCTTGTGGGTGTACATGTCGCGGTGTGGTCTCCACCCCTGCCCAAGCCTGTGTCCCCGTGGCCTCGCCACTCTTGGTGGACTTCTGCGGACCTTAGTGGTACCTCATTGTTCTCACTTGCCTTTCCCCAGTTGATAATGAAGCTGAATATCCTTTCTGTTTATTCACACTTTGTTTCTCCTGCCCAGAAATTGCCAGTGAGCCTTCTTTATCTGGTTCTGGGGGTGGGGTGTGTTTTTGTTCTGTCTTGTCATGGTGAGGGCTGGCACTTTGTCTCAGTGCAAGCCTCAGGGACTTGGTCCCATAGAACATCCTGCGTTTGGCCTACGGCCGTACCACCCCGAACGTACCCAGTCTCGCCTGGTCTCGCAAGCTAAGCAGGGTTGGGTCTGGTTGGTACTTAGATGGGAGAACACCCCATGTTCAGGACGAAAGTGTCTAACGGCATGGTGTCTGGTGTTGGGGTCAGGGGTTTCAGGCGGTGACACAGCGGATGGAACACCCATCATGTGTGTGTGCCTTCTGGTTTCTCCCACTTCCGGGGGGGGGACGGGCACAGAGCATGGCTCCCAGATGGCAGTGCTCAGCAGTGAGGAGGTGCTCTTCCTGCCAGCTGGAAATACCGGGGTTCCTGGGAGAGGACAGCATGGCAGGGACCCTTCCTGCCCCTCGGGGTGGGTCCTTCCGGCCACGGGTCCGCCCTGTGTCTGCCACCACTGAAGCTGGCAGGGGTAGGCCCCCCAGGAGCACTCTGGCCTGCTCAGACCTGTGCTTCTTCCCAGGCCCCACCATGTCCGGGCCGCAGACCCCAGAGCCGGCCCGCCGCACGCAGGGAGACTCCCCCACGGGCACAGGGGGCGAGGACACCGCCGACGGGATCCAGCACTCACAACGCATGCTCAGCTTCAGTGATGCGCTCCTGTCCATCATCGCCACTGTGATGGTCCGTGTGCCGCGCCCCCCCACCCCCAAGCCTCCTCTCCCATCAGGGCCCCTGGCCTCACCCTCTCCAGACAGCCTTCTGGTAGAGCTCAGCCCAGCATAGACCCTGCCCTGTCTCGGCAGTGTCCTGGGGTCCGTCAGCCATTTGGGCAGCTGGACGGGTGGGGGAAGCAGTCCAGCACTGGCCCGAGTCCCCGACACCACGTCATTCAAGGGGTGGTCTCTGCACAGCCCAAGCAATGTCCCATGGCTCTTTTTGTGTGTTTGCTCTCGTAGATCCTGCCTGTGACCCACACGGAGATCTCCCCAGAACAGGTACTTGGGAACGGTGGTCTGCGGCATCGAGGGTGAGCTTACAGAAGACTCGGTCCACGAGCCCGCTTCTAGGCTCCACCCAAGATGTGCCTGGCTGGGAGGGGTGGGACCAGGTCTTCTTCCCTCAGCAGCCCTGGTCGGCCCCAACCTTGGCCTGCAGACAGAGGCAGTGCCCTTGAAGTGAGCTTAGGGGTCGGCTGAGGACGGAAGGTCCGGCAGCCCAACAAGCTTCTGGTTGGCATGGAGACCTGTACCCTGTCACCCCCGGAGCATCCCTCCTACACGTTCAGGGGGCAAGGGGAGATGCTCCCAGCCGGGCCTCCCTGAAGCACAGGGACACGGGGTTTTTCTCATGAAGTAAGTGGGAAACAGGTTCTCTGAAGCAGTTTCCCCTTTATAGCCAACTTGGAACATCTCTGTCCTGTAAGTTAGGTGGTGGCGTATTCCCTCAGGTTTGGGAAGATGCCTGAAAGTCCCTGGGCATCATGCGTGCGCCAGTGTGCCTCGCTCAGCCCCTCAGTGGACGGGGGTGTTGTTCAGTCTCAGGGGACGGAGGATGTGAGGTGCTGGGTCTGTCAGGCCCCGCAGCACAGCTGGGCGCTGGACTCCGGGGCTGTCCCGCTTAGCCGGGGTGCTGTTGGGAGTCAAAAGAGCCGCGTCATGTGTGGGAAGGCGACGGCACCCCTGGTAGGGTCTTGAGGAGAAGGAAATGGGAATGCGGGTCTAGCCTGGAACCAGCAGCCAGCACCCAGCCAGCAGCTGGGGGGAGGGAGTGCCGGGGCACCCGCCTGACTGCACCAGCTCCAGAACCCCTCTGGAGGACACTCGTGCCAGGTCGGAGACCTCAGTGCTGCCACTGTCACAAGGGGTATGGCTGTGCGAGCAGGAGATGCCGGGAGGTGACACGGGGAGGTGTCTGGACAAACTGTCCCCAGTTGTCTGCACTGGGCCTGTCTTCTTGGAGAGTGGCACCTTGTTGTGAGGTCTCCGTGTGCACGAACCGAGCCAGAAGGTGGTGCGGTGGTCCGGGGACTCCTTCTGGGAGCCCAGGGCCGTAAGGAGGTGTCAGCCAGCAGGTGCTCCTCCCCATGTGGAGGGAAAGACTAGTCAAGGGTGGGAAACCCAGCAAGTCAAAAGCTGTGAGTCCTCGGTGAGATAGTGGGGTCCTGGGTGAGACCCCCTGATGCAAGTAGAAAACCAGCGAAAGTGGTGACACGGTCAGTTTTCCACTTTGAGCTTTTGCTGACAAAGCATCACATCCCATCTTGCGATTCCAAGGGTCCCAGCTTTGTGTTGAGCCCGGTTCTGTTTCCCCACTGCACCTGCGAGTCCCTTCTGACCAGGGCGAGGCGCACCGCGACCTCACCAGGCTTCACAGCTGTTTCAGAATTGGTTACCTGCAGTGCGCTTGGTGCCCTGTGCTGGCCCGGGAGTGCCCGGCAAAGACTCTCTGCCCCAAGAGCTGGCGCGTCGGGAGCTCCACACCAGGTCCCCAGATACGCACAGCGGGATGCAGGGCATCCCCCGATACGCACGACGGGACACGGGGCATCCCCAGATACGCACGACGGGACACGGGGCATCCCCAGATACGCACGACGGGACACGGGGCATTGGTGCTGTGCAGCGGGGAGGCGGGGAGGCTACCCAGAAGAGGAGCCTCAGGGTGGGCTGGGGTAGAGGCTGAACCAGAAGGGGAGGTGGGAACCACCAGACCCTTCAGAGGCCTTGGGGACTCGGCACCTTGGACGGGGCCGCCGGCTGCCATGGACTGAAGTGGTCTCTGATGGTGATGCTTTTCTGTTCCTCCAGTTTGACAAAAGTATACAGAGACTTCTAGCAACCAGGATTGCCGTCTACCTGATGACGTTTCTCATTGTGACTGTGGCCTGGGCAGCACATACAAGGTACAGAGTCAGGCTGGGGGCTTTTTCTGGGCTGAGGTCCACATGTCTGTGGCTCACTCAGTGCGTGTGCCCAGAGGGTGCAGGCCCCCAACCTGTCCGGGGTCAGCATGGCAGCAGGCGTGTGCTCAGGGCACCGATAAGACGCCCATTCTCAGGGTGTCTGGTGGCCCCTCCCTCATTTCCTGAGTCAGCAGGCCCCACTTCACCCCAGATTCTGGCTGCAGGCCTCTGCACCCTCCTCTCCACGTGACACCAGGGCCTGGGATGATGACACAGGATAACACACTTGCGTGGGCACGCACACAGGACCGGGCAGGGAAAGGACTGCAAGCTGACTGCCCCGTGCACCCCTGCAACGCCACAGCACTGTGCTCAGGTCCCTCTGCCCGGTCCTGGGGCTCCGGCAAGGAGGAAGAGGCGCAGGGTGCACGCTCCCAAGCCAGAGCTTTCTCTTAAGAAGGAGAAGGTTCCTGAGGGTCTGACAGGAACAGGGCCCCAAGCTGCAGGGGACCCCTAACCCCCAACCCAGGCAGGCAGGCTCCCGGGGAGAGGGTTGGGGTACGGTGCAAGCCCTTGCTGAGGAAATGCCCCTGCTTGGGGGACGGTGGGTACACAGGGAGACCTGGGAGCTGTCCACACACTGGCGCTGGCAGTAAAAACGTCTGACGTTTTAGGGGCGCCTGGACGGCTCAGTCGGTTGAGCGTCCAGCTCTTGATTTCAGCTCAGGTCACGATCTCACGGTTCATGAGTTTGAGCCCCGAGTCACGCTCACGCTGACAGCACAGCGTCTGCTTGGGATTCTCTGTGCCTCTCCCTCTCTGTCTGCCCTTCCCCTGCTCACGCTCTCTCAAAATAAATAAACGTTTAAAAAACATTTTTTTTTAATGTTACGTTACACACCTGCTTTTAGCAAAATGACCGTTTCTGGTAGGGACGGTTGGCCCTTTGTAAAGGCTCAGGGGCTCCCCTGTCCACGCAGAGTGAAGAGGGGGGCCACGGCCACTCTGCCTGGTCCTGCTTGTGGCTGATATGGCTGAGCTCCCTGTCACTCCAGCGGCACAGACAGGGCCACACAGCACCTTGTTTGTGCACTGGCTCGTCAAAGGCCACATCCTGCTGCCAGATTCCCAGAGTGGGCACAGATCCACCTAGGACCCTGGTGGCTGGGCCCATCTCCCCCAGGCTCAGTGGGTTGCCGGTGGGGCTGCTGTCCATGGGGGATATGACCCCTTTCTCTGACTGTAGGGGAGTGCAGGACCCCAGAGCCAGCCCTGGCCAGATGCAGATCTCCCAGGTGGGGGGAATGAGGCCCACTGAGCCCTGCCCAGGAGAAGGCCTTGTCCTCTGACCCCTCGGAGGGGGACTCCATGGAGGGCAAGGAGAGCAGGGAAAAAGATTTTTGTTTCTAGCTCCCGCATTGACCCTTGGTGAGCTCTGCTCATGTTCTCTGTGTTTAGTTTTCTGCTCATGATTTCCTGCCTTGAAATAAGAACCATCTGTCTGTTAATTGGGCTGTTTCAGTAGGTTAAGTGTATAACATCCTTGGAAGGATTTCCTTTTTTAAAAATTTTTTTTTTTCAACGTTTATTTTATTTTTGGGACAGAGAGAGACAGAGCATGAACGGGGGAGGGGCAGAGAGAGAGGGAGACACAGAATCGGAAACAGGCTCCAGGCTCCGAGCCATCAGCCCAGAGCCCGACGCGGGGCTCGAACTCACGGACCGCGAGATCGTGACCTGGCTGAAGTCGGACGCTTAACCAACTGCGCCACCCAGGCGCCCCAGGATTTCCTTTTTTAAAAGTGGCCTTTGGGCACAAGACCAGAAGAAGGACTCCCCTGCCGGTTTCCAGTCTCCCAGGCAGCCAAGGGACACCCCAGAGCACTCGGGACACCTCCTGGGGGGGGGTGCGTCCTCTGCTCCACAGGCTCTGAAGACACTGTCCCCAGAGCCACCACGTGCCTCGTTGGTTTGTACACAGTGATCCCAGCTCTGAAGCCATGCGCGTTGACTCAGAAGAGTTCGTGGAAATGCGAACAGTGTGATTTCTAGGGAACTTGGGTTTTCTTCTTTGTATTTTCAGTCTCTTCCAAACTTTGTACGCTGGGTAGTATCTTAAATTCGATTAAAAATGACATTTTTAATGATCTTTCTAATCCTCAAATGCTGGAACGTGTGATGCTGTTAGAGCCACCTGATTGATGGCACGTCTTTCTGTTTTCCTTACGTTGTTTAGATTGTTCCAGGTTGTTGGGAAGATAGACGACACACTTGCCTTGCTCAACCTGGTGAGTCGTTTTCATTTCTTGAGAAACGATTATGTTTGTAATCCCGTGTTCCCCGGAGAAGGGAAAGAAGTGCTCAGCCTCTAGAGCCTCTGGTGTTGAGAGCCTGGGCACCCCCCCGCCCCCCACTCCTGGACTCCTCACACATCCTCCCACAGGCACTGCCGATAGATGGGCCCCCTCCCCTCTGTTCCACCGTGAGGGCATGAGCTGAGCTTCCTTGGGGTCTAGGAGTCGTACAGTGATCTGCCTCTGGGGCGGCGGCACTGCCAGAGGTCCCCCTGGGCGGCAGGGCCTGCAGGACACCTGGGGTGGCCTGCCTGCCTTCCCTCCTTAACCCTCAGCTCTCTCCTTCCTCCTCCTTCCTAGGCCTGCATGATGACCATCACTTTCCTACCTTTCACCGTAAGTACCTGCAGTTGCCCCCTGGGTCCAGCCTGCCCTCCCCTGGGCAAGGGGACTCGACCCGGGATGCTCCCTCCTCAGAAACTCTCAGACCAGCCGGGTGGCCCGAGGCCCGACCACAGAGTTGCAGAGAGGAGAGAAAGTTCCAGGGGAGCCAGTGGCAGTCGGGTCTGCTCTAGGGGTGGGACACACCTGGGGTCTCCAGGCCGTTTGAAGGGGGAGAGGCTTCCAGGGGCCCCCAGCAGGGACTACGATGGCAGAGACACCAGCTTGGCCTCTGAGGGTCCAGCGAGCGGCATCGCTTCCACACCCCTGCCCCCGGCCCCTGCACGGCCCCCGCCTCACCGCCCCCTGCACGGCCCCCGCCTCACCGCCCCCTGCCGTCCCGGGTTCCTCCCCAACTTGCGGCCCCCACATCGCCTCCCCCAGGGGCTCTTCCACAGCCTGGCCTCCCCCTGTGCGCGCCTGCCGCACTCCCCGTCAGTCCTGGCGGAACAGTGGTCTGGGCGTGCAGGGCCGTGCGTCAGAGCATCCTTCGTGAAAGTGAGAACGTTGCAGCTTTAAAGGCTCAAAGCCTCCTGTGGGTTGCTCTGGGTCCGCTCTGTCACCGAGCGCATGGCGCGCCTCAGGCACGGCAGGGCCCTGCACAGCCTGGTTTTGTCTCTTTGGCTGCAGTTTTCCTTAATGGTGACCTTCCCGGAGGTGCCTCTGGGCATCTTCTTGTTCTGTCTGTGTGTGATCGCCATCGGGGCCGTGCAGGTAGGACACCCCAGCCCGCCCCCCCCCCCCCCGTACACTTGTTTTCCTGGAGCACACACTGTGCACACGTGTAGGATGTGGCGTGTTGGCCGCAGTGAGAGCCGTGCAGAGCGGCTGCCAGAGGCCCCCAGCCGCAGGCTGCAGCAGGACGGACCCAGAGGCTTTTCGAGCCCGGACTCCGTAGCGACACGGAGGGAGAGAGGCATGGGGCCGCCCAGCGTCCTGAGGCACTCATCTGGTGGGACAGGGTCCCGGAGACCCCCACACCCGGCCCCAGGAGCAGGGCAGGGGCTCCTGTCCCCTCTCCCCACCCTCCGGGACACCCCGTGGGGAGCCTCCCAGCCGAACCTTCTCCTCTGGGGTCCCCACCCCTGAGGCACCTGTTCATGTCCACGGGTGGGAGGGGTTACTGGCCAGAAGCCTCTGCCCGGGCCCTGCATCCTGCCGCTCCCACAGGCGCTGATCGTGGTGTACGCGTTCCACTTCCCCCACCTCCTGAACCCCCAGATAGAGAGCTCCACCCACAGGACCCTGTATCGGCAGCACATCCTGGGCATCGTCCTCAGGGGCCCGGCCTTGTGTTTCGCTGCTGCTGGCTTCTCCCTGTTTTTCTACCCCTTGGTGAGTGGGGGAAGCAGGGGGGTGGGCAGGGGTGACATCTCACTGAGCAGATGGCCACCAGAGGGTGGGGCGGGGGAGGCACCACCGGGGAGGGGTACAGAGCTGTGCAAAAGTCCCCAGGGGCACCGGGCAGCACGTGGCCTGGTGCCCAGGGTGTCAGGGAACGTAGCTGGAGGGAAGGGCCCTCCCCCCGCTCCCCCCTGCTGCGGGGACTTGCTCTGCAGGTGAACGCGCACCACAGTCAGAGCCAGGCCTGGTCAGATGGGGGCAGCTGGTGGGCCATGCCTCACCCACGTTTTCCCCAAGTGGGCAGAGCTTTAAGACCAGAGGCGAGAGACACAGGTGCCCGGAGTCTGGGCTGTGCTTGTTCTCTTGGTGAGTACGGAGTCTGCACAAAGCTGTCAGGGCAGCCAACACTGCCCCGGCCGGGGCGGGGGGGGGGGGGGGGGGCGGCGCGGTTTCCTAGCAGTGTTGCCATGACAGCAGGCAAGAAGCACCTTAGGAAGAACATTGATGAACTCAAGTGAGCGCGTGGGAGAGTGGACAGAGCTGTGCCTGTCCTAAAGACTTGCGTGGAGGGTATGAGCCAACCAAAGAAAAAGCAAAGAAAGAAAATTCCTGAACTAAAGGAAACTGAAAAGTGGAAAAAAACAGAGGCAAAGCTGTTGGCAGAAGGAGCCCCATTGTGCAGCCCGGCTGAGGAGAGCCAGGGTCCCAGGTGGGGACTGGCTACCGAGTCTCAGGAAAACCCAGGTGTGGTCAGAGGTCAGGATGCTTCACACGGACATCTCTGGTTCAGTCTTCGGTGCTCTCCACTCCGCACCCTACACTTCAGGGGATGCGAGAACTTGGAGCTGTCTCAGCCAAGTCACAGAAATCAAGGTTGGCGAGTGCCTTTTACCTGTCAGCTAATTTTTTTTAACGTTTATTTATTTTGAGAGAGAGAGACTGAGTGTGAGCAGGGGAGGGGCAGAGAGAGGGAGACACAGAATCCGAAGCAGGCTCCAGGCGTTGAGCTGTCGGCACAGAGCCCGATGTGGGGCTCGAACCCATGCATCGTGAGATCATGACCTGAGCAGAAGTCAGATGCTCAACCGACTGAGCCACCCAGGTGCCCCTCGGCTAATTTTTTTTTTAATGTTTATTTTGAGAGAGAGAGAGTCCCAAGCAGGCTCCGTGCTGTCCGTGCAGAGCCCGACGTGGGCTCCGTCCCACGAACTGCAAGATCAAGAGTCGGCCACTCAACCAGCTGAGCCCCCGGTGCCCGTAGCCATCAGCCAGCTTAATAGGAATATTGTTCTAGCAACGCTTCGTCTTCCAGAAATTGAGGGAAATCCTGACAAGCAGCTGTTCCAGAGTTGATGGTGGAAGCTTCTGCATGGTTCCCGCCTTTCCCCGAGCGCTCGTGAAGAACGGCGAGGTTTCAGAACCAGAGCGTCGTAACTATGAAGAAATGGTTGACGTTCTAGATGTCTAGCGCACATTTCAAGAGAATTCCAAGTTTGAAACAAATAGGCGGGCAAGGGCCACTGCAGAGCATTGTCTGCGTGCTGGGGGTGGGGGCTAAGCGTCCCAGGCGCCCTGAGGTCAGGTCCAGGCAGGCCGGGTGGGGGAGGGGTACGCCGGTGTGCAAGCAGGCAGGCAGGCGGCAGGTGTGGGGGGGTGAGGGCAGGCCTCAGGCTTCTGCTTGGTCTCCTTAGTCTTGAGCGTGTGTAAATTGAAGGGGGTGCTGGTGGGAGGGGTGCGTGGAGTCAGGCGGGGCATTCTTGGCTGTGGCCTGCAGTGGGGTGGCTCCTGGTGGGCAGGGCAGGGCCAGCAAGGGGGACGCACTGGACAGGAGTAAGGGGCAGCTGGCCCGAGGCCGCGTACACGTCCCAGGGGGCAGCCTCTCCCGGCTGCGCATTCATGGTGGCCGACAGCGGGTGTTGGTTGGACAAAGTCAGGGGCTGAGGATGATGGAGGTCATTGCATGGAGCATGGAGGGACAGCTGGGGTGTGGTATGGGCAGTCGGGACGAGCAGAGCTGAGGACCAGGGCAGGCCGTGCCCACTGCCAGGGCCTGGACCAGGAGCCTGGGCTGAGTGGGCAGCGTCCACTGGGTCCATGAGGAGCCTAGACAGTGACCTTGCCCTGATGCCATGATGACAGTGGGGGAGGGGCACCTCAGCCACCAAACAGGAAATGGAGGGCTGGGGGGGGGCCCAAGTGACCAGCGGGTCCAGTGGCCTCCGAGGGTAGGCTCAGGCCATGGCGCTCTGTGATGGAACAGTCCGCTGTCAGTCCGCCCCCACCCACCTGCCCGTCAGCCTTCCTCTTGTTGCCTTCTTCCCTCTTCCCCTGCCGTGTGGCTCTGATCCTTTGCCCTCTCACCTCCTCACCTGGAGCCCCATTGCCCGCCACCACCTGTGACACGACACATGCAAGCTTCCTGCCCCCCAGGAAGCCCGTGGTCTCCATCCTCCTAGACATCCTTGCCACCCCCTCCCTCAGCCAGATGCTGTGCTGGGTTCACCTTCTAGATCCAGCCCTTCTGACCACCCTGGCCCGGGCCATCCCGGTGTGGCTACCTTCCTGCAGCGGTGATGTTCTGGGGCCTCTGCATTGGGCCTCTCATGCCAGCATCTAGTAGAAGCCACTTGTGTCATTTCTCTGTCCCCCCCCCCCCCCAGATTGGGATTCCTCCTCCCCTGTGGCTCCCTCCCGCTGATCCTGCAGGGCCTGCCCACCGACTGGCCTCCTCCCACCTGCTTCACACCCGGGAGGCCCGTCCCTCAGTGTGTCCGCTCAGTGATGTGGTCGGGGCTGTAAACAGATCTGTGATGCTGGCCTTCGTCATCTGTCTGCAGTGTGCCACTGTCTCCCTGATTGTACTCCCCACGTCAGGTGACCCTGAAGTACTTGGCTTGCAGGACAGAAGGGGCGGGAGCCCCCCATTGAGCGCAGGCCTGGAATGGGGCAGCGGTGGCAGGAGGAGGCGCCTCACTGCAGGGGTGTCGGCTGTGTGGGTACCACAGCCGCAGGGTGAGCAGAGCCCTCGTGGGACCTGCCAGTCTGCCCCAGCCTTGAGGGCTCGCGCTGCCAGAGCCCAGAACACGCCGCCTGGCCCTACAGCCTTTCTTGTTCAAATTACGGGGTGTGTGTGCAGTGAAGCCCACGCCACTGTGTCCTGTAAACACCATCCAGCGGCAACGATGGAGTGCACATCGCGTGCAGCCGCCATCTCCACCTCCTTCCGGAATGTTTCTCTCACCCCCCCTGCTGCCTGGAAGCCACCAGTCGACTTTCCGTCTCTCTCTGTGGATCTGCCTGTGCTGGGTAATTCATGTAAATGGAATCATAAAACACGAGGCTTTTATGTCTGGCTTCTTTCGTTCAGCATAACGTTTTCAAGGTTGGTTCACGTCGCCCCAAGTGTCAGGACTTCCTCTCGTTGGCTGGACCACGTTTTCTCACCCGCGCGTCTGTCGACGGACTCTGGGTTCTTGCTCGTCTTAGCTGATGTGAACGGTGCTGCTGTGAACGTGGGGTGCACACACCTCTTGGAGACCCTGCTCTCCGTTCTTCTGGGTGCACACCCGGGCCAGACGTGGGCTTACTGGATGGCAGGGGGAGGCGGGCGTGGGCTTGCTGGATCACAGGGGGAGGCGGGCGTGGGCTTACTGGATGGCAGGGGGAGGCGGGCGTGGGCTTACTGGGTCGCAGGGGGAGGCGGGTGCGGGCTTGCTGGATGGCAGGGGGAGGCAGGTGTGGGCTTACTGGGTCGCAGGGGGAGGCGGACGTGGGCTTACTGGATGGCAGGGGGAGGCGGGCGTGGGCTTACTGGGTCGCAGGGGGAGGCGGGCGTGGGCTTACTGGATGGCAGGGGGAGGCAGGCGTGGGCTTACTGGGTCGCAGGGGGAGGCGGGCGTGGGCTTACTGGATCGCAGGGGGAGGCGGGCGTGGGCTTACTGGGTCGCAGGGGGAGGCGGGCATGGGCTTACTGGATGGCAGGGGGAGGCAAGCATGGGCTTACTGGGTCGCAGGGGGAGGCGGGCGTGGGCTTACTGGATGGCAGGGGGAGGCGGGCGTGGGCTTGCTGGGTCGCAGGGGGCGGCGGGCGTGGGCTCGCTGGGTCGCAGGGGGAGGCGGGCGTGGGCTCGCTGGATGGCAGGGGGAGGCAGGCGTGGGCTTGCTGGATCACAGGGGGAGGCGGGCGTGGGCTTGCTGGATGGCAGGGGGAGGCAGGCGTGGGCTTTTGGGTCGCAGGGGGAGGCGGGCGTGGGCTTACTGGATCGCAGGGGGAGGCGGGCGTGGGCTTCCTGGGTCGCAGGGGGAGGTGGGCGTGGGCTTACTGGATGGCAGGGGGAGGCAAGCATGGGCTTACTGGGTCGCAGGGGGAGGCGGGCGTGGGCTTACCGGATCACAGGGGCTCCCTGTTTGATTTTTGGGGGACCCGCCACATTGTTTCTGCAGCGGCGGCACCAGTTTACGTCCCCACCGACAGAGCGCGGGCTCCCAGTTTCCCCACACCCTCGCCAAGGCCCGTGGACCCGCTTTTCTGAGGGCCGTCTTCCCCCGGGGTGTGACGTGGGGTCTCCTGGTTCCGCTCTGCATTTCCCTGAGGCTCGGTGACGCCGAGCACGTTTTCGTTCATGGGTCGGCCACGGCGTCTTCTTGGGAGAAATGTCTGCTCCAGCCCTTTTCCTTGGGTGTCGTCTCTGTGCCGTGGAGGCGAGGAGTTTCCACCTGCGCTGGGCGCCAGGTCCTCCTCTGCCACGCGGGCTGCCGTGTGCTCTCCCGTTGTGTGAGAAGTGCTCTTGGAGGCACGCACGGCTTTCAGCCTGATGAGGTATAATTCACCTGTTTCTTAGGTTGCGGGTGCTGCCATCCCTTCGGAGCGGGTGGCTTCTGGGTGGGATTTCTGGTGCAGCGTCACCTCCTGACATGTCTGTGTCTCATACAGTCGTACCTGCTGATGGCGACGGTCATCTTCCTCCCCTACGTCAGCAAGGCCTGCAGCTGGTGCAAGGGCAGGCTTGTGGGTAGGTGTGCGGGCAGGCTGGTGTGTGGGGCCTCGGCACTGCTCCCCAAGGCCTGTGGAGCATGGGAAGGGCCCAGGCGCCCGTGACGGCCAGGCGTCCCTGTGGAGTCCCCTCCCCTGGCCAGCTCCTCCCTCCTGGCACATCCACAGGCCCCCAAGAGCCCCCAGCTCACAGTGTGGAGTTCTTCACATTTGACCTGCATGAGCCTCTCAGCAAGGAGCGGGTGGAGGCCTTCAGCGACGGGGTCTATGCCATCGTGGCCACACTCCTCATCCTGGACATCTGGTAAGGACCCAGGCCTGAGGAAGGGGTCTGTGGCATGCCTGTCTAGAGGGTCTCTCTTCCTCCAGCCCTACGCAGGCGGGTGCGGCGGCCTCCCGCTGCCACCTTCCCTGTGGAACGAGTCCCACCCTGGCCGGAGCCCCCTCCAGAATTCAGGGTCTCCATGGGAGAGCACGGGTGGAGGCAGGGAGCACCAGGGCCAC